>NC_081553.1:53764759-54092259 GCF_963082655.1 Stomoxys calcitrans
TTCCAAAAATTCCACTTTTTCAGTTGGAAAACTTAAAATGGCCATATCTCCTAAACTAAGCGTCCTACAGCAAATCTAAGGTTAATTCGAGATCACTTCCCAAAATTCGAAATTTTCAGTTGGAAATCTTAAAATGGCCATATCTCCTAAACTAAGCGTCCTACAACAAAACTAAGTTTAATTCGTGATCACTTCCAATTCCACTTTTTCAGTTGGAAAACTTAAAATGGCTATATCTCCCAAACTAAGCGTCCTACAGCAAAACTAAGGTTAATTCGTGATCACTTCCCAAAACTCGAAATTTCAGTTGAAAAACTTAAATGGCCATATCTCCTAACTAAGCGTCCTACAGCAAAACTAAGGTTAAATCGTGATCACTTCCAAAAATTTCAAAATCTCCTAAAATTGCCATATCTCCTAAACTAAGCGTCCTACAGCAAAACTAAGGTTAATTCGTGATCACTTCCAAAAATTCCACTTTTCAGTTGGAAAACTTAAAATGGCCATATCTCCTAAACCAAGCGTCCTAGAACAAAACAAGGGTTAATTCGTGATCACTTCCAAAAATTCGAAATTTCAGTTGGAAAATTAAAATGGCCATATCTCCTAAACTAAGCGTCCTACAGCAAAAATAAGATTAATTCGGGATCACTTCCAAAAGTTCCACTTATTCAGTTGGAAAACTTAAAATGGCCATATCTCCTAAACAAAGCGCCCTACAGCAAAACTAAGGTTAATTCGTGATCACTTCCAAAAATCCGAAATTTTCAGTTGGAAAACTTCAAATGGCCATATCTCCTAAACTAAGCGTCCTACAGCAAAACTAAGGTTAATTCGTGATCACTTCCAAAAATTCCAAATTTTCAGTTGAAAAACTTAAAATGGCCATATCTCCTAAACTAAGCGTCCTACAGCAAAACTAAGGTTAATTCGTGATCACTTCCAAAAATTCCAAATTTTCAGTTGAAAAACTTAAAATGGCCATATGTCCTAAACCAAGCGTCCTACAGAAAAACTAAGGTTAATTCGTGATCACTTCCAAAAATTCCAAATTTTCAGTTGGAGAACTTAAAATGGCCATATCTCCTAAACTAAGCGTCTTACAGCAAAACTAAGGTTAATTCGTGATCACTTCCAAAAATTCAAAATTTTCAGTTGGAAAACTTAAAATGGCCATATCTCCTAAACTAAGCGTCCTACAGAAAAACTAAGGTTAATTCGTGATCACTTCCAAAAATTCCACTTTTTCAGTTGGAAAACTTAAAATGGCCATATCTCCTAAACTAAGCGTCCTACAGCAAAACTATGGTTAATTCGTGATCACTTCCAAAAATCCGAAATTTTCAGTTGGAAAACTTAAAATGGCCATATCTCCTAAACTAAGCGTCCTACAGCAAAACTAAGGTTAATTCGTGATCACTTCCAAAAATTCCAAATTTTCAGTTGAAAAACTTAAAATGGCCATATCTCCTAAACTAAGCGTCCTACAGCAAAACTAAGGTTAATTCGTGATCACTTTCCAAAATTCCAGATTTTCAGTTGGAAAACTTAAAATGGCTATATCTCCTAAACTAAGCGTCCTACAGCAAAACTAAGTTTAATTTATGATCACTTTCCAAAATTCCAAATTTTTAGTTGGAAAATTTAAAATGGTCATATCTCCTAAACTAAGCAAAACTAAGGTTAATTCGTGATCACTTCCAAAAATTCGAAATTTCAGTTGGAAAACTTAAAATGGCCATATCTCCTAAACTAAGCGTCCTACAGCAAAACTAAGGTTAATTCGTGATCACTTCCAAAAATTCGAAATTTCAGTTGGAAAACTTAAAATGGCCATATGTCCCAAACTAAGCGTCCTACAGCAAAACTAAGGTTAATTCGTGATCACTTCCAAAAATTCGAAATTTCAGTTGGAAAACTTAAAATGGCCATATCTCCTAAACTAAGCGTCCTACAGCAAAACTAAGGTTAATTCGTGATCACTTCCGAAAATTCGAAATTTCAGTTGGAAAACTTAAAATGGCCATATCTCCTAAACTGAGCGTCCTACAGCAAAACTAAGGTTAATTCGTGATCACTTCCGAAAATTCGAAATTTCAGTTGGAAAACTTAAAATGGCCATATCTCCTAAACTAAGCGTCCTACAGCAAAACTAAGGTTAATTCGTGATCACTTCCAAAAATTCGAAATTTCAGTTGGAAAACTTAAAATGGCCATATCTCCTAAACTGAGCGTCCTACAGCAAAACTAAGGTTAATTCGTGATCACTTCCGAAAATTCGAAATTTCAGTTGGAAAACTTAAAATGGCCATATCTCCTAAACTAAGCGTCCTACAGCAAAACTAAGGTTAATTCGTGATCACTTCCGAAAATTCGAAATTTCAGTTGGAAAACTTAAAATGGCCATATCTCCTAAACTAAGCGTCCTACAGCAAAACTAAGGTTAATTCGTGATCACTTCCGAAAATTCGAAATTTCAGTTGGAAAACTTAAAATGGCCATATCTCCTAAACTGAGCGTCCTACAGCAAAACTTAGGTTAATTCGTGATCACTTCCGAAAATTCGAAATTTCAGTTGGAAAACTTAAAATGGCCATATCTCCTAAACTAAGCGTCCTACAGCAAAACTAAGGTTAATTCGTGATCACTTCCAAAAATTCGAAATTTCAGTTGGAAAACTTAAAATGGCCATATCTCCTAAACTAAGCGTCCTACAGCAAAACTAAGGTTAATTCGTGATCACTTCCAAAAATTCCTAATTTTCAGTTGAAAAACTTAAAATGGCCATATCTCCTAAACTAAGCGTCCTACAGCAAAACTAAGGTTAATTCGTGATCACTTTCCAAAATTCCAGATTTTCAGTTGGAAAACTTAAAATGGCTATATCTCCTAAACTAAGCGTCCTACAGCAAAACTAAGTTTAATTTATGATCACTTTCCAAAATTCCAAATTTTCAGTTGGAAAATTTAAAATGGTCATATCTCCTAAACTAAGCAAAACTAAAATTGATTCGTGATCACTTCCAAAAATTCGAAATTTCAGTTGGAAAACTTAAAATGGCCATATCTCCTAAACTAAGCGTCCTACAGCAAAACTAAGGTTAATTCGTGATCACTTCCAAAAATTCGAAATTTCAGTTGGAAAACTTAAAATGGCCATATGTCCCAAACTAAGCGTCCTACAGCAAAACTAAGGTTAATTCGTGATCACTTCCAAAAATTCGAAATTTCAGTTGAATAACTTAAAATTGCCATATCTCCCAAACTAAGCGTCCTACAGCAAAACTATGGTTAATTCGTGATCACTTCCAAAAATTCGAAATTTCAGTTGGAAAACTTAAAATGGCCATATCTCCTAAACTAAGCGTCCTACAGCAAAACTAAGGTTAATTCGTGATCACTTCCAAAAATTCGAAATTTCAGTTGGAAAACTTAAAATGGCCATATGTCCCAAACTAAGCGTCCTACAGCAAAACTAAGGTTAATTCGTGATCACTTCCAAAAATTCGAAATTTCAGTTGGAAAACTTTAAATGGCCATATCTCCTAAACTAAGCGTCCTACAGCAAAACTAAGGTTAATTCGTCATGACTTCCAAAAATTCAAAATTTTCAGTTGAAAAACTTAAAATGGCTATATCTCTTAAACTAAGCGTCATACAGTAAAACTAAGGTTAATTCGTGATCACTTCCAAAAATTCGAAATTTCAGTTGGAAAACTTAAAATGGCCATATCTCTTAAACTAAGCGTCCTACAGCAAAACTAAGGTTAATTCGTGATCACTTCCAAAAATTCGAAATTTCAGTTGGAAAACTTAAAATGGCCATATCTCCTAAACTAAGCGTCCTACAGCAAAACTAAGGTTAATTCGTGATCACTTCCGAAAATTCGAAATTTCAGTTGGAAAACTTAAAATGGCCATATCTCCTAAACTGAGCGTCCTACAGCAAAACTAAGGTTAATTCGTGATCACTTCCGAAAATTCGAAATTTCAGTTGGAAAACTTAAAATGGCCATATCTCCTAAACTAAGCGTCCTACAGCAAAACTAAGGTTAATTCGTGATCACTTCCAAAAATTCCAAATTTTCAGTTGAAAAACTTTAAATGGCTATATCTCCTAAACTAAGCGTCCTACAGTAAAACTAAGGTTAATTTGTGATCACTTCCAAAAATTCGAAATTTTCAGTCGAATAACTTAAAATGGCCATATCTCTTAAACTAAGCGTCCTACAGCAAAACTAAGGTTAATTCGTGATCACTTCCAAAAATTCGAAATTTCAGTTGGAAAACTTAAAATGGCTATATCTCCTAAACTAAGCGTCCTACCGCAAAACTAAATTTAATTTATGATCACTTTCCAAAATTCCAAATTTTCAGTTGGAAAAATTAAAATTGCCATATCTCCTAAACTAAGCGTCCTACAGCAAAACTAAGGTTAATTCGTGATCACTTCCAAAAATTCGAAATTTCAGTTGGAAAACTTAAAATGGCCATATCTCCTAAACTGAGCGTCCTACAGCAAAACTAAGGTTAATTCGTGATCACTTTCCAAAAATTCGAAATTTAAAGTTGGAAAACTTAAAATAATTCGTGATCACTTTCCAAAATTCGAAATTTTCAGTTGGAAAACTTAAAATGGCTATATCTCCTAAACTAAGCGTCCTACAGCAAAACTAAGGTTAATTTATAATCACTTCCAAAAATTCGAAATTTTCAGTTGGAAAACTTAAAATGGCCATATGTCCTAAACTAAGCGTCCTACAGCAAAACTAAGGTTAATTCGTGATCACTTCCAAAAATTCGAAATTTCAGTTGGAAAACTTAAAATGGCCATATCTCCTAAACTAAGCGTCCTACAGCAAAACTAAGGTTAATTCGTGATCACTGTCCAAAAATTCGAAATTTTCAGTTGGAAAACTTAAAA
This sequence comes from Stomoxys calcitrans, assembly GCF_963082655.1. NCBI lineage: Eukaryota > Metazoa > Arthropoda > Insecta > Diptera > Muscidae > Stomoxys > Stomoxys calcitrans. The sequence continues at coordinate 53,769,684 of NC_081553.1, forward strand.
TGGCCATATCTCCTAAACTGAGCGTCCTACAGCAAAACTAAGGTTAATTCGTGATCACTTCCAAAAATTCGAAATTTTCAGTTGGAAAACTTAAAATGGCCATATCTCCTTAACTGAGCGTCCTACAGCAAAACTATTCGTGATCACTTCCAAAAATTCGAAATTTAAAGTTGGAAAACTTAAAATAATTCGTGATCACTTTCCAAAATTCGAAATTTTCAGTTGGAAAACTTAAAATGGCCATATCTCCTAAACTATGCGTCCTACAGCAAAACTAAGGTTAATTCGTGATCACTGTCCAAAATTATAAATTTTCAGTTGGAAAATTTAAAATGGCCATATCTCATAAACTGAGCGTCCTACAGCAAAACTAAGGTTAATTCGTGATGACTTCCAAAAATTCAAAATTTTCAGTTGGAAAACTTAAAATGGCCATATCTCGTAAACTAAGCGTCCTACAGCAAAACTAAGGTTAATTCGTGATGACTTCCAAAAATTCGAAATTTTCAGATGGAAAACTTAAAATGGCTAAATCTCGTAAACTAAGCGTCCTACAGCAAAACTTAGGTTAATTCGTGATGACTTCCAAAAATTCAAAATTTTCAGTTGGAAAACTTAAAATGGCCATATCTCCTAAACTAAGCGTCCTACAGCAAAACTAAGGTTAATTCGTGATCACTGTCCAAAATTCCAAATTTTCAGTTGGAAAATTTAAAATGGCCATATCTCCTAAACTAAGCGTCCTACAGCAAAACTAAGGTTAATTCGTGATCACTTCCAAAAATTCAAAGTTTCCAGTTGGAAAACTTAAAATGGCCATATCTCCTAAACTAAGCGTCCTACAGCAAAACTAAGGTTAATTCGTGATCACTTCCAAAAATTCCACTTTTTCAGTTGGAAAACTTTAAATGGCCATATCTCCTAAACTAAGCGTCCTACAGCAAAACTAAGGTTAATTCGTGATGACTTCCAAAAATTCAAAATTTTCAGTTGGAAAACTTAAAATGGCCATATCTCCTAAACTAAGCGTCCTACAGTAAAACTAAGGTTAATTCGTGATCACTTCCAAAAATTCGAAGTTTCAATTGGAAAACTTAAAATGGCCATATCTCCTAAACTGAGCGTCCTACAGCAAAAGTAAGGTTAATTCGTGATCACTTCCAAAAATTCAAAATTCTCAGTTGGAAAACTTAAAATGGCCATATCTCCTAAACTAAGCGTCCTACAGCAAAACTAAGGTTAATTCGTGATCACTTCCAAAAATTCAAAATTTTCAGTTGGAAAACTTAAAATGGCCATATCTCGTAAACTAAGCGTCCTACAGCAAGACTAAGGCTAATTCGTGATCACTTCCAAAAATTCCAAATTTCAGTTGGAAAGCTTAAAATGGCCATATTTCTTAAACTAAGCGTCCTACAGCAAAACTAAGGTAAATTCGTGATCACTTCCAAAAATTCAAAATTTTCAGTTGGAAAACTTAAAATGGCCATATCTCCTAAACTAAGCGTCCTACAGCAAAACTAAGGTTAATTCGTGATCACTTCCAAAAATTCAAAATTTTCAGTTGGAAAACTTAAAATGGCCATATCTCGTAAACTAAGCGTCCTACAGCAAAACTAAGGTTAATTCGTGATCACTTCCAAAAATTCAAAATTTAAAGTTGGAAAACTTAAAATGGTCATATCTCCTTAACTAAGCGTCCTACAGCAAAACTAAGGTTAATTTGTTATCACTTCCAAAAATTCAAAATTTTCAGTTGGAAAACTTAAAATGGCCATATCTCGTAAACTAAGCGTCCTACAGCAAAACTAAGGTTAATTCGTGATCACTTCCAAAAATTTCAAATTTTCAGTTGGAAAATTTAAAATTGCCATATCTTCTAAACTAAGCGTCCTACAGCAAAACTAAGGTTAATTCGTGATCACTGTCCAAAAATTCGAAATTTTCAGTTGAAAAATTTAAAATGGCCATATCTCCTAAACTAAGCGTTCTACAGCAAAACTAAGGTTAATTCGTGATCTCTTCCGAAAATTCAAAATTTTCAGTTAGCAAAACTAAGGTAAATTTGTGATCACTTCCAAAAATTCGAAATTTTCAGTTGGAAAACTTAAAATGGCTATATCTCGTAAACTAAGCGTCCTACAGCAAAACCAAGGTTAATTCGTGAACACTTCCAAAAATTCCAAATTTTCAGTTAGCAAAACTAAGGTAAATTCGTGATCACTTCCAAAAATTCAAAATTTCCAGTTGGAAAACTTAAAATGGCCATATCACCTAAACTAAGCTTCCTAGAGCAAAACTAAGGTTAATTCGTGATCACTTCCAAAAATTCCAAATTTTCAGTTCGAAAACTTAAAATGGCCATATCTCCTAAACTAAGCGTCCTACAGCAAAACTAAGGTTAATTCGTGATCGCTTACAAAAATTCCAAATTTTCAGTTGGAAAACTTAAAATGGCCAAATCTCCTAAACTAAGCGTCCTACAGCAAAACTAAGGTTAATTCGTGATCACTTCCAAAAATTCGAAATTTTCAGATGGAAAACTTAAAATGGCTAAATCTCGTAAACTAAGCGTCCTACAGCAAAACTAAGGTTAATTCGTGATCACTTCCAAAAATTCCAAATTTTCAGTTGGAAAACTTTAAATGGCCATATCTCCTAAACTAAGCGTCCTACAGCAAAAGTAAGGTTAATTCGTGATCACTTCCAACAATTCGAAATTTCAGTTGGAAAACTTAAAATGGCTATATCTCCTAAACTAAGCGTCCTACAGCAAAACTAAGGTTAATTTATGATCACTTCCAAAAATTCGAAATTTTCAGTTGGAAAACTTAAAATGGCTATATCTCCTAAACTAAGCGTCCTACAGCAAAACTAAGGTTAATTTATGATCACTTCCAAAAATTCAAAATTTTCAGTTGGAAAACTTAAAATGGCCATATCTCCTAAACTAAGCGTCCTACAGCAAAACTAAGGTTAATTCGTGATGACTTCCAAAAATTCAAAATTTTCAGTTGGAAAACTTAAAATGGCCATATCTCCTAAACTAAGCGTCCTACAGCAAAACTAAGAATAATTCGTGATCACTTCCAAAAATTCGAAATTTCAGTTGGAAAACTTAAAATGGCCATATCTCCTAAACTAAGCGTCCTACAGCAAAACTAAGGTTAATTCGTGATCACTTCCAAAAATTCAAAATTTCCGTTGGAAAACTTAAAATGGCCAAATCTCCTAAACTAAGCGTCCTACAGCAAAACTAAGGTTAATTCGTGATCACTTCCAAAAATTCGAAATTTTCAGATGGAAAATTTAAAATGGCTATATCTCGTAAACTAAGCGTCCTACAGCAAAACTAAGGTTAATTCGTGATGACTTCCAAAAATTCGAAATTTTCAGATGGAAAACTTAAAATGGCTATATCTCGTAAACTAAGCGTCCTACAGCAAAACTAAGGTTAATTCGTGATCACTTCCAAAAATTCCAAATTTTTAGTTGGAAAACTTTAAATGGCCATATCTAAACTAAGCGTCCTACAGCAAAAGTAAGGTTAATTCGTGATCACTTCCAAAAATTCGAAATTTCAGTTGGAAAACTTTAAAGGGCCATATCTCCTAAACTAAGCGTCCTACAGCAAAACTAAGGTTAATTCGTGATCACTTCCAAAAATTCGAAATTTCAGTTGGAAAACTTTAAAGGGCCATATCTCCTAAACTAAGCGTCCTACAGCAAAACTAAGGTTAATTCGTGATCACTTCCAAAAATTTCAAATTTTCAGTTGGAAAATTTAAAATTGCCATATCTTCTAAACTAAGCGTCCTACAGCAAAACTAAGGTTAATTCGTGATGACTTCCAAAAATTCGAAATTTTCAGTTGGAAAACTTAAAATGGCCATATCTCTTAAACTAAGCGTCCTACAGCAAAACTAAGATTGATTTATGATCACTTCCAAAAATTCGAAATTTTCAGTTGGAAAACTTTAAATGGCCATATCTCCTAAACTAAGGGTCCTACAGCAAAACTAAGGTTAATTCGTAATCACTTCCAAAAATTCCAAATTTTCAGTTGGAAAATTTAAAATGGCCATATCTCCTAAACTAAGCGTCCTACAGCAAAAATAAGGTTAATTCGTGATCACTTCCAAAAATTCGAAATTTTCAGATGGAAAACTTAAAATGGCTATATCTCATAAACTAAGAGTACTACAGCAAAACTAAGGTTAATTTGTGATCACTTCCAAAAATTCGAAATTTTCAGTTGGAAAACTTTAAATGGCCATATCTCCTAAACTAAGCGTCCTACAGCAAAACTAAGGTTAATTTGTTATCACTTCCAAAAATTCAAAATTTTCAGTTGGAAAACTTAAAATGGCCATATCTCGTAAACTAAGCGTCCTACAGCAAAACTAAGGTTAATTCGTGATCACTTCCGAAAATTCCAAATTTTCAGTTAGAAAACTTTAAAGGGCCATATCTCCTAAACTAAGCGTAATACAGCAAAACTAAGGTTAATTTATGATCACTTCGAAAAATTCAAAATTTCAGTTGGAAAACTTAAAATGGCTATATCTCGTAAACTAAGCGTCCTACAGCAAAACTAAGGTTAATTCGTGATCACTTCCAAAAATTCGAAATTTCAGTTGGAAAACTTAAAATGGCCATATCTCCTAAACTAAGCGTTCTACAGCAAAACTAAGGTTAATTCGTGATCACTTCCAAAAATTCGAAATTTTCAGTTGGAAAACTTAAAATGGCCAAATCTCATAAACTAAGCGTCCTACAGCAAAACTAAGGTTAATTTGTTATCACTTCCAAAAATTCAAAATTTTCAGTTGGAAAACTTAAAATGGCCATATCTCGTAAACTAAGCGTCCTACAGCAAAACTAAGGTTAATTCGTGATCACTTCAAAAAATTCGAAATTTTCAGTTGGAAAACTTAAAATGGCCAAATCTCCTAAACTAAGCGTCCTACAGCAAAACTAAGGTTAATTTGTTATCACTTCCAAAAATTCAAAATTTTCAGTTGGAAAACTTAAAATGGCCATATCTCGTAAACTAAACGTCCTACAGCAAAACTAAGGTTAATTCGTGATCACTTCCAAAAATTTCAAATTTTCAGTTGGAAAATTTAAAATTGCCATATCTCCTAAACTAAGCGTCCTACAGCAAAAGTAAGGTTAATTCGTGATCACTTCCAAAAATTCGAAATTTTCAGTTGGAAAACTTAAAATGGCTATATCTCGTAAACTAAGCGTCCTACAGCAAAACTAAGGTTAATTCGTGATCACTTCCAAAAATTCAAAATTTCAGTTGGAAAACTTAAAATGGTCATATCTCGTAAACTAAGCGTCCTACAGCAAAACTAAGGTTAATTCGTGAACACTTCCAAAAATTCCAAATTTTCAGTTAGCAAAACTAAGGTAAATTCGTGATCACTTCCAAAAATTCAAAATTTCCAGTTGGAAAACTTAAAATGGCCATATCACCTAAACTAAGCTTCCTACAGCAAAACTAAGGTTAATTCGTGATCACTTCCAAAAATTCCAAATTTTCAGTTCGAAAACTTAAAATGGCCATATCTCCTAAACTAAGCGTCCTACAGCAAAACTAAGGTTAATTCGTGATCGCTTACAAAAATTCCAAATTTTCAGTTGGAAAATTTAAAATTGCCATATCTCCTAAACTAAGCGCCCTACAGCAAAACTAAGGTTAATTCGTGATCACTTCCAAAAATTCGAAATTTTCAGTTGGAAAACTTAAAATGGCTATATCTCGTAAACTAAGCGTCCTACAGCAAAACTAAGGTTAATTCGTGATCACTTCCAAAAATTCCAAATTTTCAGTTCGAAAACTTAAATTGGCCATATCTCCTAAACTAAGCGTCCTACAGCAAAACTAAGGTTAATTCGTGATCGCTTACAAAAATTCCAAATTTTCAGTTGGAAACTTAAAATGGCCAAATCTCCTAAACTAAGCGTCCTACAGCAAAACTAAGGTTAATTCGTGATCACTTCCAAAAATTCGAAATTTTCAGATGGAAAATTTAAAATGGCTATATCTCGTAAACTAAGCGTCCTACAGCAAAACTAAGGTTAATTCGTGATCACTTCCAAAAATTCGAAATTTTCAGATGGAAAACTTAAAATGGCTATATCTCGTAAACTAAGCGTCCTACAGCAAAACTAAGGTTAATTCGTGATCACTTCCAAAAATTCCGAATTTTCAGTTGGAAAACTTTAAATGGCCATATCTCCTAAACTAAGCGTCCTACAGCAAAAGTAAGGTTAATTCGTGATCACTTCCAACAATTCGAAATTTCAGTTGGAAAACTTAAAATGGCTATATCTCCTAAACTAAGCGTCCTACAGCAAAACTAAGGTTAATTTATGATCACTTCCAAAAATTCGAAATTTTCAGTTGGAAAACTTAAAATGGCTATATCTCCTAAACTAAGCGTCCTACAGCAAAACTAAGGTTGATTTATGATCACTTCCAAAAAGTCGAAATTTTCAGTTGAATAACTTAAAATGGCCATATCTCCTTAAGTAAGCGTCCTACAGCAAAACTAAGGTTAATTCGTGATCACTTCCAAAAATTCAAAATTTTCAGTTGGAAAACTTAAAATGGCCATATCTCCTAAACTAAGCGTCCTACAGCAAAACTAAGATTAATTCGTGATCACTTCCAAAAATTCCAAATTTCAGTTGGAAAACTTAAAATGGCCATATCTCCTAAACTAAGCGTCCTACAGCAAAACTAAGGTTAATTCGTGATCACTTCCAAAAATTCAAAATTTTCAGTTGGAAAACTTAAAATGGCCATATCTCGTAAACTAAGCGTCCTACAGCAAAACTAAGGTTAATTCGTGATCACTTCAAAAAATTCGAAATTTTCAGTTGGAAAACTTAAAATGGCCAAATCTCCTAAACTAAGCGTCCTACAGCAAAACTAAAGTTAATTTGTTATCACTTCCAAAAATTCAAAATTTTCAGTTGGAAAACTTAAAATGGCCATATCTCGTAAACTAAGCGTCCTACAGCAAAACTAAGGTTAATTCGTGATCACTTCCAAAAATTTTAAATTTTCAGTTGGAAAATTTAAAATTGCCATATCTTCTAAACTAAGCGTCCTAAACTAAGGTTAATTCGTGATCACTTCCAAAAATTCCAAATTTTCAGTTGGAAAATTTAAAATGGCCATATCTCCTAAACTAAGCGTTCTACAGCAAAACTAAGGTTAATTCGTGATCTCTTCCGAAAATTCAAAATTTTCAGTTAGCAAAACTAAGGTAAATTTGTGATCACTTCCAAACATTCGAAATTTTCAGTTGGAAAACTTAAAATGGCTATATCTCGTAAACTAAGCGTCCTACAGCAAAACTAAGGTTAATTCGTGAACACTTCCAAAAATTCCAAATTTTCAGTTAGCAAAACTAAGGTAAATTCGTGATCACTTCCAAAAATTCAAAATTTCCAGTTGGAAAACTTAAAATGGCCATATCACCTAAACTAAGCTTCCTACAGCAAAACTAAGGTTAATTCGTGATCACTTCCAAAAATTCCAAATTTTCAGTTCGAAAACTTAAAATGGCCATATCTCCTAACTAAGCGTCCTACAGCAAAACTAAGGTTAATTCGTGATCGCTTACAAAAATTCCAAATTTTCAGTTGGAAAACTTAAAATGGCCAAATCTCCTAAACTAAGCGTCCTACAGCAAAACTAAGGTTAATTCGTGATCACTTCCAAAAATTCCAAATTTTTAGTTGGAAAACTTTAAATGGCCATATCTCCTAAACTAAGCGTCCTACAGCAAAAGTAAGGTTAATTCGTGATCACTTCCAACAATTCGAAATTTCAGTTGAAAAATTTAAAATGGCCATATCTCCTAAACTAAGCGTCCTACAGCAAAACTAAGGTTAATTCGTGATCACTTCCAAAAATTCCAAATTTTCAGTTGGAAAACTTTAAATGGCCATATCTCCTAAACTAAGCGTCCTACAGCAAAAGTAAGGTTAATTCGTGATCACTTCCAACAATTCGAAATTTCAGTTGGAAAACTTAAAATGGCTATATCTCCTAAACTAAGCGTCCTACAGCAAAACTAAGGTTAATTTATGATCACTTCCAAAAATTCGAAATTTTCAGTTGGAAAACTTAAAATGGCTATATCTCCTAAACTAAGCGTCCTACAGCAAAACTAAAGTTAATTTATGATCACTTCCAAAAATTCAAAATTTTCAGTTGGAAAACTTAAAATGGCCATATCTCCTAAACTAAGCGTCCTACAGCAAAACTAAGGTTAATTCGTGATGACTTCCAACAATTCAAAATTTCCAGTTGGAAAACTTAAAATGGCCATATCTCCTAAACTAAGCGTCCTACAGCAAAACTAAGATTAATTCGTAATCACTTCCAAAAATTCGAAATTTCAGTTGGAAAACTTAAAATGGCCATATCTCCTAAACTAAGCGTCCTACAGCAAAACTAAGGTTAATTCGTGATCACTTCCAAAAATTCAAAATTTCAGTTGGAAAACTTAAAATGGCCAAATCTCCTAAACTAAGCGTCCTACAGCAAAACTAAGGTTAATTCGTGATCACTTCCAAAAATTCGAAATTTTCAGATGGAAAACTTAAAATGGCTATATCTCGTAAACTAAGCGTCCTACAGCAAAACTAAGGTTAATTCGTGATGACTTCCAAAAATTCGAAATTTTCAGATGGAAAACTTAAAATGGCTATATCTCGTAAACTAAGCGTCCTACAGCAAAACTAAGGTTAATTCGTGATCACTTCCAAAAATTCCAAATTTTTAGTTGGAAAACTTTAAATGGCCATATCTCCTAAACTAAGCGTCCTACAGCAAAAGTAAGGTTAATTCGTGATCACTTCCAAAATTCGAAATTTCAGTTGAAAAATTTAAAATGGCCATATCTCCTAAACTAAGCGTCCTACAGCAAAACTAAGGTTAATTCGTGATCACTTCCAAAAATTCGAAATTTCAGTTGGAAAACTTTAAAGGGCCATATCGCCTAAACTAAGCGTAATACAGCAAAACTAAGGTTAATTTATGATCACTTCGAAAAATTCGAAATTTTCAGTTAGAAAACTTAAAATGGCCATATCTCCTAAACTAAGCGTCCTACAGCAAAACTAAGGTTAATTCGTGATCTCTTCCGAAAATTCCAAATTTTCAGTTGGAAAACTTAAAATGGCCATATCTCGTAAACTAAGCGTCCTACAGCAAAACTAAGGTTAATTCGTGATCACTTCCAATAATTCGAAATTTCAGTTGGAAAACTTAAAATGGCCATATCTCCTAAACTAAGCGTCTTACAGCAAAACTAAGGTTAATTCGTGATCACTTCCAAAAATTCGAAATTTTCAGTTGGAAAACTTAAAATGGCCATATCTCCTAAACTAAGCGTCCTACAGCAAAACTAAGGTTAATTCGTGATCACTTCCAAAAATTCCAAATTTTCAGTTGGAAAACTTTAAATGGCCATATCTCCTAAACTAAGCGTCCTACAGCAAAACTAAGGTTAATTCGTGATCACTTCCAAAAATTCGAAATTTTAGTTGGAAAACTTAAAATGGCCATATCTCCTAAACTAAGCGTCCTACAGCAAATTTAAGGTTAATTCGTGATCACTTCCAAAAATTCGAAATTTCAATTTGAAAACCAAGCGTCCTACAGCAAAACTTAGGTTAATTCGTGATCACTTCCGAAAATTCCAAATTTTCAGTTGGAAAATTTAAAATGGCCATATCTCCTAAACTAAGCGTCCTACAGCAAAACTAAGGTTAATTCGTGATCACTTCCAAAAATTCGAAATTTTCTGATGGAAAACTTAAAATGGCTATATCTCGTAAACTAAGCGTCCTACAGCAAAACTAAGGTTAATTCGTGATCAGTTCCAAAAATTCAAAATTTTCAGTTGGAAAACTTTAAATGGCCATATCTCGTAAACTAAGCGTCCTACAGCAAAACTAAGGTTAATTCGTGATCACTTCCAAAAATTCGAAATTTTCAGTTGAATAACTTAAAATGGCCATATCTCCTAAACTAAGCGTCCTACAGCAAAACTAAGGTTAATTCGTGATCACTTCCAAAAATTCGAAATTTTCAGATGGAAAACTTAAAATGGCTATATCTCGTAAACTAAGCGTCCTACAGCAAAACTAAGGTTAATTCGTGATGACTTCCAAAAATTCGAAATTTTCAGATGGAAAACTTAAAATGGCTATATCTCGTAAACTAAGCGTCCTACAGCAAAACTAAGGTTAATTCGTGATCACTTCCAAAAATTCCAAATTTTTAGTTGGAAAACTTTAAATGGCCATATCTCCTAAACTAAGCGTCCTACAGCAAAAGTAAGGTTAATTCGTGATCACTTCCAAAATTCGAAATTTCAGTTGAAAAATTTAAAATGGCCATATCTCCTAAACTAAGCGTCCTACAGCAAAACTAAGGTTAATTCGTGATCACTTCCAAAAATTCGAAATTTCAGTTGGAAAACTTTAAAGGGCCATATCTCCTAAACTAAGCGCCCTACAGCAAAACTAAGGTTAATTTATGATCACTTCGAAAAATTCGAAATTTTCAGTTAGAAAACTTAAAATGGCCATATCTCCTAAACTAAGCGTCCTACAGCAAAACTAAGGTTAATTCGTGATCTCTTCCGAAAATTCAAAATTTTCAGTTGGAAAATTTAAAATGGCCATATCTCGTAAACTAAGCGTCCTACAGCAAAACTAAGGTTAATTCGTGATCACTTCCAATAATTCGAAATTTCAGTTGGAAAACTTAAAATGGCCATATCTCCTAAACTAAGCGTCTTACAGCAAAACTAAGGTTAATTCGTGATCACTTCCAAAAATTCGAAATTTTCAGTTGGAAAACTTAAAATGGCCATATCTCCTAAACTAAGCGTCCTACAGCAAAACTAAGGTTAATTCGTGATCACTTCCAAAAATTCCAAATTTTCAGTTGGAAAACTTTAAATGGCCATATCTCCTAAACTAAGCGTCCTACAGCAAAACTAAGGTTAATTCGTGATCACTTCCAAAAATTCGAAATTTTAGTTGGAAAACTTAAAATGGCCATATCTCCTAAACTAAGCGTCCTACAGCAAATTTAAGGTTAATTTATGATCACTTCCAAAAATTCGAAATTTCAATTTGAAAACCAAGCGTCCTACAGCAAAACTTAGGTTAATTCGTGATCACTTCCGAAAATTCCAAATTTTCAGTTGGAAAATTTAAAATGGCCATATCTCCTAAACTAAGCGTCCTACAGCAAAACTAAGGTTAATTCGTGATCACTTCCAAAAATTCGAAATTTTCTGATGGAAAACTTAAAATGGCTATATCTCGTAAACTAAGCGTCCTACAGCAAAACTAAGGTTAATTCGTGATCAGTTCCAAAAATTCAAAATTTTCAGTTGGAAAACTTTAAATGGCCATATCTCGTAAACTAAGCGTCCTACAGCAAAACTAAGGTTAATTCGTGATCACTTCCAAAAATTCGAAATTTTCAGTTGAATAACTTAAAATGGCCATATCTCCTAAACTAAGCGTCCTACAGCAAAACTAAGGTTAATTCGTGATCACTTCCAAAAATTCGAAATTTTCAGTTGGAAAACTTAAAATGGCCATATCTCCTAAACTAAGCGTCCTACAGCAAAACTAAGGTTAATTCGTGATCACTTCCAAAAATTCGAAATTTCGGTTGGAAAACTTAAAATGACCATATCTAATAAACTAAGCGTCCTACAGCAAAACTAAGGTTAATTCGTGATCACTTCCAAAAATTATAAATTTCAGTTGGATAATTTAAAATGGCCATATATTCTAAACTAAGCGTCCTACAGCAAAACTAAGGTCAATTCGTGATCACTTCCAAAAATTCGAAATTTTCAGTTGGAAAACTTAAAATGGCCATATCTCCTAAAATAAGCGTCCTACAGCAAAACTAAGATTAATTCGTGATCACTTCCAAAAATTCCACATTTTCAGTTGGAAAATTTAAAATGGTCATATCTCCTAAACTAAGCGTCCTACAGCAAAACTAAGGTTAATTCGTGATCACTTCCAAAAATTCCACCTTTTCAATTGGAAAACTTAAAATGGCCATATCTCCTAAACTAAGCATCCTACAGCAAAACTAAGGTTAAATCGTGATCACTTCCGAAAATTCCACATTTTCTGTTGGAAAACTTAAAATGGCCATATCTCCTCAACTAAGCGTCCTACAGCAAAACTAAGGTTAATTCGTGATCACTTCCAAAAATCCTAAGCGTCCTACAGCAAAACTAAAGTTAATTCGTGATCACTTCCGAAAATTCCACATTTTCAGTTGGAGAACTTCAAATGGCCATATCTCCTAAACTAAGCGTCCTACAGCAAAACAAAGTTTAATTCGTGATCACTTCCGAAATTCGAAATTTCAGTTGGAAATCTTAAAATGGCCATATCTCCTAAATAATCGTCCTACAGCAAAACTAAGGTTAATTCGTGATCGCTTCCAAAAATTCGAAATTTTCAGTTGGAAAACTTAAAATGGCCATATCTCCTTAACTAAGCGTCCTACAGCAAAACAAAGCTTAATTCGTGATCACTTCCGAAATTCGAAATTTCAGTTGGAAAACTAAAAAAGGCCATATCTCCTAAATAAGCGTCCTACAGCAAAACTAAGGTTAATTCGTGATCACTTCCAAAAATTCGAAATTTTCAGTTGGAAAATTAAAAATGGCTATATCTTCTAAACTAAGCGTCCTACAGCAAAACTAAGGTTAATCCGTGAACACTTCCAAAAATTCCAAATTTTCGGTTGGAAAACTTAAAATGGCCGTACTTCCAAAAATTCGAAATTTTCAGTTGGAAAACTTAAAATGGCCATATCTCCTAAACTAAGCGTCCTACAGCAAAACTAAGGTTAATTCGTGATCACTTCAAAAAATTCGAAATTTCAGTTGAAAAACTTAAAATGGCTATATCTCCTAAACTAAGCGTCCTACAGCAAAACTAAGGTTAATTTATGATTGCTTCCAAAAATTCGAAATTTTCAGTTGGAGAACTTAAAATGGCCATATCTCCTAAACTAAGCGTCCTACAGCAAAACTAAGGTTAATTCGTGATCGCTTCCAAAAATTCCATATCTCCTTAACTAAGCGTCCTACAGCAAAACTAAGGTTAATTCGTGATCACTTCCGAAAATTCGAAATTTTCAGTTGGAAAACTTAAAATGGCTATATCTTCTAAACTAAGCGTACTACGGCAAAACTAAGGTAAATTCGTGATCACTTCCAAAAATTCAAAATTTTCAGTTGGAAAACTTAAAATCGCCATATCTCCTAAACTAAGCGTCTTACAGCAAAACTAAGGTTAATTCGTGATCGTTTCCAAAAATTAGAAATTTTCAGTTGGAAAACTTAAAATGGTCATATCTCCTAAACTACAGCAAAACTAAGGTTAATTCGTGATCACTTCCAAAAATTCCAAATTTCAGTTGGAAAATTTAAAATAGCCATATCTCCAAAACTAAGCGTCCTACAGCAAAACTAAGGTTAATTCGTGATCATTTCCAAAAATGCGAATTTTTCAGATGGAAAACTTAAAATGGCCATATCTCCTAAACTAAGCGTCCTACAGCAAAACTAGGTTAAACTAAGGTTAACTAGGTTAACATTACTGGTGAGTATTATAGAAATCGGCTCCAATCTTGCCAAAATTTTGCACAATGCTTTACTTAACGACTAATCGGTTCGGTTTTCGATATAGGTCCCCTATATATGGTCGAACGACTTTGAGTAACGTGCTATTTGTCCATTTGTCAACCAACTGTCAGTCTTTAAAAATAGAGATAGTGAGCTGAAACTTTGCACAGATGCTTTTTGGTCCATAGGCAGGTTAAGTTTAAAGACGGGCTATATTGGACTATATCTTGATGTAGCCCCCATATAGACCGATCCGCCGATTTAAGGTTTTAGGCCCATGAAAGCCACATTTATGTAACAGTTTGGTACAGTTTGTTGGATATAGCTGCCATATAGGCCGATCTCTCGATTTAAGATTTTGGGCTCATAAAAGACGCATTTATTGTCCGATGTCGCCGAAATTTAGGACAGTGAGTTGTGTTAGAGCCTTGAACATCCTCCTTTAATTTGGCATAGATCGGCCCAGATTTGGATATAGCTACCATATAGACCGATCTCTCGATTTAGGATATTGGTTACATAAAAGGCGCATTCATTGTCTGATGTCTTGGTCCCAAAAAGGCGCATTTATTGTCCGATTTCGCTGAAATTTGGGACAGTGAGTTTTGTTTGGGCCTTCGGCATCCTACTGCATTTTGACTCAAATCGGTCCTGATTTTAATATAGCTGCCATATAGACCGATTTTTCCATTTAAGGTCTTGGACCCATAAAAAACGCATGTTTTATCCGATTTCGCCGAAATTTGGGACAGTCAGTTGTGTTAGGCTCTTAAATGTCCATTTTCAATTTTGCCATGATCGGTTCAAATTTGGATATAGCGGCAATATAGACCGATCTCTCGATTTGAAGTCTTTGTTCCGAAAAAAGCGCATTTATAATCCGATTTCGCTGAAATTTGACACAGTGACTTATGTTAGGCTTTTCGACATCCCGGTCGCATGTGGTTCAGATTGGTCTTCATTTGGATTTAGCTACCAAAAAGATCAATATTTTGTATTACGTAATTGAACAGTTACTGGTACTTATTGGACCACTCAATGTCCGTGATCTAAATAAGATCATATTTCGATTAAGATGCTGTGGGAGCATAAACTAGGCATTTTTCACCGAATTATAACGAAATGTGGTTTACATATAAACCCAGAAATTAACCAAGTTAAAGGAGTGGTATTGGAAACAATTAAGGAATTTGTGAGTAGCACGGATTGCTAAATTAGATTTACTTTTTCAAGGTAACCTTTTTTTGAATTTAGAGCGCACATCAAGCCGATTACTGGCTTAGGTGTATGTCCATAGTGGCATGGGGCATATTGATGTTCGCACCCTCTTTCCAACCTAACCTAACCTATATACCCGAGGTTGTGGATATCCGAAGATCGGCATGGCCTGACATTTTGCACAAGGTATTTTGTTATGATATTCAACAACTGTGCTTAGTATGGTTCAAATCGGTCTATATTTTGATATAGCTATATAAACCGATCATGGGTCTTGACTTCTGGAGCCTCTAGAGGGCGCAATTCTTGTCCGATTTGACTGAAATTTTCCACATAGAGTTTTGGTATCACATCCAACAACTGTGGATCGGCTCATAATCTGGTATAGCTGTCATATAAACCGATCTTGGGTCTTGACTTCTTGAACCTCTAGAGGGCGTAATTCTCATCCCATTTGGCTGAAATTTTGCATGATGTGTTTTGTTATGACTTCCAATAACTGTGCTAAGTATGGCGCAAATCAGTACATAAACTGATATAGCTGCCATATAAACCTATCTGGGATCTTGATTTCTTGAACCTCTAGAGGCCGCAATTCTCATCCGATTTAGCAGAAATTTTGTACAACGAATCCTCTCATGACCATCATCATACGTGTCTAATATGATCTGAATCGATCTATAGCTGGATACAGCTCCCATATAAACCGATTTTACTTCTTGAGCCTCTACAAAACGCAATTCTTATCCGAATGAACTGAAATATTACACAATGACTTCAACATTGTTCAGCATTCATTTATGGTCCGAATCGGACTATAACTTGATATAGCTCCAATAGCACAACATTTCTTATTCAATATTCTTTGTTTGCCTAAAAAGAGATACTGCGCGCAGAACTCGACAAATGCGATCCATGTTGGAGGGTATATAAGATTCGGTACGGCCGAACTTAGCACGCTCTTACTTGTTTTGAGTATCCAGATCCAGGATCTCTGCGGCTAAGATGGGGGGCGTCAATGTCCAGAAAGGCTATGTAGCGCTCTAGGTCACGAAGGGCGGTTTCTGTTGACTTGCCCTAGATTGCTGGTGTCGAGACATATGAGCTTTGGGGATGTTTACGCTACAAGAGGTGTCATAATGCGAATTTTAAATCATCTAAACTATGGCACGGTAGCCACCGTGAAGCAGAGGATATCATCACAGCCTAAGACGCTGAAGGTAAGGGTTCAAATCCGGGAGAACATCAGAAAATTTTTCAAAAACTGTCAACATTTGTGAGAAACCATGTTAAAACACCTCCCCAAAAAGATGTCGCCCTGCGCCTTTCGAACTCGGCCATACAAAGGATGCCCCTTATCATTGAGCTTGAACTTGAATCGGACAACACTCATTGATATGTTAGAAGCTTGCACCCTGTTCTTTGTGGCAAAGTTGGAGAGCTAATTTGCATTGGAAATCTATGAAAAAAGAGATGGGTCTTGACACATTTAAATAAAGTTTTAACCTACTTAATAAATCAATAAAGAGGGCTAATTAAAGAACAAAAAAACGCAAAACAATCAAAGCTTGCTTAAAATAATCTAAGCTTGCTTAAAACCATTGCGTCAATTTAGATTGAAGAAACAAATCATTTGTGTTTTGAAGGTTTCATATTAAAAATATGAAAACAAGCAAAAACGTATTAAGTTCGGCGGTGCCGAACTTTGTATACCCACCGCCTTGGATAAATTTATTATTCTATGTCCATTTAACCCACTATATGTATTTGGATCGAATTTGGTTAAAAAGCATCCTGGTCCATATATATGCCAAAAATAATCAGTAAGCATGATGTGGTAGTGTTATCCATTCACGGCAACCTAATGATTGGCATCGTCGACGAAGAAGTATGGCCCAATGACGCCGCCGGCATGCAAACCGCACCAAACAATTATTTTTTGTGGTTGGAGAGTTAATTTGTGAAGCACATGTGGATTTTTACCCGATTAATAAGGCATATTTTGCTTATTGACGAATGCATTAAGCCAGAAATGAGCTTCGTCTCTGAAGTTGATTGTGAGACAATGACGCTTGGAAAGTAGTGGTTCCCGACTCCAAATTTCGGTTGTAAATTTTTATGATTTACAGACATTGTTCGTTTGTATACTTTGCCATACTGAAAATGTTGAATGACAGCTATTTGAAAATATGGTCTGATCTCGACCACTGTTTCAAACTATGGCGAAATCGGGTAATAAATGCCACTTTGATGGTCTAAGGACCCTTAATTGGAAGATTGGTCTTAAATGCAACTAAATCGAACTTAATTCCGATGTGGGCCGCATTTGAATCAGTAGCCGGGAGTCTTGTTACAAATTCAAGCGAAATGAGATAATACATGCATATTTAATGGACTTTAGTCCCTATGTCGGCAGATCGGTCTTTATGACAGCTATATCAAAATATGGTCCGGTGTGAAACTTTTACTGTTGAAAACAACGGAAGGGCTAGTCCAACTCGGTGTCCTAAACATTAGTGAAATCGTGTAATACAAGAGGCTTTTATAGACTTAAGACTATAAATCGCCAGATCGCACAGTCTTGCCACATGCCAAATAAAAGCGTATTTAGTTCGGACGGGTCGAATTTTGGGAACACACCACCACGGATTTTGAGAAAAATTTTATAAAAAATAAATTCAGTTGGCATAACTTTATTCTATATACCAAACTTCCATCAAAGCAACAAAAATTTAAGCTTCTGGGAACCGAACAAGGATGATCGAGAGAATGGCTTACATGGGAGCTATATAAGGTTATAGACTGATTTGGACCGTATTTGGCACTGTTATTGGAAGTCGTAACAGAACACCGCATGCAAAGTTTCAGCCAATCGGACATAAATTGGTGCTTTGAAGGGCTCATGAAGTCAAATCGGGGGGTCGGTTTATATGGGAGCTATATCAGTTTAAAACCCGATTTCAGCCGTACTTGGCACAGTTGTTGGAAGTCATGAAGGAACACCACATGAAAAATGTCAGCCAAATCGGATGATAATTGCGGCTTCCAGGTACTCAATAAATCAAATCGGGAGATCGGTTTATATGGGAGCAATATCCAAATATGAATCGATATGACCCATTTGTAATCCCCAACTACCTACATCAATATTAGGAATCTGTGCAAAATTTCAAGCGGTTGGCTTTACGCGTTCGACCGCTATCATGATTTCGATGGACGGACGGACATAGCTAGTTCGACTCAGAATGTCGCGATGATCAGGAATATAAATATATATATATATATATATATATATATATATATATATATATATATATATATATATATATATATATATATATATATGTATATATATATATATATATATATATATATATATATATATATATATATATATATATATATATATATATATATATATATATATATATATATATATATATATATATATATATATATACCATATGGGGTCCTAGATCAATATTTCGAGATGTTACATATGGAATAACTAGATTAGTATATCGCCATCCTTTGGTGGTGGGTATAAACATAAGCTTGATTTTATAGGGTTTTACGAGCTCCATCTTCTAAAAAAGAGAATAATGTCGCTCGGCTCATAAATTAAAGTTTGGCAAGCAATTTAAAGTTTGACATGCTCGAGTTGACAATATTGCGATGGTCAGTAAAAAATTGCTGTTTGTGGGGTATTTTAAGAAAGGGGACCCCCAGAAAATTGGTCCCGAAAATGGGTATCGATTCTTGCTCTACCCTCCAATTCCTTTTATTTAAGCCCCACATTGGTCGGTAAATATTCCCGATTTAGGGGTGATTTAGGGAGTGGGATGGTCCCCCAATCACGAAGCCCTGAAAATATATCAGCAACGTGCTCTATTCTCATGTATTTGAACCCCATATTGCCATTGGCCTCAAAAATGGCAACTAAAACGTTTTCTAACTTCAAATACCATTCACTTAAACTCCTTATTGAAAAATCCAGCAAATATGTCCGGTTTGGGGTATGGGCCCTAAAAACTAGGAATATCGAGCTCCACTGTCTTGAAGACCCAAATTGTCTTGGTGAGCAAATACGTTGTTATGGTGGTGGGACGTCCCCTAGACAGTTGGTCCCGAATGTTGATGTCAGATTCATGGTCTACTCCCAAAAGTCCTTCTTTTGAACTCCATTTTTCCATAGTTGGCCAACATGACCGGCTTGGGGATGTTTTGGGGGATGGGGCGGCCACTCAGTGACTTGGGTTTGAAAATATATACCAGATTTGTGTTCTACTCTAAAAACCCAATTATTTGAGCCTCATATTGCAATACTCAGCAAATACATCCTATTTGGGTGGTGTTGTGGGATCTCTCATTTGAGCCCCATATTGCTATGGTCGTAAATTTGTCCCCTTTTGGGATATTTTTGGGGAGAGGCGGCCCCCCAGACAGTTGATCCCATATTTCGATATCATATTCCTTTTATTTAATCCCCATATTCCCATCGTCAGCAAAAAGAAGTCCTGATTGGGGGGTGTTTTGGGAAGGGGTGGACACCCAGAAACGCTGTCCCACATTTGGATATCAGATTCCTTTTCTACGCACAAATAGCTTTCATTTGACTCCCATATTGCCATGGTCGGTAAATATGTCCGATTTAGGGGTGTTTTGGGGGTTGGGGTGCTCCCCCTAACACTTGAACCGACAATTGGATATCAGATACGGTTTCTTATCCTAAATACCTTTCATTTATGTCCCATATTGTCGTGATAGATCTAAATATATGTTTGGTAGGTTTTAGGGTGGGGCGGCCCCTAGATACCCTATCCGAAATTTGGATACCAAATTTTTATTTTTAGGGTACTATATGAAAACACACAAAATTTCGCTTAAATCGCACCACCCATTTCCGAAAATTAGGGTAAGGGGGAGGGTCCGCTCCCCCTTCAGATATCAAAAAATTTTAGTACCCTATTTTAGCCACTGGATCATTATGCACCATCTGTGAAAATTTCAAGCAAATTGGTTCAGCTGTTTCTGAGTCTGTAGGGAACACATAAACAAACAAACAAATACAAATTGATTTTTATACATAAGATGCACTTTGTATGGTCGGAAATGGTTTTTTCAATGTGTAGCAAATGGAATGACTAAATGAATATACCCCCTATCCTTTGGTGGTGGTTATAACAAACGCTTAGGCGACCTAGTTTATATAAATTCTAATTTTGCTTTTGAGGTCAAGTTAACAACAAACAAGTACTAAGTTCGGCCGTGTCGAATTTTAGGAACCCACCACCATGGATTCAGCAAAAAATTTATATATACTAAATTTCTACCAATACAGACAACAATTTGAAATTCAAACTGATTTAGACAGACTTGGCACGATTATAGGAAGTCGTAACGAAACACTCATGCAAAATTCGAGCCCAATCGAATAGCAATTGCGACTTTCAAGAGTTCAGGATATTAAATCCGAAGATCAGTTTGTATGCAACCTATATAAGATTATATACCGATTCGGACCATACTTGGCACGATGGTTGAAAGTTGTAATAGAACACTATTTGTAAAATGTCAGCCAAATCAGATAAAAGTTGCGGCTTCCAGGGACTTATGAAGTCAAAGCGGATGATAGGTTTATATGGGAGCTATATCGAAATCTGAACCGATATAGCCAAATGCCAACGACATGATTTCCACAGATGGACGGACGGACGGGTATACCTAGATTGTCTTAAAAGTCAAGATTTAACCGTTAATCAATATTTCGAGTTGTTACAAACGGAATGACTAGATTAGTATACCAACCCATTCTATGATGATGTGTAAACAAATATTATGTCTTACTTAAAATCATAAATTTTCCATTATGCTTAATCAAGCTGCAAAATTGTTTTTTTTGATTTAGAGAGTAGCAGAATTATAAAAGTACGCACTCTTAACATATTTTTGAAAATTTTGATCAACAACCAACTTAACCTTCAATCACATCTGTGTTTGTTCTTCGTGTCCCATGAATAGAATGATTTTCTTTGCTTCTTTTTTAACCCTGAATATGTTTTCTATAAATTCGAAGAGTTCTTTAACGGATGACATCAATCTGATATAAACTTTCGTTTAACAAACTTTAAATTAAAAAAAATGCATATTTTCAAGACACTCATTTTTGTTATTGTAGCCATTTTGGCACTCAACTCTGTACAAGCGGATGCTAACGCCAATCCAAAGAAATCTGACTCGCCAATGGTAAGTTAAGCAATACCATTAATTTTAATGGTGTACATACATTTTTGTCCATAGCCTGGTTATCTTGATACTGGACATGAAGTAAATCCTATATTCAGCACCAAATTGGCGCAAATTAAAATAAAGCAGCTCAATATTTATTATAACCTACACTCCCACAGTGGTACAGGGTATTATGACTAAGGTTAGGTTGAAAAGAGGGTGCAGATATTAATCCGCCCCATGTCACTATGGACATACACCTAAGCCAGTAATCGGCTTGTTGTGCGCTCTAAACACTTAAAAAGTAACCTCGTAAAAGAAAAGCTAATTTAGAAATTCCGTGCTACTTACAAAATCCATAATTGTTTTCCATGCCACGCCCCTAAGTTGGTTCATGTCTCGTATTGTGTTCCCTCCTAAGTGTCGGTATCTGTTAGCCGCGAAAGCCGGGTAATAACATAGGAAGTGCTCCAACGTCTCATCATCTTCCCCGCATGTCCAACACATTCTATTACTAGCCGCACCGATTTTACATAAGTGAGCTCGTAGTCCTACGTGTCCGGTTGTTATACTTAAAGCTATACGGACCTACTTCTTGCTTCCTTTCAGCATTAGCCTCGGCTTATGGCCCGGTACCCAAACGTTGCGGATTTTGCCATATAAGCCGACTGCGTCGACCCGAAAGGCTTCGGGTTAACCAAGTTTATTGACTGCAGTTCTCGGGCCTTCACTGCAAAATCGTTTGCCATTTCATTCCCCCTTACTCCGTTATGGCCCGGCACCCAAACGATGAGGTTTTTGCTATCCTCAGAGAAGGCGTTAATCTCCTTCTTACACTGCAGGACTGTTCATGATCTTACCGTCCTGGTTTTTATTGCACTTAGGGTAATTTTACTGTCGGTAAAGATGTTCACACTTGTCGTCCTCGCGTTAACACTACGCCACCTCACACATTACATGATTGACCAGATCTCCGCCTGCAGGGCCGTATTATGGTCAGGTAGTCTAAAACAGATCTCAGTCCCTGGGTTTGCAATGTAAACCCCCAGGCCCACGATGTCCTCTAGCTTTGATCCATCCGTATAATAAGATCTTCCAGATGGCAATACTAAGGTTCCGTCAATCCATGATTGCGCCGCTGGCAGCAGTGCCTCGCACTCGACCGCAAGTGCCGTCTCAGGTATCCAATTGGAAACCTCTTCCATTCCTTCCAGGTTTCCTATCGTCGCCTCGATCATACCGCCATGGTGTGAGCTTCTCCTATCCTCAATTCATTCTCCAATCACCTTAAGTCTCATAGCCACACTGGCTGATTCGCACTTAATCTGTATATCTGTGGGTCGGATATTTAGAATAGTCTCCAGTGCCCTAGTGGGTGTGGCCCTCATAGCTCTACGTATGCCAAGACCGTTGTATGGTCCTAACCTTGCACTTTTTCTCAATAGCAGTCCACCGAGCTACTGAGGCGTAAGTAAGTATTGGTCAAATCACGCTTCTGTAGATCCAGTGGACTATTCTCGGATTCAGGCCGCATTTCGAGTTTACGGCCCCTCTACTTAGCGCCCAACATCTGTGAGCTTTCTCTGTACACTCCTGAATGTAACACATCCAATTCAGTTTCCTATCCAAGATCACTTCTAAGTAGCTGAACTTATCTGATATGGAAATTGTTCTATTGAGGAAACGCGGTGCATCAAATTGGCCCACCTTCGTCTTCCTCGTGAACAGGCATATTTCAGTCTTCTATGGTTTAACAATGAGACCTCTGGTTCTAGCCCAGTCATATGCCACATGCAAGACCCTTTGGGCCCTTCTGCATAGCTCGTTCGGATCCTTACTCCTTATAAGTTTTATAACATCGTCTTTGTAGCAGACGGGTTCAAATTCTTCCTCAGTCAGCATCCGAAATAGGTCATATATGGTGGTCACCCATAGGAATGGCGATAAAATGCCCCCCTGTGGCGTGTCTTGTGCCACTTTATGCTATGGGACACACAATTTATCCACCTGTTCCTTAGCACATGGTTTATCCAGTCTCTAAGGACCAGGGAACCCAGTACTGGTCTAAGGATTGGATTAATGTGTCGGTCAGCACATTGCTAAACGCCCTCTCGATGGTAATGCAAATCTCCAATGTGTACGTCTTGGCATCGAAGGAGTTTTCTAATTTATGCACAACCCCGTACAGGGCAGGCTCCACAGACCTTCTCTTGGCATAGGCATGCTGTTTGTATTTGAGCAGTTCGCTAGATGTCCATGACTGCACAATACGTTCCATGGTTTTGTGCAAAAAGGACGTAAGGCTTATAGGTCCGTAGGCGTTTGGTGTCGCATAACTTGCCTTGCCGGCCTTGGGTAAAAATACCACCCTTGCCTCCTGCCAGGCTTTCAGAGTATATGCAAGTCCGAGGCACACTGTAAAAATATTGGCCAGGTGGGACGCTAGATAGTCTGTCTCCTCTGTAGTAACACCGGAAATATTCCATCAGGTCCGGGTGACTTAAATGGTTTGAAGCACCTTAAGGACTCCTTCACCATAAATTATGTAATGATAAATCTTGGATCAACATCATTATTCCAAGATTCCGGTGTCTCCGTGAGTTCCATCGTATACCGTGGAAAATGGGTTTTCAATAAAAGCCTCAACATATCTTCCATTGTCTCTGCTCTCACTCCCATGTCGTCTACCAAAGTTTCAGATTGGACATGGGTTATTGAGAGAAATTTGGAGGCGTCATTAACGCTATTGACCTGTTCGCAGAAAAGCTTCCAAAAGGCACGTTTTGCCGCTCTGATAATCTTATTTTATTCCCTGAGCCGTGTGTAATACACATCCCAATAGACTTCTGCTTTGCGAAGTGCTCTGTTAAAAAGTCTGCGGACCTCTTTCCCTATATTGTAAATCTCCTCCAGGGGTTTTCTTGAACTGATTTCCTTTCCCGAAGGGGACAACTATCTTCGAAAAATGCAGGCTCCATTCGAGGATAGTCCACTGGCTCCACAGGAGCGTGATTAGACCAATACTTAGTTACGCCTCAGTAGTTCGGTAGACTGTGATGGGGGAAAAAGTGAAACGTAAGGATAATAAAACAGGTTCAGAGAACATGTTGTCTTGGCATAGGCGGAGCGATGAGGACCACGTCCACTAGGGCACTGGACACTATTCTGGACCTATAGACATATATATTAAGTATGAGGCAGGCATTTCGGCTATGAGACTTAAGGCGATGGGAGAATGGGTAGAGGGTAGAAGCAGGTCATACCATAACGGTATAATCGAGGCGATGATAGAAAACCAAAGAATGGAAGAGGTTTCCGATCAGATACCAGAGACGACACTTGAGGTTGAGTGCGAGGTACTGCTGCTAGCGGCACAGCCTAGGACTGACGGAACCCTAGTATTGCCACGTTACACCAATGGATCAAAGCTATAGGACAGAGTGGGTCTGGGGGTCTACATTGAGAGCCCAGGGACTGAGATCTACATTAGAATGCCTGACTATAATACGGTCCTCCAGGCGGAGATCCGGGCGATCAGGGAATGCGTGAGGTGGTGTGGTGTTAACGCGAGGACGTTGAGTATGAATATCTTTACTGAGAGCAAGCAGGCCATACGGGCAATAACCACCAGGATCACGAACAGTCTTGGAATGTAAGAAGTAGATTACTGCCTTCTCTCAGGATGGCACAATCCGCATCGTTTCGGTGCCGGGCCATAGCGGAGTAACTGTAAATGAGAAAGCAGACAGTTTGATAGTGAAGATCAGAGAACTGCCTTTAATAAACTTGGTTCATCTGAAGTCTTTCGGGTGGCCGCAGCCCAAGTTAAGGGCGTGAGCGTTGAATGCGCATGCAAACCTGTGGAACAGCCAAGAGGTCGGGAGGCTGGCGAAAATCCTATGGGGAGACCCAGACCGTGAGAAGAAAAAAGTAAGAATTAGGTCAGTTTTGCTCTCGGTATCATAATGGAACATATAGGACTACGAGCTCACTTATGTTAAATCGGTTCAGCAAGTGATTACATGTGAAGGGGATGTGGGGAAGATGATGAGACGTTGGAGCATTTCCTATGTCATTGCCCGGCTTTGGAGGCTAACAGATACCGATACTTAGGTGGGGACACAATACCAGACACGATTCAACTTAGGGGAGTGGCATGGGAAACAATTAAGGTTTTTGAATGTAGCACAGAATTCTTAACTTTGTCATTCTGTTCGTAACTCCTCGAAACATTCGTTTAAGACCCCATAAAGTATATATATTCTTGATCATCATGACATTTTAAGTCGAACTAGCCATGTCTGTCCGTCCGTCTGTCGAATGGGCTATATCGGTCTACGTTTTAGTATAGCTGCCATATAAACCGATCTGGGATCTTGACTTCTTCAGCCGCTAGAGGGCACAATTCTTATCCGATTTGGCTGAAATTTTGCATGAGATGTTTTATTATGACTTCCAACAACTGTGCTGCGTATGTTTGAAATCGGTCCATAACCTGATATAGCTGCCATATAAACCTATCTGGGTCTTGCCTTCTGGAGTGTCTAGAGTGCGCAATTCGTATCCGATTTGGCTGAAATTTTGCACGACGTGTTTTGTTATCACTTCCAACAACTGTGTTTAGAATAATTCAAATCGGTCCATTACCTGATATAGCTGTCATATAAACCGATATGGGGTCTTGACTTCTTAAGCCACTACAGGGAGCAATTCCCATCCGATTTAGCCGAAATTTTGCATGACAGGTTTTGCTTTAACTTTTAACAACTGTGCTAAGAATAGTTCAAATCGGTCCATAACCTGATGTAGCTGCCATATAAACCGATACGGCAATCGGTCCATAACCTGGTATAGCTGTCATATAAACCCATCTGGAATCATGACTTCTTGAGCCTCTAAAGGGCGCAAGTATTATCCGATTTGGCTGAATTTTGTACAGTGGCTTCTCTCATGACCTTTAACATACGTGTCGAGTATGACATGAATCGGTCTATAGCCTAATACAGCTCCCCTATAAAACTATCTCCCTATTTTATTTCTTCAGCCCCTAAAGTGCGCAATTCTTACTAGATTTGGCTGAAATTTTACACAATGGCTTCTACTATAGTCTCCAATATTCAGTTCAATTAGGGTCAGAAATGAACCATAACATGATATTGTACCAATAACATAGCAATTATTTTCATTTATCCTTTGTTTGCCTAAAAAGAGATACCGTGGTAAGAGCTCGACAAATGCGATCTATGGTGGAGAGTATATAAGATTCGGCCCGGCCAAATATAGCACGCTTTTACTTGTTCGATGTTACTTTTTAGTATTTAGAATGCACAACAAGCCGATTACTGGCTTAGGTGTATGTCCAAGGTGGCATGGGACGGATTAATATCCGTAACTTCTTTACAATCTAATCTAACCTAACCTACCTTTTTCAAGAGTACTGACAAATGTGCATTTGCTTATAGCTCTAGGAACAAACTATGCATTCAGTCGAATTGAAAAAGGATAAATAAACCTTTTAAATATTATCAAATTAATAATACTAATGTTAAAATGTTTCTATCTTCTTTTCAGGCTGAAAAAATTAAGCGTAAGTTATGGCAATAGTAAACAATTTTCAAACTATTCACTATTTAAAAATTCCAAACCTCATATTAATTAATTTAATGCCTTTTTTTTGTTTTACTCTTTTCTAATTCTTTATTATCCATTTTAGAAGCTATTATGAAAAAACTTCGTAAGTATTTGTTGAAATTTCAATACATATTTTTTTTTTAATTTAACTTTAACTTTCTTTTTTAGAAGCCGGATTAAATAAAAACAAATCTCAGGAATAAAGGAGTTTTGTTTTAGAAATGTGATATAGTTGAAGCCTTAACACTTTGAAAAATAGTCGAATAAATGTAATAACAAATGGATGCTGTTTTGTTTAAATTGATCATGGAAACTACAGGATGAATTAAAGGTTTTTAGGTAGGCCACCGATGCGCAGAGGATAGCATGTCCGCCTATGACGCTGAACGCCTGGGTTCGAATTTGTTTTGTTCGGAATGTTCATGAGCAAAATTTGCAAATTTGCAATTTGCAGGTGTAACTTATGTTAACATTTTCTCTAGGACGATATCTCTTTTGGATAAATGTAAAACTGAAATACTTACAAGGTTTGCCTAAGCGTGCAAATAACAACCGCACAACATGCAATGCAGGTGTTGCAATTGCAGGCGTTTGATAGCATTGAACCATTTAATTACAATAAAATATTTGAAAGTGATAATACTTAGAAAGATCCAACATGAACTTTTCACTATATGTGTGATTTCTACAGTTTCTTTCAAACAGCTTTCATACGGCAATAAAATTTAGCTATAATGTTTAGAGACAAACTTTCAGCTTTCAAAATCAAAAACTTCAATATTTGATAGTTCTCAAAATTTCTATATGTTCCACGTCAACATTCCCCTGAAAGAGAACTAAAAACTTTGTTAAGAACGGAATTGCTCTGAAATATAAAATTTAAGTAGACATGGCACCATTTACAGAGGCAAGATCTCAAGTCGCTACGATCACTATTGCCAAAGTCACAAACTTTAATTGGCTATGATAGAACCGATGGGCTTCAAGATTTTCAGATGTCTTTCACCAATTGATCTTCCCATAAGCCCCTAAGTCGTCCCGGTTTCCGGGGAACACCATGTTTGTCTTCAAAAGACTTCTTTGCTGGAGCTTCTTCACTTATTCTGACAATATGACCTAGCAAACGCAATCGTTGTATTTTGATGCGTTTAATTACACTAAAGTCGTCTTATAGCTTTTACTCGTACAGTACAGGTCCATACTATGCCGATACAATCTATCAATGCAAACTGGTCCATACATTTTACATAGAATCTTTCTCTCAAACACTCCTAGCACTGTTTCCCCTGCTTTCACAAGTACCTATGCTTCGGAACCATATAACAACACGGGTAGTATCGGTACATAGTGTTATCTTCGACTGTCGAGAGGTGGCCTTGTTTATAAACTGTTAGCTTAATCCATAGTAGCCTCTGTTTGTCAGTATTGTTCTTCACTTTACTTTAAAACTGGTGTCATTCGTTTTGGTTACGTCTGTGCCGAGGAAGATAAAGTTGCTGTCTATCTCAAAGTTATGGATCTCAAATTTCTCAATTTTCTTAATCTGCTCGAAAGTACAAGACGTTTTGGTAGTTGATACTATACATTTCGTATTATATGCCAGTTCCACTTTCACAGATTCTCTTTCGATTCTATCAAAGGTTGCAGTTATTAATTCCGGTGGCCGACCCATGATATCGGTGTCGTCGGCATAGGCAAGTAGCAAACGTTGTCGTGTGAGTAGTGAGCCATATCTATTCACATCAGCATCTCATATAATCTTCTCCAGCAGGATATAAAAGAGTTCACATGATAAGCTGTCTCCTTGTCTGAAACCTCGTTTGGTATTGAATGGTTCGAAGAGATTCTTTTCTATTCTTACTAATGAACATGTATCAGCAAGTATCATCTTGCAAAGTCTTATAAATTTGGGCTGTCCTTCTCGGGTCTTTTACAGAATTTTCTCGAATCCTGGCGAGAACATCAGAAAATTTGCAGCGGTGGTTATCCCCTCATAATGCTGGAATGTAAAAACTTCACCCCAAAGAGGTGTCGCTCTGCGGCATGCTGTTCGGAATCTGCTATAAAAAGGAGACCCCTTATCATTGAGCTTAAACTTGAATAGGACAGCCCTCATTGATATGTGAGAAGTTTTCTCCTATTCTTTATGAAATGTTCATAGGCAAATTTGCATTTACATGAATATCTGGTCTATGGTGGATTTACAAGGACTATATCCGCATTAATAGGGCCCCATTATCTTATTGACTTTAGGTTTTAATCTTTGACACACTAAGCTCGACTCGATAGTATCTTGCATCCGTTTTTGTCTACTTTCTTGGACAAGGGACAAGATATGCTGAGGTTTCAATCATGGGGTATAAGTTATTCAAGCTAAATCGCGCAGACGAGCTGGTGCATTCAACTTATCAACATGTCGGCACCAGTCTTAAATAGTTCAGCGGGCAACCCATCGTCTCTTGCTGCCATGTTGTTTTTTAGTTGGTTCACTGCTTCGGACCAGAAGGTAACATTCAATACCATCATCAGGGATGGGTTCTGCGGTATCATCTTCGCGGTCATCGTGGAACACTAGCAGCTGGGTGAAATGTTCTTTCTATATTCTCAGCACACTTAATGTATCAGTTACCAGATTTCCTTCTCTGCACGAGGATGTGCCTGCACCAAAGCCATCGGTTTGAGTTTGATTCAGTGGTAAAATATCCGGACTTCATTCTGACTCCTGTACATCTATATTCGCACACACTCAAGCCTTTCCATTTCCTTTTTCTTTCTGTGAAATAGACGTCTCTCCTTTTCTCCTGATACCTCTGCTTCAGCTGCGTTGCTACTGATTGTAGGGTTGCTCTGTGTGCTGTATTCTTAGCTTCAGTAGCATCTCAAAACTCTTAGTCGTCCTATTGATTTGTTGAAAGAGGCTTCTGATACCCAAGTAGGGATTTCGTAGCATTTTCTTTGGAGTGAGCAATAGATTGCCACTGTGCCCATATTTAGTCGAAACAAGAATAGCTTTCATCAAGCAGTTGCTTCCATTGAGTGGAGTGTGCCATTGCCATCTGTTGTGTTTGAAGCTTTTCAATGCCAGATTTATTATACGATTTCGCTAAAACTTGGCACAATATGTCGCCTTAGGCACCTCGACGCTCCTACTGAGTATGGTCAAGATCGGAACATTTCTATATAACTGCCATATAGAGCGATCTCCCGATTTAAGGTTTTGCTCCCAAAGCAGGCGCATTTACTATCCAATTACGCTGAAATTTGATACGGTGACCTTAGTAAGGCTTTCGACATCCGTGGCATAGGTTCCGGTCGGTCCATTTTCGGTTCCGATCGGTCCATATTCGGATATAAATGTCCCGATTTAATGTCTTAGTGCATAAAAGTCGCTTTTTTACCCGATTTCACTAAATTTGATATATTAGGATTTGTTAGGCTCTTCGATATCCTGTGTTTAATATGTCCCCGATCTTTCCATATTTGTATATGGCTGCCAAATTGACCCATCTCTCGATTTAAAGTCTTGACGTCAAAAAAGCGCGATTAAAATATGATTTCAATTAAATTTGGCATAGTGACCATATTAGGCTTTTCGACATATATAAAATTTATGGTTTACATCAGTCTATATTTGAATATACCTGCCATAAAGAACAATATTCTGTTTTACACACTTGAACAGTGAATTGTATTTATTAGACCACTCGACGTCCGTGCCGAGTTTGGTCCAAATCAGACTATATTTCGATATAGTTGCAAGGGGCTCATGAATGGTGCCTTTTTCACCGAATTATGATCCGAGCACCCATCAAAGGTCGGCCCGGCAAAACTTAATGCCTTTATACTTGTTTCTTTTACTTGGCTCGTGAACGAAAATGGTGTCCGTTTTTAATATTCTTTTGTTTCTCTGACTAATCCTTATAGTTTTCCGCGTGCGGATTACTGGGTTAGCTCCCCAACCATATTGGTTATGTGGGATTGCACATCTATGCTTCGATGTCGCAAACCGCTTGCTTCGAGATCCGACGGTCGCTTTCCAGCCGCCCCTAACTTGGGAACAGACGCTTAGGTTGGCCATTGGTTATTTGAAGGTGCCTATTGCTCGCCTTGTCATTACGAGTATCATTGACACTCCGTATTTAAGTAAGATGCAGTGCCAACTGACAGATCACTGAGATTATTCTCTCGAAATCAGGACTAACTTCAATGCATTCAACCCAAAAGTGGAAACATTTCGAACCTACAAAGAAAGGCTGGAAAATCAACTGCAACTAAAAAACGTTTTTGGGACAATGAGCTGTGTACAAAGCTACTGTTGCAGCAAAATCGGCACAAAATTTTATACCACTCCTTCAATGTTAGCCGCACCAAAGACTGTTTCTGAGCAGAATGAAGTATGATGCAATTATTACAGTACTTGGTCAACATTTTATCAAAATAAGAAATTTCTTGTGGAGCAAATCGGTGCAAAACAAAAATCGTGTGTATACAAGAAGTCAGTTTTCGGACAAATTGTGGAAAAGGCAATAGTGTTGGAAAAATAAACAACCATGAAATAAAAATATTCCTACAGGTGATATCATATCATATGCACCAAACACCAGCCGGTTACCAAAGATACAGTAACCGATATCGAAAGACAACTATTGTGAGTACAGTATCAATCGAGAGATCGTCAATATGGCAGCTTTATCCAAATCTGGACCCACCTGAGCCAAATTGAAGGCCTAATGTCGAAGGGCCTAACACAACTCACTGTCCGAATTTCGAATTTTCATTAAATGCGCCTTTTTTGGGTCCAAGGCCTTAAATCGAGAGATCTGTCTATATTGCAGCTATATTCAAATCTGGACCGATCTGAGCCAAAATGAAGAAGGATGTCGAAGGCCTTAACACATCTCATTGTCCCGAATTTCGGCGAAATCGGGCATTAAATGCGTCTTTTTTGGGCCCAAGACCTTAAATCGACAGATCGGTCTATATTGCAGGTATATTCAAATCTGGACCGATAGGGGCTATATTGAAGAAGGACGTCGAAGGCCCTAACACAAGTCATTGTCCCGAATTTCGACGGCATCAGACAATTAAAGCGCATTTTATGGGACCATAACCTTAAATCGAGAAATCGGTCTATGTGGAAGCTGTATCCAAATCTTGACCGATCTGAGCAAAATTGAAAAAGGGTGTCGAAGGACCTAATACAACACACTGTCCCAAATTTCGGCGAAATCGGACATTAAATGCGGTTTTTTTTTTGGGCCCAAGATCTTAAATTGAAAGATCGGTCTATATGGCAGCTCTATCCCAATCTGGACCGGCCGGGGCCACATTGAAAGGAGGACGTCGAAGGCTTTAGCCCAACTCAATGTCCCAAATTTCAGAAAAAATGGATAATAAATGTGGCTTTTATGGGCCTAGAATCTTAAAGCGGCGGATCGGTCTATAATAAGATATAGTCCGATATAGCCCATCTTCGAACTTAACCTGCTTATCGACAAAAAAAAAAAAGAATCTGTGCAAAGTTTCAGCTCAATATCTCTATTTTTAAAGACTGTAACGTTATTTCAACAGGTGGACGGACGGACATTGATAGGGGTCGAAAATGGGTATATTGATGTGTTGCATGCGGAATGACAAAATCTAATCAGGAAGTCATTCTAAGCTGTACGGCATACTTATCATTGGATCTAGCCCTTTTCCTTCTTAGCGTTGCAAACAAATTCACAAAGTTATAACATCCAGTATCACAGTGGTTGTGTAGGGTATAAAAAATTCACAAAACCACTTGATTGTCCCCAGATCAAGAAGTAAGGAACCAAATTGATCACTTTGTGGTAGATGAAACTCTTCATTCAGCGTTTTGAATGTACCACCGATCTGAGGAGCAAACATAGATTCGGATCATTACCTTTAGGCAGCAAAGGTTCGCACTCGTTTGGGCATGGCGAGAAATGTGCGATCTGACACTGGACTGAAGCTGAACAATGAAACACAACAGATGGCAACGGCATACTCCACTCGACTGACACAACTGATTGTGAAAAAATTCCTTGTCACGATGACAGCGGCTCAGTGGCAATCTATTGCCCACTCCATGGAAAATGCCACGAAATCCGTACTTGATACCGAAAGCCTCGCCCAAGAAACCCATGAAGGAGAGGTATAGCGAGAAAAGGAGAGAGGAGAAACATCTATTCCGCATAGAGAAAAATGAAATGGAGAGACGTGAGTGTGAGCGAATTGAGATGTACAGAGTCGGAATGAAATCTGGAAATTCTGCCAAAGATTCAAACATCAAGCCTATGGCTTTGGTGCAATAGACACCTGTAGAGACAAAGAAGGATATCTGGTAGCTGATACAGATAGGGTGCTGGAGATATGGAAAGAAAATTTTTCCTGGCTGCTAGTGTCCGACGATGGGGGCGAAGAGTATACCGCAGAACTAATCCCTGATTATGGTATGAAATGTTTACCTCCTAATCTGTTTACCTCCTACAAGTAGCAGTGATCCGAATGAATAACAACAAGGCAGAAGGAGCCGACGGATTGCACGATGAACTATTTAAGACCGAAGGCGACCCGCTGATAAGGCGTATGCATCAGCTTGGCTGTGCAATCTGGCTACAAGAACTCGGGTATGATTATAACTATTGGGTTGCCCAAAAAGTAATTGCGGATGTTTTAAAAGAAAGTAAATGCTTTTTTAATAAAACTTAGAATGAACTTTAATCAAATATACTTTTTTTACACTTTTTTTCTAAAGCAAGCTAAAAGTAACAGCTGATAACTGACAGAAGAAAGAATGCAATTACAGAGTCACAAGCTGTGAAAAAATTTGTCAACGCCGACTATATGAAAAATCCGCAATTACTTTTTGGGCAACCCAATACATTGTACTATGTCCCGTACACAAGAAAGGAGACAAGACGGAATGTGCCAACTACAGAGGAATAAGTCTCCTTCCCAACGCATACAAACTACTCTCAAAGTGTACTGTGTGAAAGATTGAAACCTGACAACAATGAGATAATTGGGCCATATCAAAGCGGCTTTTGCCCTGGTAAATCCACCATAGACCAGATATTCATACCGCGCCAAATCCTGGGAAGGACCCGAGAAGGACGGTTCAACTCTTACCATCTATTTGGTAAGAGCCGCTTTCGAGAGGTCTATAAGTTCAAAAGTATTTCAACCAATGTCTGAATTTCTACCATTTGTCGAGTTTTTTGCTCGCTATCTCTTTTTAGGCAATCAAAGAATAATGAATAAAATCTGTTAAACTATTGGAGCTTTTGGGTTGCCCAAAAAGTAATTGCGGACTTTTTAAAAGAAAGTAAATGTATTTTTAATAAAACTTAGAATGAACTTTAATCAAATATAAATTTTTTACACTTTTTTTCAAAAGCAAGCTAAAAGTAACAGCTGATAACTGACAGAAGAAAGAATGCAATTACAGAGTCACAAGCTGTGAAAAAGTTTGTCAACGCCGACTATATGAAAAATCCGCAATTACTTTTTGGGCAACTTAATATATCAAGTTATAGTCCGAATCGGACCACAAATGAATTGAATGCTAAAGACCATAGCAGAAGTCATTGAGTAATATTTCAGTCCATTCGGATAAGAATTGCGCCTTGTAGGGGCTCAAGAAGTCAAAAACGAAGATCGGTTTATATGGCTGCTGTATCAGGTTATAGACCAATTTGGACCATACTAAGCACAGTTATTGGAAGTAATCGGAAAACATTTCATGCAAAATTTCAGCCAAATTGGATAAGGCTTCCGCCCTCTAGAGGCTAAAGAAGTTTGGATCGGATAAGAATTGTGCCTTTTATGGGCTCAAGAGGCGTAATCGGGAGGTCGGTTTATATGGGATATTTCAGTCCATTCGGGTAAGAATTGCGCCTTGTAGGAGATCGATTCAGCCCATATCGGACACGTATTTCGAAGGCCATCGGAGAAGCCGTTGTACAAAATTTCTGTCAAATCAAATGAGAATTGCGCCCTCTAGCGGCTCAAGAAGTCAAAATCGAAGATCGGTTTATATGGCAGCTATATCAGGTTATGGACCGATTTGGACCATACTAAGCAGTTATTTCAAGTAATAGCAAAACATTTCATGCAAAATTTCAGCCAAATTGGATAATTGGGTACCTTGTATGGGATCAAGAGACGTAATCGGGAGATCGGTTTATATGGAAGCTGTATCAAGATATAGATCGCTTCAGACCATATCGGTCAGGTATTTCGAAGGCCAGCAGAGAAGGCGTTGTACAAAATTTCTGCCAAATCGAATGAGATTCCAGATCGGCTTAAGAAGCAGTTTTATATAAGGTTATGTGCCGATTTGCGCACATACCTAGCGCAGTTGTTGCAAGTCAAAGCAAAACACTTCGTGCTAAATTTCAGCTAAATTGGATAAGATTTGCACCCTCTGGAGGCTGAAGAAGTTAAGATCCCAGATGTGCAAAATTTCAAGCGCCTAGCTTCACTGCTTCGAAATTTAGCGTGCCTTCGACAGACAGACGGACGGACATGGCTAGATCGACCTAAAATTTCATGACGGTCAAGAATATAAAGGGTGATTTTTTTGAGGTTAGGATTTTCATGCATTAGTATTTGACAGATCACGTGGGATTTCAGACATGGTGTCAAAGAGAAAGATGCTCAGTATGCTTTGACATTTCATCATGAATAGACTTACTAACGAGCAACGCTTGCAAATCATTGAATTTTATTACCAAAATCAGTGTTCGGTTCGAAATGTGTTCATTCACCGTAACGTTGCGTCCAACAGCATCTTTGAAAAAATACGGTCCAATGATTCCACCAGCGTACAAACCACACCAAACAGTGCATTTTTCGGGATGCATGGGCAGTTCTTGAACGGCTTCTGGTTGCTCTTCACTCCAAATGCGGCAATTTTGCTTATTTACGTAGCCATTCAACCAGAAATGAGCCTCATCGCTGAACAAAATTTGTCAAAATTTGAACACATTTCGAACCGAACACTGATTTTGGTAATAAAATTCAATGATTTGCAAGCGTTGCTCGTTAGTAAGTCTATTCATGATGAAATGTCAAAGCATACTGAGCATCTTTCTCTTTGACACCATGTCTGAAATCCCACGTGATCTGTCAAATACTAATGCATGGAAATCCTAACCTCAAAAAAATCACCCTTTATATACTTTATGGGGTCTTAGACGAATAATTGAAGGTATTACAAATGAAATGACGAAAGTAGTATGCCACTATCCATTGGTGGAGGGTATAAACACGAATTGGCTGAACAGTAAAAAATTTTGCTGATCTGGATGTCGGGCCACAACGATTTCTAAAAAAATTCTAGAGCAGGCGAACATGCGAGACTAAGGATTACCTTACACATCCTAGGGGAACTGGAATATGAGGGTATGTCTCGAGCAACATCTTAGTTAAGGAGTCAAGATCATGTCCGAAGGGCAACGAATAAAAAATGATTAGAAAGTGGGGGTTGTAAGAATTTCAAAATTATGTGGCCTAATCAAGACTTGAAGATGTCTAACGCTTTGCCGTCGCTGGCTAGAACAGATGCCTTAGTCATTGTATCCGTCATGACAGGTAACCGTCTAAGCGGAAAGGACGCTGACAAACGGAATGTTGCAGAAGATTTTGCAAAAGCTATGAGGATGTTGAGGAAGAAGAGCCTGTAGAATATCTGCTGTGTGTGCGTTCCGCACTGGCAGTCAGAAGGAGAAAGAGAAAGCTCCAGCGAAGAACTGAAATCGATAGAACTAAGGTATACAGCGTATAACATGACATACTCATGACAGCCATTAGAAATTTCTATTTTACTTATATGCACTTTATTTTAAAAATATTTTTTTTTTTTTAAATTTGCATATATATTCCAGAAAAATTTTTAGGAAAACATTAGACAAAAGGAATTTTTATTTTGAAAAAAATACACACTTCTTTCTAGGTCTTTTAAAATTTTTATATCGGTATCTGTCTGTGGTCTGTGTTTGCAGAAAAGACAAACAATAACATCACAAATAAACAATTGCATTGTTCGTCATTTGACGCATATGTGATAAACATTTGGCATTATTTTAAAATCAACAAAATTTTGTCTATATATTCACCTAAATTCTAAGTAAAGCGTTAACATCAATCGATATTCTCTAAAGCTACACAGTTAATATTCAAGATGAAACTTGGCCGTTTTTTCTTTATTTTTATGTCTGTCATTTTGGCACTAAGTTTTGTGCAAGCCGAGCCAATAGCTGAACCAGAGCCTAATCCAAAACCAACCTTTTTCTTAATAGTAAGTACAAATGACAACCATATGCGATATGTAATAAAAAAAAAACAAGTAAAACTGAATTTAGTTCTTCACTTTGACTTGTTTATGATTATTTGTTAAAGATATATTAACCGACTTCTTTTCATTTCTTTTTCAGGCTAGACTTCTCAGGAGTAAGTATATTTATGGTCTGACACGACCACCATTGTAGCGGTGTAATAACTTATTGAATTTTTTTATAATGTCTAAAGAGAAGAGGGTTAGATAAGTATGCCGATGGACTTAGTCCATTTGTCCATTAGACCGTTCTTGTAAAGGAGACATTTATTTTTTTGTAAATGGGGAAAGCATACCCTGCATTGTTTTTCCTTTTGATTCCAATAAGTATTGGGTTTCCCAAAAAGTAATTGCGAATTTTTCATATAGTCGGCGTTGACAAATTTTTTCACAGCTTGTGACTCTGTAATTGCATTCTTTCTTCTGTCAGTTATCAGCTGTTACTTTTAGCTTGCTTTAGAAAAAAAGTGTAAAAAAAGTATATTTGATTAAAGTTCATTCTAAGTTTTATTAACAATGCATTTACCATCTTTTAAAAAATCCGCAATTACTTTTTGGGCAACCCAATAAAATACGTAATTTTATGGCGATCGGATAAGGATAACCCTTGTATTGGACAGATATCCAAAGTTGGGTGTATTTAGTACTTTCTAAGGAAACCAGTTGAGAATTTCAGGTCCTAGCATCAAATGCGTAGGCAAAGTATATATATTTGGAAAAAAATGTGGTTGAAACATCAACTTTACCCTATGCCATCAGCGTGACTGTGATAAAATGAATGGTTTTCCTCTGAACTTATTTCTGATTCAAATTAAGCTACGTCCGTCTGTCCATGTATTCTTTCTGTGCAATTTCCATTCCTTTTTTTGCTGAATAGGGGTCAAACATCATAACAAAAATAACAAGTAAAAATGAGTTAAGTTCGGCCGAGCCGAACTTTGGATACCCCCCTCCTCGGGTATATATGTAAACCACCTTTCGTCATAATCCGGAGAAAAATTCATAATTTATAATGGTAGCTATATCAGGTTATGAACCGATTTTAACCTTATTTGGCACAGTTCTTGAAAGTCATAATAAAATAATTCATGCAAAATTTCAGCCAAATCGGATAGGAATTGCGTCCTTTAGAAGCTCAAGAACTCAAGTCTCCAGATCGGTTTATGGCTGCTATATCAGGTTATGTACCGATTTAAACCATACTTGATGCAGTTGTTGGATATCATAACAAAATACCAAAATCAAGATCGGTTTATATCGTAGCTATATCAGGTTATTGACCGATGTGGACCGTGCTTTGCACAGTTGTTTGAAGTCATAAAGGAACACCACATGGAAGTCGTAATAGAACACTATGTGGAAAATTTCAGCCAAATCAGTTTATAACCTGGTATAGTGCCCATATAAACCGATCTCCCGATTTGGCTTTATGAACCCTTACAAGCCGCATTTTTTGCAGGATAAAATTGTGCCGGATAAAATTTTAAAATTGTGCAGGATAAAATTGTGATAAACTTGTGCCCCGAATCATGGGAACCCACCACCCATGATTCGGCTCGGCCGAACTTAGCACGCTTTAACTTGTTTGTTCTCCTCGAGGTTATCGCCATCCATAAATGATTTGAAAAATGTTTTATCTTTAAAAGCAAAACTATATTATTTTGTTGTGAAAAGCGCTTCAGGTGAAAGTTTTTCGCTTGCTGAGCTTTTTCATAAAGAAATTAACATCATTTATAGCCTCTGCTATAGAATGGGGTTATATTAACATCGTCATTCCGTTGGTAACTCATTGATATAACGATCTGAGATCTTGATCGTCTTGACATCCTAAGCTGATTTAGCCATGTTCGTACATCTGGCTGTCTGTCTGTCAAAAGTACGCATATTTTCGAAGAAGTTAAGCTAAGTGCCTACTCGCCCCGGTATCCGAGTTGATTACCAGTGCTTGGATTGTGGGTTCGATATCCTCCATAGGCGTTGGTCTGTCGCTACGGTGGTATCACAATGGACTTAAAATTATCTAAGTGAGTCTGTAAAGTACTGCCACTTTTACCTAACTTAATCTGTGGCTAGTTACTTGAAATTTAGCACATATACTTTTTATTAACGCAGGTCGGTTTGAATTGTAAATAAGCCAAATCGGTCCATGTTTTGATATCTGCCATATAAACTGATCGCCGAATTGACTTCTTGAGCTTCTATAGGCCGCAATTACTATCCGATTTGGCTGAAATTTAGCATGCAGTATTTTGATATGTCTTCCAATATCCGTGGCAAGTATACTCCAATTCGCACTATAACGTGGTATAGCCCACATTTAAACCGACCGCCCTACATCACAATTGATAACTTTGTGCATTTGTTTGCAACGTTAAAAAGGGGAAAAACTAGACCCATTGATAAGTACACCGGTCGACTCAGAATCACTGTCTTATTCGATTAAGCCATGTCCGTCTATGAGTCCATGTATGTAATCAAGGTACACAACATATTTCTTTGAAGTTTATCAACCGTTTTAGACCATACTTGATACAGTTGTTGGAAGTTATACCAAAACGACATGTAAAAAATTTCAACCAAATTAGATAAGAATTGCGCTCTCTAGAAGCTCAAGAAGTCTTATCGGTAGATTTGTTTATATGGCGGCTATATCAGGTTACGAATCGATTTAAAAGCTACTTTGCACAGTTGTTGAAGGTGTTACCAAAACACCACCTGAAAATTCAGCCAAATCGGATAAGAATTAGGCCCAATAGAGGCTCAAGAAGTCAAGGTAGCTATAGCAAAACATGGACCGATTTGGCTTATTTACAAACCCAACTGAACTATACTAATAAGAACAATGTATGCAAAATTTCAAGTGCCTAGCTGCAAACGCATTCTTCGAAAGTTAGCGAACGAGGATGATAAGTAGACCGGTTTACATAGGAGCTATATCAGGTTATAAACTGATTTGAACTGCATTTGGCACAGTTGTTGGAAATTATAACAGAAGACTATATGCTTAATTTCATTTGAATCGGACAAAAATTACGGCTTCCAGTGGCTCAAGAAGTCAAATCGGGAGATCGCTTTATGTGGGTGCTATATCCAAATCTGAACCGATATGGCCCATTTGCAATCCCCAACGACCTATATCAATTTCCAAACGGCTAGCAGTACGCGTTCCACCGCTCCGTGATTTCGACAGACGGACGGATGGACACATCCAGATCTATTCAGAACGTCGAGACGATCAAGAACATATACTTTATAGGGTCTCAAAGGAATATTTCGGGTGTTACAAACGGAATGACTAAATTAGTATTCCTCCATCATATGATGGTGGGTATAAAAAGGCATTAAGTTTGGCCGGGCCCAACTTTGGATACCAACAACCTATAGCATCTTTATCGAAAAATGGTCCAATTTCGACCAAGCCTGACATGTACATATAGTGGTCTGATAATTATTCGTCTTAAAGGCAGCTATATTCATATATAGACTGATTATAAACGCTGCTTTTATGGGCCCGAGGACTAAAATCGGGGGATCGGTCTCTATGGGTATACAGACAATCCCTGTACCCAAATATAGCCCGATCTTGGACATACTTGGTACGAATATCAACGAGCCCTGTAATGCAACACATTGTGCTAATTTTCAGCAAAATCGGATAATAAATATGGCTTTAATGTGGCTATGACCTTATATAGACAGATCGGTATATGTAGGGTCTATATCAAGATAAAGTCCGATATAGCCCATCTTAGAACCTATGGACAAAGAATGAATCTGTGCAATCTTTCAGGTAATTATCTCTATTTTTAAAGACTGTAGCGGGATTTCAACAGACAGACGGACGGACATGGCTAGATCGTCTTAGATTTTTACGACGATTAGAAATATATATACTTTTTAGGGTCGGAAATGGATATTTCGATGTGTTGTCAAAGGAATGACAAAATGAGTGTACCCCGATCCTTGTAGAAATATCTTCAGGTGCAAATTTTGCCATGATAATTCACACTTTTCTTATGTGTACTGTTCGATTCAAGTTTAAGCGTAATGATTAGGCTAACCTCCCTTAGTTGGCCATGGTCAAACGGTTACAGTCAAAATTCATCGTTCTCCAATTTTAAAACTTCATTTCTAGAAGAATATTTTATGCGAATAGAGCATGTTAATTAAATCTTAACTGATACTTTAGGCAATGTTGAATATTTTTACTCAAAGGGTTGCAGTTTTCGTAATTTAGATCAGCATAAAATTTCCAATATATCCTACATTTAATGCAACATTACTAATCCATTTCTTTTTAATTTTTCTTTGTAATTTTACCCTGAAGGGCTCCTTCGAACAACAACAACCACTACCACCACAACCACAACTACAACAACAACAACCACAACTCCAGCTACAACCACAACAACAACCACATGTAGTGGACGTGAGCTGAACCAAGTG
The DNA here is from genome assembly GCF_963082655.1 of Stomoxys calcitrans. Taxonomy (NCBI): domain Eukaryota; kingdom Metazoa; phylum Arthropoda; class Insecta; order Diptera; family Muscidae; genus Stomoxys; species Stomoxys calcitrans. Next base: position 53,811,267 of record NC_081553.1, read on the forward strand.
TAGAGGTTAGGTCGATCGAACTCCAAACCCAATAAATGAAACACGTTGTTTCTATCAACTCTTAACTACTACTAGTCGAGAAAACTCCATTTTATCATTTTACATGACTATCATAAAGTACGATATTAAATGTAGTGGAATGTTATAGCACTTATACATAAACAAATAAATGTGATATTTCTGTGTTGCATATTACTACTTCATTGATGTAACAAAATGTACTAAGAAAGATAAATGTAACTGAAAGTACAATTCGAAAAATAAGAGATGGTTTGTGGATGCCACAATACCCCCCGGGTAGTTTTTTCGCTACCGGTAAAAACTAGGAAACTTTACTCGTCTTCCCGATCGTGTAGTCAATACTGGTGGTTGGTTGTTGCTAGCATTGGAACTCTCAATCGCATCTTCCTTCTTATGTTGACTCTCATTGTTGCTTTGGTAGACATCTTCCGACTTTGTCGTCTCGTTCGAAAATACTCGCGCTGGCTTTAATCGGTCTATTGATACCTTCTCTTTGCGTAGCCCTTTCTTTAAAACGAAATACTTTTTGAATCGTTGTTCTACCTCAAATGGGCCTTCAAATGGCGGTTCAAATGGTAGTCGAGTACGGTCCGTACGTACAAAAACAAATTTGCATTCTTGTAATTCAGGTTCGATGTAAGGTTTCTCAGTAGAATGCCACGACGGTTTAGCAGTCCGCAATTCACTCATAGCTTGCCGAAGTTTTTTAACAAATTCTGTTTGGCTCTCTTTCGTTTTGCTCTGAGTAAAAAATTCACCTGGCAACCGTAGCTGTGTTCCGTAGAGAAGCTCTGCAGGGCTGGCACCTATGTCGGGTTTCACAGTAGCACGAAGTCCCAACAGAACCAATGGAAGAACGAAGCACCAATCATTTGTAGCATAGCACTTGATGGAACTTTTGAGTGTGCGATGCCATCTCTCTATCATACCATTCGCCTGCGGGTGGTATGCAGTGGTGCGAAGATGACGTATGCCAAACGTGTTTGTTAATTCTTCAAAGAGAGATGATACGAACTGCCGTCCGAGATCCGTAGTTATTTTTTCTGGCACACCATACAGAGCGATCCAGCCGTTGACGAAAGCTGTTGCGACAGTGTGCGCAGTAATATCGGGGATTGGAATTGCCGTAGGCCACCTTGAAAATCTGTCTATGCACGTAAGACAGTAACGATTACCTGCTGACATCGGCAGAGGCCCAATCAAGTCGATGTTTACGTGCTGGAAACGCTTATCTGCAGCAGAATATGGCTCGAGCGGTGCAGTTGTATGTCGTCCAATCTTTATTCTCTGGCACGGTATGCAACTTCGTACAAAAGTGGCTACGTCTTTTCTTATGCCTGGCCAAACATACCGATCCATCACAAGACGTCGCATAGCACGAATGCCAGGGTGAGACAGGCTGTGCAATTTCTTCAGAACCAACTCTCTTTGTCTCAATGGCACATACGGCCGTACATGCTTGCCGTCCACACTGCAGTATAGTTGTTGTTTGGTGTCTGGAATTTGCAACAAAGTTAATTTCAGTGAACTATTCTTACCTGGCTCCAGAAGAGATTTTAGTTCGTCGTCAGTCTCTTGCTCTGCAGCCATCGTTTCAAAATTAACTTCTCTCGTCGCAATGCTGTTGAGTCGCGACAACCAATCTGCAACGTTATTTTCTGTTCCTCGAATATGCTGAATGTCGGTGGAGTATTGACTTATAAAATCAAGTTGTCGCACTCTTCGTGGTGGTGCCTTTTCGCTTTTTTGTTTAAAGGCGAATATGAGCGGCTTGTGGTCGGTGAAGATTGTAAACTCTCGCCCCTCAAGTAAGTATTTGAAATGATCAACGCCTTGATACACAGCAGCAAGCTCTCGATCGTAGGCGCTATAATTGCGCTGCGCATCGGCTAGTTGTTTGGAATAGAATCCAAGAGGTTTTGCTTTCCCCTCGCAGATTTGGTGAAGCACAGCTCCCACAGCTGTGTCTGACGCATCAACAGTTAAAGTTAATTTACCATTTGAGGATAAGTAATTTAACATTGTTGCGTTAGCTATGTCATCTTTACATGCTTCGAAGGCAGCTTCTGTCTCCTTAGACCAGACAATTTTCGTTGTGTCGCACTTCTTGTTGCCATTTACCAGTTGTTGTAACACACTTTGATGCCTCGTAGCGTGTGGTAAGAAAGGTCGATAAAAATTAATCATTCCTAAGAATCGTTTTAGGTCCTTAGCCAGTGTTGGTTTTTCAAAGCGAAGTATAGCTTCGATCCTTTTCTTTGGTGGCTTAAGGCCCTCGCTTGTTATGGTATGGCCTAAAAATTCCAACTCGGTTTGACCAATCTTACATTTGCCTGCGTTGATGGACAAATTCCCTCTTCGTAGACGGTTGAAGACTTCACGTAGATCTCGTTCGTGTTGTTCCTCATCACTTGAGGCAACTAAAATATCATCGATGTAGGCAAATGTAAAATCCAAACCCCTCAACAGCTCGTCGATGTATCGCTGAAAAGTTTGGGCAGCATTTCTCAGCCCAAACGTCATATACATAAACTCATACAAGCCGAAAGGTGTTGATATGGCGGTTTTCGGTATGTCGTCGGGCTCAATCGGTATTTGGTGGTATGCCCGCTGCAAATCTATGGCTGAAAATATTTTCTTCCCGTGCAGAATATTTGTGACGTCGTGCAAATAAGGTATGGGGTACCGGTCTGGGAATGTCTGTGCGTTTAGCGCACGGTAGTCACCACACGGCCTCCACTCGTTATTCGCTTTCTTTACAAGATGCAGTGGACTAGCCCACTGGCTCTTCGATGGCCTGCAAATACCTTTATCGATGAGGAATTGGAATTCTTTCTTAGCGGCTTCCAGTCGTTCTCCAACCAAACGTCTTGGACGAGCAAACACCGGTGCACCTGAAGTTGTGATGAAATGAGTAGTCTTCGATTCGATTGGGTTTTTATTTGAATTCAAGACGGTCAAATCATTATACTCACGTAGAATTTGCGCAAACCTTGAGGAATCTGTGTGTGTTAGAATGCTTATTGAATTTTGTTTTGCAAAATTCCCTTTACATTCTAACATTGTTTGTCGATCAATTAATTTACCTCTTTTTATGTCAACAAGCAAATCATATGCTTTTAAGAAATCGGAGCCAATCATTGCGCAGTTGACGTCAGCGATGTAAAAGTTCCATACGAAACTCCGACGCAACCCAAATGACAAATTCAAACGTCGTTGCCCGTATGTTTTAATGGGCGACCCATTAGCTGCATAGAAGTTCGTTGGTTGATGTTTGTTTCGTTTGTCCCTTATGGTAGGTGGCAGCACGGACACATCCGCGCCTGTGTCTATTAAAAATTGGATGCTTGTGCTTTTGTCACAAACAATGAGGCGAGCGATTTGAACATATTCCTCGTCAGCACCGCCCGCGGAGTCTGGCGATAATGTTAGTTTTTTGTGTGGTTTGATGAATAGGTGCATGGAGGCCGGCACTTTTGAGCGTTGTTGCCGAACGTTCTATGATACCAACAGTGTTGTTGGCAACCAGTAGATGTGTTGTCGGACCGTCCATCCTTACTTTTTGATCTGCGGTTGTTAGACTTACTGCGGCTTCTCCTTCGACCAAAGCTTACCAGCTGATTTAACTGCTCTTCAATTCGTTGAATCCGCATGTTAAGATTGTTGTCAGGCAGATTTTGTGCTACCGCTGCTACATGCCGGTAATCAGAGACTTCAATGATTTTATCAGCGAGCTTTGCTAGCTCGGGTAAATCTGCATTTGATGCTTGAAGTATCGCACGAGTTTGAGCCGGTAACCTCTGTAACCAAAGAGTTTTAAGAAAATCATCGTTAATTTTACCTTTTGCTAAACTTTTGAGCTCGTTTAACAGTTGCGTTGGTCTTTTGTCGCCTAAATCAATTTCGGATATCAATTTTTGGATTTTCTTCTGCTCGCTGTCGCAGTATCGCTCAATAATGCAAGCTTTTAAGTGGAGGTACTTATTTGTTTCAGGCGGGTTGAGTATAGCGTCCGATATTTGGGCTAAGACACCACTTTCGATGGCTGCAACAACGGTGTTGAACCGGGAGACGTCGCTGTTTATACCTGAAATACCGAATTGAGCCTCGACTTGAGCAAACCATATTTCTGGCTGCTCTGGCCAGAAAGGTGGGATCTTGACAGAAACTCTGTTTACGATGGTATTGTGTTCAGATGGTGCACCAAGACTTCCTTGCGGATTAGCGCGTGTCACTGGTGTTGAAGTTGACGATTGCTGTTGTGGGATTGTATTCCCTTGTGCCTGTTTTCCATCGCCTTCCATTTTGCAATGCTCAAACGTTCGGGGTCACCAATTGTAGTGGACGTGAGCTGAACCAAGTGTAGAGGTTAGGTCGATCGAACTCCAAACCCAATAAATGAAACACGTTGTTTCTATCAACTCTTAACTACTACTAGTCGAGAAAACTCCATTTTATCATTTTACATGACTATCATAAAGTACGATATTAAATGTAGTGGAATGTTATAGCACTTATACATAAACAAATAAATGTGATATTTCTGTGTTGCATATTACTACTTCATTGATGTAACAAAATGTACTAAGAAAGATAAATGTAACTGAAAGTACAATTCGAAAAATAAGAGATGGTTTGTGGATGCCACACACAACTCCAACTCCATAATAAACCTATTTCCTCAAACACTTTATGATGTAATATAACGGAATGAAAGAGAATAAATGAAATAAATGCTTCTTATCAGCTGATAACTTCATTACACTTATACCCTACTAGCTGGACCGGGCCCGCTTCACTGCCCCTTCTTTTACTTTATACATTGGGTTGCCCAAAAAGTAATTGCGGATTTTTCATATAGTCGGCATTGACAAATTTTTTCAACGGCTTGTGACTCTACTGGATCAAGATGTCAAGACCCAAGATCAATTTATATGGGAGCTAAAGGGTGATTTTTTTGAGGTTAGGATTTTCATGCATTAGTATTTGACAGATCACGTGGGATTTCAGACATGGTGTCAAAGAGAAAGATGCTCAGTATGCTTTGACATTTCATCATGAATAGACTTACTAACGAGCAACGCTTGCAAATCATTGAATTTTATTACCAAAATCAGTGTTCGGTTCGAAATGTGTGTCATCCAAATCGGATAAGAATTGCGCCCTTTAGAGGCTCAAGAATTCAAGATCAAGATCAAGATCGGTTCATATGACAGCTGTATCAGGTTATAGACCGATTTGAACCATAGTTGTTGGATATCATGAAAAAACACGTCGTGCGAAATTTCATTCCAATCGGATAAGAATTGCGCACTCTAGAGGCTCAAGGAGTCAAGACCCAAGATCGGTTTATATGGCAGCTATATCAGGTTATGGACCGATTTGAACCATACTTGGCACAGTTGTTGGATATCATAACAAAACACGTCGTGCACATGGCTAGATCGACATAAAATGTCACGACGATCAAGAATATATATACTTTATGGGGTCTCAGACGAATATTTCGAGTAGTTACTAACAGAGTGACGAAATTAGTATACCTATCCTATGGTGGAGGGTATAAAAATGAGATATTATTACAAATGATTTATGTGAGTAAATATAAATATGAGAAAAGAGTACGATCTTGTCTATAAATGACATGTTCGGTTGCAAATTGGAAGTTTAGCAGTTGTGTCTTCTGTGCGCAGGTCTTACAAACGTGTATTTTCTCAAATGACCAGAGGATTAGTTTAGGGAACATTATAAGCCCCCTAAAACTTGTTTTGTTAAAATGCAAGCTTGAAATGGTCCCAATACTCGCATCCTCATATATGGTTGAAATTTGGAACAATTGAAATTCCTTAGTAAATGAGCCATTTACTCTCACTAGGTAAGGTTAGGTAAGGTTTCAGTGGCAGGGTGCCTTCAGACTCCCTTAGACGTTTTCGTCCACTGTGATATCACATGGAAAGCAAGATACCTTCTAAACTCCCAACAACTTGCGAATTCATGTTGTTCTAGTTCACATCCGTTTAATCAGACAATTTTTCAAAGAAAAGAGAATCTAAGGTGGAATTATTTCTGACTGCCAGTGCGTTACACACACACAGCAGGAATTCTCTAGTCTCTTCTTGCTCAACATTCTCTCATCTTCTGTAGAAGTCCTAACTTGCAACCTTCAGTCTGTCACAAAAATTTTCCATCATATTGTGATTTGCCATGACGGACAATGACTCAGACATCTGTTCTAGCCAGCGAAGCAGTAGACCGCTTCAAATCTATATTGGGTCACATAATTCTGATCAGAGAGTGGCCTGTCATGACGCACACAATGACAGAAACGTCTGTTCTAGCCAGCGACAGTATAGCGGTAGACCTCTTCATGTCTAGATTAAGACACACAATTTTGGAAAGCTCACAACCCACCATTTGCGACCATCTTTTATTCGTTACACTTCGGGCCTACAAAATAGTGGTAGGGTGACCTTCTCGATATGACCAGTCTTATTTCTTCAGAGTTTATGCCTAAGCGCATCTGGTCGTCTAGTTTGGAATACTCCGTATAGATGTTAATGTTACTTCTATTAACAGGGATATTGAAGGTTGAATCGGTCCTGTGAGGAATACTGCTGCAGCATTTTATTTTATCAAGACATTGTGTAATCCACACTGCCTGGAACATCGGGCATTGTATCAAGAATGAATCAAAGTCCATAGCCGTCAAATGACCAGAGGGATAGTTTTTATTCTCACAGCAGTGGTCGTAGCAGTTTGTCTATCCACAATGTCCACAGACATGAGGTGCAACATTTGGTCCGTCTGTAGCCTAGATTGACGCACTGGCTGCACTCAGCGGTGGTGTGACCGATTCTGACCTATGCATGCCACGTCTGTTGGCCGGTGACTGAGTACGCGGTTCATGTGCGGGCCTGGATAGGGTAAATAGGGTGGCTTCGAGATTTATTAGCGGGGCTATGAGAACTACTGCGACCAGGTGCTTGGAGTTGTTGCTAGCAGTGTTGCCGTTTTTGGTAGGTTCTTATCAAAATTGGTAGGTCTTACAAATTTTCAAAGTATGTTGGTAAGCTGACCTCAATTTTTGGTAAGTTTTTCCAACAACAAATACCAAGTTAATAACTGAAAAATCGCCGATATAAGTCGTAGGTTTTTCCAACAACAAATACCAAGTTAATAACTGAAAAAATCAATATAAGTCAAATTTAGATTCTGTGAATGCGTTAAGAGTGCAGAACTAAACCTTGGCCAAATACTATTAGAGGCGGCTTTACTGATTCAAATTTCAGTAAAAGGGTCATAAGATCTGATATTTATTGTGACTGGTGCGAATGTTAAGGTATATCTTCCAAACTTGGTAAGTTCTGGTTTCGTTTATTAGTAAAGGTGGTCTCATGCGAACAGTTGAAAACAGCCGGCCAGTTTGACGGTGTTAAGATGTCAGCTCTATGTTTACATTCACAGCAAACAACAGCATTTTTTATACCTACCACCGAAGGAAAGGGGCATATTCAGTTTGTTATTCCGTTTGGAACACATCGAAATATCCATTTCCGACCCTACAAAGTATCTATATTCTTCATCAGCGTAAAAGCTAAGATGATCTAGCCATGTCCCTCCGTCTGTCTGTTGAAATCACGCTACAGTCTTTAAAAATAGAGATGTTGAGCTGAAACTTTGCACAGATTCTTTTTTTGTCCATAATCAGGTTAAGTTCGAAGATGGACTATATCGGACTATATCTTGATATAGCCCCCATATAGACCGCTCCACCGATTTGGCCACATTTAATATCCGATTTAGCTGAAATTTGGGACAATGAGTTGTGTTAGGCCCTTCGACATCCTCCTTCAATTTGGCTGCCACATAGACCGACCCACCGATTTAGGGCCTTTGGCCCATAAAAGCCACATTTATTATTCGATTTTGCTGAAATTTGAAACAGGGTATTATAACTTAGTTAATAAGTTTGTAACACCCAACAGGAAGAGAGATAGACCCATTAATAAGTATATTGATCACTCAGAATCACTTTCTGATTCGATATATATATATATATATATATATATATATATATATATATATATATATATATATATATATATATATATATATATATCGAATCAGAAAGTGATTCTGAGTGATCAATATACTTATTAATGGGTCTATCTCTCTTCCTGTTGGGTGTTACAAACTTATTAACTAAGTTATAATACCCTGTTTCAAATTTCAGCAAAATCGAATAATAAATGTGGCTTTTATGGGCCAAAGGCCCTAAATCGGTGGGTCGGTCTATGTGGCAGCCAAATTGAAGGAGGATGTCGAAGGGCCTAACACAACTCATTGTCCCAAATTTCAGCTAAATCGGATATTAAATGTGGCCAAATCGGTGGAGCGGTCTATATGGGGGCTATATCAAGATATAGTCCGATATAGTCCATCTTCGAACTTAACCTGATTATGGACAAAAAAAGAATCTGTGCAAAGTTTCAGCTCAACATCTCTATTTTTAAAGACTGTAGCGTGATTTCAACAGACAGACGGAGGGACATGGCTAGATCATCTTAGCTTTTACGCTGATGAAGAATATAGATACTTTGTAGGGTCGGAAATGGATATTTCGATGTGTTCCAAACGGAATAACAAACTGAATATGCCCCTTTCCTTCGGTGGTAGGTATAAAAAATGCTGTTGTTTGCTGTGAATGTAAACATAGAGCTGACATCTTAACACCGTCAAACTGGCCGGCTGTTTTCAACTGTTCGCATGAGACCACCTTTACTAATAAACGAAACCAGAACTTACCAAGTTTGGAAGATATACCTTAACATTCGCACCAGTCACAATAAATATCAGATCTTATGACCCTTTTACTGAAATTTGAATCAGTAAAGCCGCCTCTAATAGTATTTGGCCAAGGTTTAGTTCTGCACTCTTAACGCATTCACAGAATCTAAATTTGACTTATATTGATTTTTTCAGTTATTAACTTGGTATTTGTTGTTGGAAAAACCTACGACTTATATCGGCGATTTTTCAGTTATTAACTTGGTATTTGTTGTTGGAAAAACTTACCAAAAATTGAGGTCAGCTTACCAACATACTTTGAAAATTTGTAAGACCTACCAATTTTGATAAGAACCTACCAAAAACGGCAACACTGCTAGCAACAACTCCAAGCACCTGGTCGCAGTAGTTCTCATAGCCCCGCTAATAAATCTCGAAGCCACCCTATTTACCCTATCCAGGCCCGCACATGAACCGCGTACTCAGTCACCGGCCAACAGACGTGGCATGCATAGGTCAGAATCGGTCACACCACCGCTGAGTGCAGCCAGTGCGTCAATCTAGGCTACAGACGGACCAAATGTTGCACCTCATGTCTGTGGACATTGTGGATAGACAAACTGCTACGACCACTGCTGTGAGAATAAAAACTATCCCTCTGGTCATTTGACGGCTATGGACTTTGATTCATTCTTGATACAATGCCCGATGTTCCAGGCAGTGTGGATTACACAATGTCTTGATAAAATAAAATGCTGCAGCAGTATTCCTCACAGGACCGATTCAACCTTCAATATCCCTGTTAATAGAAGTAACATTAACATCTATACGGAGTATTCCAAACTAGACGACCAGATGCGCTTAGGCATAAACTCTGAAGAAATAAGACTGGTCATATCGAGAAGGTCACCCTACCACTATTTTGTAGGCCCGAAGTGTAACGAATAAAAGATGGTCGCAAATGGTGGGTTGTGAGCTTTCCAAAATTGTGTGTCTTAATCTAGACATGAAGAGGTCTACCGCTATACTGTCGCTGGCTAGAACAGACGTTTCTGTCATTGTGTGCGTCATGACAGGCCACTCTCTGATCAGAATTATGTGACCCAATATAGATTTGAAGCGGTCTACTGCTTCGCTGGCTAGAACAGATGTCTGAGTCATTGTCCGTCATGGCAAATCACAATATGATGGAAAATTTTTGTGACAGACTGAAGGTTGCAAGTTAGGACTTCTACAGAAGATGAGAGAATGTTGAGCAAGAAGAGACTAGAGAATTCCTGCTGTGTGTGTGTAACGCACTGGCAGTCAGAAATAATTCCACCTTAGATTCTCTTTTCTTTGAAAAATTGTCTGATTAAACGGATGTGAACTAGAACAACATGAATTCGCAAGTTGTTGGGAGTTTAGAAGGTATCTTGCTTTCCATGTGATATCACAGTGGACGAAAACGTCTAAGGGAGTCTGAAGGCACCCTGCCACTGAAACCTTACCTAACCTTACCTAGTGAGAGTAAATGGCTCATTTACTAAGGAATTTCAATTGTTCCAAATTTCAACCATATGGCCCTGGTGTTAGGCCCTTCGACATCCTCCTTCAATTTGGCTGCCACATAGACCGACCCACCGATTTAGGGCCTTTGGCCCATAAAAGCCACATTTATTATTCGATTTTGCTGAAATTTGAAACAGGGTATTATAACTTAGTTAATAAGTTTGTAACACCCAACAGGAAGAGAGATAGACCCATTAATAAGTATATTGATCACTCAGAATCACTTTCTGATTCGATATATATATATATATATATATATATATATATATATATATATATATATATATATATATATATATATCGAATCAGAAAGTGATTCTATATATATATATATATATATATATATATATATATATATATATGTATATATATATATTCGTCCGATTTTAACTCCTACAGCCACTGCAACCGTATTTATAGACCAATCTTCCCAAAATTTTGTATAACGCTTTCCTCGATGACTACCACAATAAACATACACTCCTTTCGTTTGAAACACCTTGATATATTGATTGATTATAAATATACTTTAAATTGATCTAGCCTTGAATACCCATCTGTCTTTGAGTTTAACGAACGATAATATTGAAGTATTAAACTTTCGCAACTACTTCTATTTGAGGGCAATAACTGTTTGAATCCTGAAGAGCACACTGTACAAAAATTTTCGCCAGCATTTATCCCCTTAATGATCCTAGCAACATTTATGAGGAGTTCATTAATGTAAAACTTCTCTACTAATAATGCCGCTCTGCGGCACTCCTCTTGGGCTCGGCTAAGTACATATGGAGTACAGGTCTCATCGTTTAGCTTTACTCTGGAATCGGCCAACCCTCATTAATATGTCCGCTGTTCCTTCGTCAAGTGTTCGTGAGCAACCTTATGGTTTCGTATTTCATAAGTATGGATAAGAAATTTTGTCCTGCGTTTTATGAAAGAAGGCACAGCAGAGCTGTTTAGGTTCTGCCAGGTTAATTATAAGTCACTTTCAAAATGATTCAATGCATCATACATTGCCAAGTTGATATATCTTCCTATTATGTGATACTTTCACCTCAGTGTGGAATTTGTCTAATAAGGAAGGATCTAAACAAAACTTATTGGTCTAAAATCCAAATGAGTATCACTCTCCATTGTCATTCGTAATCTAACGTGGAGAGTACATAAACTTCGACTTGGCTGCACTTGACTTACGAAACCAAAGAAGCTACAATATTTTACATTTGACTTACATGGAACCATCTGCTGATTCGATACTTGCTTAAAAATATTTTTCTCAAAACACACTTTCTGTAAAGGGAATTCATTACCTTTCATGGACATTAAACCTTTTGTTTTCCTTGAAAACCAAGCCTTTATGTTTCTTTTGCATGACCCAAAATATACCGCCTGAGCCACGTTATATGTTAAACTTAAAATGCATACCTGCTATATAAGACGAAACTAGTTGTGGGTTAATCATCAGTCATCTTGCGACAATTCAATATCATAGAAATCAATATGAAATTCCTACAAGCCTCCTTCATTGCTGTCATCATGGCAATTGTCATAATTTCAGTCCAAGCTGCTCCTGAACCAGAACCTCAGCATGCCGGATCATGGGGTAGTGTTGGCTCACACGTTGGAGGAAGTCAAAGTGGAGGTAATATCGGAGGAACAGGTGGTGTAATTTCTCAAGGCATTGGATCATCTACTGGATCGGCAGCTGGACCAATTGTTGGATCAAATCTGCACGGTTAAAATCTTATTCAATAGAACAGGATAATGAATAATTTCGTATAAGACAACAAGGCACCCAATGATAATGATAATAAAAGAGAACTTCATTACCTAAAAATGTATTTTCAAACTAGAACTTTCTTTAAAAATGTTAATGGGAGATTAGATCTTCTTACGCTTCTTATACACAGCACCAATGGAAGGGGGTTATACTAATTTTGTCATATATATTCTTGATCGCCGTAAAACTCTAGGACGAGTTTCCCTTGTACCTCTGCCTGTACAGTCATTGTAGCTGAAACTTAATACTGAACATTTTTCCCAGCTACTGGCATCCGATAGTGGCCGCGGTGATGTTATAAAATAACTTATTTCAGGTGATGGTAGAAAATGTAAACCGGAGTAAAGCTAGCCGCTTAAAATTTTGCACAAATACTTCTTATTAGTGTAGATCATTTTGGATTGTAAGTGGGCCATATCGGTCCATGTTTTGATATAGCTGTCATATAAACCGATCTTGGGTCTTGACTTCTTGAGCCTCTAGAGGGCGCAAATCTTATCCGATTGGAATGAAATTTTGCACGACGTGTTTTCTTATAATATCCAACAACTGTGCCAAGTATGGTTAAATCGGTACATAACCTGATCTAGCTGCTGTAAAAACCGATCTTGGGTTTTGACTTCTTGAGCCTCTAGAGGGTTCAATTATTATCCGATTTGAATAAAATTTCGCACGAAGTATTTTGTTATGATATCCAATAGCTGTGCCAAGTATGGCTCAAATCGGTACATAACCTGATATAGCTGTCATACAAACCGATCTTGAGTCTTGACTTCTTGAACCTCTAGAGTACGCAATTCTTATTCGATTGGAATGAAATTTTGCACGACATGTTTTGTTATGATGTTCAACAACTATGCAAAGTATGGTTCAAATCGGTACATAACCTGATATAGCTGCCATATAAACCGATCTCGGGTCTTGAATTCTTAAGACATTTTATACAGTTCTCCAACATATAATTTAATTGTGGTCCAAACCGCACCAAATCTTCACATCGCTCTAATAGCAGAGCAAATCTTTTCATATATGCCTTTTTGCCTAAGAAGAGAAGCCGGAAAAGAAGACGACAAGTGCGATCCATGGTGGAGGGTATATAAGATTCGGCCCGGCCGAACTTAGCACGCTTTTACTTGTTATATAAAAGATAGATATGTATAGCCCGAATTAATAATTGTAGGGTTTTATAAAGTCGGCTCCGCCCGACTTTAGCCTTTCCTTATTGGCTTTGAAATCGTTTAATGATTAAAATGACTGTAGGTTTGCATTCAGTTGTATCCATATTTTATTAAGTTTGCAAGTTTTCTTTGTCTTTACAGATGTCACAATAAAGGCAGCCCAAATTTTTGATGATTTGGCTTTCAATTAACTAGCAAAAATCTGTTGTTGATATGGCAAGCCTTATTGTAATCGCACGTGCCCTGTTGCCAGGTGACAGAATTACAATCATTTGACTATTTTAATGTTTTAATTTCTTTCATACCCTCTACCATATGATGGTAGTAGACAAACTTAGTCATTTCGTTTGTTACACCTTGATATATCGACTGATTGTATATACACTAAATCAAACTAGCCCTGACCATCCATAAATTTCGTGTATAAAGAACGATAACTTTGAATAATTTAATATTTGCTACTTATTCTAGTTGGGGCCAATAGCTGTGTGAATCTTATAGAGCACATTGTAAAAGTTTTTTTCGGCAGCAATTCTCCCCTGACGAAATTTGTGAGGAGTTCATTAATGTAAAACTTCTCTACTAATAATGCCGCTCTGCGGCACTCCTCTTGGGCTCGGCTAAGTACATATGGGGTACAGATCTCATCGTTCAGCTTTACTATGGAATCGGCCAACCCTCATTAATATGTCCGCTGTTCCTTGGTGAAGTGTTTGTGAGCAACCTTATGGTTTCGTATTTCATAAGTATGGATAAGAAATTTTGTCCTGCGTTTTATGAAAGAAGGCACAGCAGAGCTGTTTAGGTTCTGCTAGGTTTACTATAAGTCATTATCAAAATGATTCAATGCATCATACATTGCCAAGTTGATATATCTTCCTTTTATATGATACTTTCACCTCAGTGTGGAATCTGTCTAATAAGGAAGGATCTAAACAAAACTTATTGGTCTAAAATCCAAATGAGTATCACTCTCCATTGTCATTCGTAATCTAACGTGGAGAGTACATAAACTTCGACTTGGCTGCACTTGACTTACGAAACCAAAGAAGCTACAATATTTTACATTTAACTTACTTGGAACCATCTGCTGATTCGACATTTGCTTAAAAATATTTTTCTCAAAACACACTTTCTGTAAAGGGTATTCATTACTTTTCATGGACATTAAACCTTTTGTTTTCTTGAAAACAAAGCCTTTATGTTTCTTTTGCACGACCTCAAAATTCCGTCTGAGCCACGTTATATGTTAAACCTAAAAAGCATACCTGCTATATAAGACGAAACTGGTTGTGGGTTAATCATCAGTCATCTTGCGACAATTCAATATCATTGAAATCAAAATGAAATTCCTACAAGCTTCCTTCATTGCTGTCATCATGGCAATTGCCATAATTTCAGTTCAAGCTGCTCCTGAACCAGAACCTCAGCATTCCGGATCATGGGGTAGTGTTGGCTCACACGTTGGAGGAAGTCAAAGTGGAGGTAATATCGGAGGAACAGGTGGTGTAATTTCTCAAGGCATTGGAACATCTACTGGATCGGCAGCTGGACCAATTGTTGGATCAAATCTGCACGGTTAAAATCTTATTCAATAAAACAGGATAATGAATAATTTCGGATAAGACAGCAAGGCACCCAATGATAATGAGAATGAGAATAAAATATAACTCAAAAATATATTTTCAAACTAGAACTTTCTTTTAAAATGTTAATGGGAGACTAGATCTTCCTTCGCTTTTTATTTGCAGCACCAATGGAAGGGGGTTATACTAATCTTGTCATATATATTCATGATCGCCTTAAAACTCTAGGACAATTTTCCCATGCACCTCTGTCTGTACAGTCATTGTAGCTGAAACTTAATACTGAACATTTTTCCCAGCTACTGGCATCCGATAGTGGCGGCGGTAATGCTACAATAGAACTTATTTCAAACTAGCTGACCCGGGACCGCTCCGCTGCGCCTACTTTTACTTTATATGGAACAAAATCTCCCTTCGAATGTTTATTTTCGACAATTAAAGAGTTTTTAGTGAAACACCATGCTACGAAAATAGTGTATGGCTTGACAAACATTTTAACAATATAAGTGCCTTTATCTAAATCCCATCTTTATTGGTCTACTCTTCTCTCAAATACCATTTTTTTAAACCCCATATTTCAATTGGTTTTGAGGGGAGTTTACAGGATGAGGCGTCCCCCAAAAACATAGCCCCAAGATTGGTTATCAAAATCGTTTTCTAATCTCAAATGCCTTTCATTTGAGCCACATGTTGGCATGGTCAAAAATTTTTACCCTTTGAGGATGTTTTGGGGAAGGAGTGATGCCTTAAGTCCATGGTCCTACATTTGGATATCAAATTCGTATTGTACTCCCAAATACTTTTATTTAAGCCCCATATTGCGATGGTCAGTAAAAAATAGCTGTTTGTTGTGTATTTTGGGAAATGGGTGGACCCCCAGAAAATTGGTCCCGAAAGTAGGTATCAATTCTTGCTCTACCTCCAATTCCTTTCATTTAAACCTCACATTGACTTAGGGGTGTTTTGGGGACTGGGGTGGTCCCCCAATCACAAAGCCCTGAAAATATATCAGCAACGTTCTCTATTCTCATATATTTGAACCCCATATTGCCATTGGCCTCAAAATTGAATATCAAATTCGTTTTCTAATTTCAAATACCATTCACTTAAACCCCTTATTGAAAAAGCCAGCAAATATGTCCGGTTTGGGGTATGGGCCCTAATAACTATGAGTATCGAGCTCCACTGTCTTGAAAACCCAAATTGTCATGGTGAGCAAATTTGTCTTACTTGGAGGTTGTTATGGTAGTGAGACGTCCCCTAGACAGTTGGTCCCGAATGTTGATGTCAGATTCATGGTCTGCTCCCAAATACCCTTCATTTGAGCCCAATTTTTTCGTAGTGGACAAACATGACCGGTTTGGGGGGTATTTTGGTGGATGAAGCGGCCGTTCAGTGACCTGGCTTTGAAAATATATATCAGACCCGTGTTCTACTCCAAAATACCTCTTATTTGAGCTTTATATTCCAATGGTCAGCAAATACCTCCTATTTGGGTGGTGCTATGGGAGTGGGGTGGCCCCATAAACACTTTTCCCGAACATTGATATCAGCTTTGTGCTTTACTTCCAAAGACCTTTCATTTGAGCCCCATATTGCTATGGTCGTCAATTTGACTTCCTTGGGGGAGGTTCTCTGTGATGGGCGGCCCCTCAAACACGTGGTCCCACTTCTGGATATCCGATTCGTATTCTACACTCAAATACCATTTATTTAAGCCCCATATTGCCATGGTCAGTAAAAAAGTCCTGTTTGGGGGTTGTTTTGGTTAAGGGGTGGACCCCTAGAAACGTGGTCCCAAATTTGGATATAAGATTCGTATTTTACTCTCAAATACCTTTCATTTGAGTCCCATATTGCCATGGTCGGTAAATATGTCCGATTTAGGGTGGGTGGTCCCCCAAACTCTTGGTCCGACAATTGGATATCAGATACGTTTTCTAATCTTAAATACCTTTCATTTGAGCCCCATATTGTCGTGATTGGTTTAAATATAGGTTTGGTAGGTTTTGGGGTGGGGCGCCCACCCTTGGTACCCCATCCGAAATTTGGATACCTAATTTTTGTTTGTAGGTTACTATGAGAGAGCACAGAATTTCGCTTAAATCGCACCACCCATCTCCGAGATGTGGCGTTTCAGAAAATTAGGGTAAGGGGGAGGGTCCGCTCCCCCTTCAGATATCAAAAAATGTATTTAGTACCCTATTTTCACCACGGGATCATTATGCACCATCAGTGAAAATTTCAAGAAAATCGGTTTAGCCGATTGTGAGTCTATAAGGAACACACAAACAAACAAACCTAGAAACAAACACAAATTGATTTTTATACATAAGAAACAGTGCGATTTTCACTTCCAGAGCGTACTTATTTACCAATCTTCCCAAAATTTTGCTTAACACTTTCCTCGACAATTGCCACAATATTTAAGAAGTTTGTTCGAAATCGGTGCAGATTAAGATATAGCTCTCATGTATATGTTCATCCGACTTCAATAGTAGCGTCACATGTTGGTGGTCACGAAAATTGGCATACAGGGTGGCTGATGAAAGCCGCTACCAAAAAAAAATGTAATAACTTTTTTTCTATTTAATAATAATAATTTAATAATTAATTTAATTAATTAATTAATTAATTTAATTAATAATAATTTAATAATTAATTTAATAATTTAATTTAACATGAATAAAAGAAAAATGTATTCCATACACCGAAAAAAAAATGTAGCAATATTCATCATTGTAGCAATATTCATCAGCCACCCTGTACAATATAAAATGTCTTATGACAATACACATTTAGCTTCCATATACATATATACCGACCTATTTGCGCACATAGAGCCGTAGTTAATTCAATATTGAAGATACCGATTGTTTTATAACCCATCCGAAAACCTCCACCGTAGTCCACTAAATCCGGTTTAGAATAAAATATAGGTCCAAATTTCCATCTATAGGGCCGATGTAGGATATTATAAAGTCGCCTCCGCCCGACTTTTGCCATTTCTTACTTGTTGAGCACTCAAACCAACGATTTGATGAGTCATCCGCAGTATAGTCAAGATTTGACACTTCTTTGTATTTCCGTACTTAAAAAATAATATGAGAGGTCAACGATTTTCGGCACCAGAAGAAGCGATTGATGCGTTCAGAATGGATGTTTTGGAGATTGATTGAGGTAATCAGAGTGCCAAAAGTGCTTCGGCAATTGGTTTAAACGCAAAGTGTATAGATCTTTATGGCGAGTATTTTGTAAAACCATAAAGTAAATTTCGAAGATTTATATTTGTTTTTATACCCACCACCGAAGGATGGGGGTATATTCATTATGTCATTCCGTTTGCAACACATCGAAATATCCATTTCCGACCCTATAAAGTATATATATTCTTGATCAGCGTAAAAATCTAAGACGATCTAGACATGTCCGTCCGTCTGTCCGTCTGTCTGTTGAAATCACGCTACAGCCTTTAAAAATAGAGATATTGAGCTGAAACTTTGCACAGATTCTTTTTTTGTCCATAAGCAGGTTAAGTTCGAAGATGGGCTATATCGGACTATATCTTGATATAGCCCCCATATAGACCGATCGGCCGATTTAGGGTCTTAGGCCCATAAAAGCCACATTTATTATCCGATTTCGCTGAAATTTTTGACAGTGAGTTGTATTAGGTCCTTCGACATCCTCCGTCAATTTGGCTCAGATCGGTTCAGATTTGGATATAGCTGCCATATAGACCGATCCTCCGATTTAGGGTCTTAGGCCCATAAAAGCCACATTTATTATCCGATTTTGCTGAAATTTGGGACAGTGAGTTGTATTAGGCCCTTCGACAACCTCCGTGAATTTGGCTCAGATCGGTCCAGATTTGGATATAGCTGCCATATAGACCGATCATCCGATTTAGGGTCTAAGTCCCATAAAAGCCACATTTATTATCCGATCTTGCTGAAATTTGAAACAGTGAGTTGTGTTATGCCTTTCGACATCTTTCTTCAATTTGGCCCAGGTCGGTTCAGATTTGGATATAGCTGCCATATAGACCGATTTATTGATTTATGGTTTTGGGCCCATAAAATGCTTATTTATTATCCGATGTCGCCAAAATTTGGGACAGTGAGTTAAGTTAAACCCCTTGACATACTTCTGCAATATCGCACAGATCGGTTCAGATTTGGATATAGCTGCCATATTGGCCGATATATACGTTTTAGGTTTTGGGCCATAAAAGACGCATTTATTGTCCGATGTCGCTGAAATTTGAGACAGTGAGTTTGGTTAGGCTCTTCGAAGTCCTTCTTCAATAGTATTTGGTCCAAATCGGAACATATTTTGATATAACTGATATGGGACATAAGGTATGAAATTTCCACCGAATTTTGATGAAAGGTGGTTTACATATATTCCCGAGGTGGTGGGTATCCAAAGTTCGGCCCGGCCGAACTTAACGCCGTTTTACTTGTTTTTCTCTAATCTCGAAATATAAAGGCAACCCGTATCCAAATCTGAATCTCCAACGGCCTACATTAATATTAAGCATCTTTGCAAAATTTGAAGCGGCTAGTTTTACACGTTCGACCGCTATCGTGATTTCGACAGGCGGACGGACGGTCGGACATGGCTAAGTCGACACAGAACGTCGAGACGATCAAGAATATATATACTTAAAGTTGTGTTAGACGAATATTTCGAGGTCTTACAAACGGAATGACTAGATTAGTATACTCTCATCTTAAGGTGGTACATATAAAAGGTAAAAAGGCGTTAAGTTCGGCCGGGCCGAACTTTGGATACCCTCCACCTCATTTATATATGTAAACCACCTTTCGTCAAAATCCGGTGAGAAATGCATACCTTATGCCCCGTGGCAGCTATATCCAAATATGTTCCGATTTGCACCAAATACCAATAAGTACAAGTCATTGTTCAATAAACCGTTCTAAACCATATACGACACGGATGTCGAAAAGCCTAACATAAGTCACAGTGTAAAATTTCAGTGAAATCGGATATAAATGCACCTTTTATGTGGCTAAGACTTTTAATCGAGATATCGGTCTATATGACAGCTATATCCAAATCTGCATCGCTTTGGGCCAAGTTTCAGAAAAATGTAGAAGAACCTAACACAAAACACTGTCCCAAATTTCGGCGACATCGGATTAAAAATGCGCCTTTTATGGCCCCAAAACCTTAATTGGAGAGATCGGTCTATATGGCAGCTATATTCAAATCTGGACAGATCTAAGATCCAAATTGAAGAAGAATGTCGAAGGGCCCAACACAACTCACTGTTCCAAATTTTGGCGAAATTGGACAATCAATGCGCCATTTATTGGACCATAACCTTAAATCGAGAGATCGGTCTATATGGCAGCTACATCCAAATCTGGACCGATCTGTGCCATATTGCAGAAAGATGTTGGAGGGAATAACTTAACTCACTGTCACAAATTTCGACGACATCGGGCAATAAATGCGTCTTTTATGAGCCCAAAGCCTTAAATCGAGAGATCGGTCTAAATGGCAGCTATATCCAAAGCTGGACCGATCTGGGCTAAATTGAAGAGGGATGTCGAAGGGCCTAACACAACATACTGTCCCAAATTTTGCCAAAATTGGACAACAAATGCGCCTTTTATGGGCGCAAGACCTTAAATCGAGAGATCGGTCTTTATGGCAACTATATCCAAATCTAGACCGATATGGGCCAAATTGAAGAAAAATGTCCAGTGGCCTAACACAACTCACTGTCCTAAATTTCAGCAAAATCGGATAATAGATGTGGACTTTATGGGCCTAATACCCTAAATCGGGGGATCGGTCTATATGGGGGCTATATCAAAATATAATCCGATATAGCCCATCTTCAAACTTTACCTTTTTAAGTTTCAGCTCAATATCTCTATTTTTAAAGATTGTAGAGTGATTTCAACTGACAGACGGACCGAGGTGGCTAGATCGTCTTAGATTTTTATGCTGATCAAGAATATATATACTTTATAGGGTCGTGGATATTTCGATGTGTTGCAAGCGGAATGACAAAATGAATACACCCCCATCCTTCGGTGGTGGGTATTAAAAGGAGTCTCTGGGTATTCTGTAGAGTCCCTCATCCCATGGTAAAAAGGGTCTCTGGGTAATCTGTAGGTTCGCTGAAGAACCTACATTTAACAAGTAAGGACCGGGTAAAGTCTGGTGAAGCCAACCTTTTGATACCCTACACTACTTTGAATATGCAGGCTAAGACGTCGAATTTGAATTTTTTAAATTTGATAGGTAAAATTTAGATCAAAATTCGTACATATTGTAGGAGCTATAGAATAAATCGTTGTGCAAATCATGGCTTCGGAGTCGACCAGAGTCGAGTTTTTGAGGCCGGAGTCGGAGTTTGATTCGGAGTTGAGCATGTTAACCACGATTCCGAACCGCTCTCCGACTCCAGCTTAATACTCCGATTCCGACTTAGACTCCGACCCGGTCAACAGTCACCAGAAAAGATATAAAAGAATCTTTCGTTCCAAATTTTGTGAAGATCGGTTACACAAATTTCTAAATGATTGAGTATTATTCCAAATCGGAAGAAAATATATATGGGAGCTATATCTAAATCTTAACCAATTTGTTTTAAACTCAATAGCTATACCGGAAGACAGATATGCTTATCAATGGGCCTATCTCTTTTCCTTAACACAATAGTGGTGTAGGGTAAACAATCACCTCAAATTAAAAGGCCAGCAATCAAGACCATCAACAGTTATGAGGATTTATTTTTATAGTTATTGATACTCGCATCTAATTAAATCGAAATGTCTTAAAGATGCTGCCATTTATACGCTAGCAGATACAGCAACCCGGTTACTACATACTGCTGTTTAAGGTTCTCCAATAACTTCTGACATTCCGCCAACAGCATCAAGAATACCGGGTCCATGTTTAATAGCTCCAGCTAGAAACTCCCCAAAAATGGCCACAGCCATGCAAATAACTGCGGCGATAGTGCTTAAGTGTGTCATTTTTTTTATTGTACTACACGATTGGATTTGATGTGATGAGGGCACATGTCATTTAGACGCTTTATATAGGAGTGAGTAAGGCTTTAAAGACAAACAAAACGACTTGGGTTTTCCTCAACAAATACATGGCATTGTTGTTAGATAAAACAATTAAAAGCGTGCTAAGTTCGGGCCGGACGAATCTTATATACCCTTCACCATGGATGGCATTTGTCAAGTTCTTTGCCCAGCATCTCTTTTTAGGCAAACAAAAAATAATGGTTAACCAGTAAGTAAAGGCAAAAGTCGGGCGGGGCCGACTATGTAGTACCCTACACCACGGAGTGTATATTCTACTTTAATCGATTTTTATACCCACCACCGAAGGATGGGTGTATATTCATTTTGTCATTCCGTTTGCAACACATTGTAATATTCTTGATCACCGTACAAAACTAAGACAATCTAGCCATGTCCGTCCGTCTGTCTGTTGAAATCACGCTACAGTCTTTAAAAATAAAGATATTGAGCTGAAACTTTGAACAGGTTCTTTTTTTTTGTCATAAGCAGGTTAAGTTCGAAGATGGGCTATATCGGACTATATCTTGGTATAGCCCCAATATAGGCCGATCCGCCGATTTAGGGTCTTAGGCCCATAAAAGCCACATTCATCATCCGATTTTACTGAAATTTGGGAGAGTAAGTGGTGTTGGGCCCTCTGATATCCTTCGCCAATTTGGTACAGATCGGTTCAGATTTGGATATAGTTGCCATATAGACCGATCCTCCGATTTAGGGTCTTAGGCCCAAAAAAGCCACATTTATTATCCGATTTTGCTGAAATGTGGGACAGTGAGTTGTGTTAGGCCAGTCAATATCTTTCTTCAATTTGGTTCAGATCGGTCCAGATTTGGATACAGCTGCCATATAGACCGATCTCTCGATTTAAGGTTTTGGGCTCGTAAAATGCGTATTTATTGTCCGATGTCGCCGAAATTTGGGACGGTGAGTAAGGTTAAGCCCCTCGACATTATTCTGCAATATGGCTCAGATCGGTTCAGATTTGGATATAGCTGCCATATATACCGATCTCTCGATTTATGGTTTTGGGCTCGTAAAAGGCGCATTTATTGTCCGATGTCGCCGAAATTTGGGACGGCGAGTTAAGTTAAGCCCCTCGAAATTACTCTGCAATATGGCACAGATCGGTTCAGATTTGGATATAGCTGCCATATAGACCGATCTCTCGATGTAAAGTTTTCGGCCCATAAATTGTCCGATTTCACTGAAATTTGGGACAGTGAGTTGTGTAAGGCCATTCTTGTTCCCTCTTTAATTTGGCCTAGATTGGTTTAGATTTGGATATTGCTGCCATATAAAGTCTTGATTTAAAGTCTTGACACCATAAAAGACACATTTATAATCCGATTTCGCTGAAATGTGACACAGTGATTTTTCTTAGGGTTTTTCGGCGTCCGTTTCGTATATGGTTCTGATCAGTCTATATTTGGATATGGTTACCAAAAATTCAATATATGTTCTACAAAAGTGTCCAATGACTTGTACTTATTAGGCCACTCAATGTCCGTTTCGAATTTGGTCCAAATCAGACCATATTTCGATATACTTTATGGGGGCATAAATTATGAATTTTTCTCCGGTTTATGACGAAAGGTGGTTTACATATATACCCGAGGTGGTGGGTATCCAAAGTTCGGCCCGGCCAAACGTAACGCCTTTTTACTTGTTATACCTAACCTAACCTAAGATGGAGTCGAGATACACCCATTGATTCGATTTCAGCAAAATCCGATAATAAATGTGGCTTTTATGGGCCTCAGACCCTAAATCGAAGGATCGGTCTATATGGCAGCTATATCCAAATCTGGACCGATCTGAGCCAAATTGACGAAGGATGTCGAGGGGCTTAACACAACTCACTGTCCCAAAATTCAGCAAAATCGGAGAGTAAACGTGGGTTTTATGGGCCTAAGACCCTAAATCAGCGGATCGGTCTATATGGGGGCTATATGAAGATATAGTCCGATATTGCCCATCTTCGAACTTAACCTGCTTATGGACAAAAAAGAACCTGTGCAAAATTTCAGCTCAATATCTCTGTTTTTAAAGACTGATAAAGCGTGATTTCAACAGACAGACGGACAGACGGACGGACATGTCTAGATCGTCTTAGATTTTTACGCTGATCAAGAATATATATACTTTATAGGGTCGGAAATGGATATTTCGATGTGTTGCAAACGGAATGACAAAATGAATATACCCCCATCCTTCGGTGGTGGGTATAAAAAGAGGGTGCGGATATTTATCCGCCCCATGCCCCCATGGACATAGAACTAAGCAAGTAATGGGCTTGTTGTGCGCTCTAAAAACTAAAAAGTAACCTTGAAAAAGAAAATTTTAAGTTAGAAATTCCGTGATACTTACAAAATCCTTAACTGTTTTCCATGCCACTCGCCTAAGTTGGTTCATGTCTGGCATTGTGTCTCCACCTAAGTACAGGTGTCTTTTAGCCACAAAAGCAGGGCAATGGCATTACCTTCTTAGTGTTGCACAAAGTTATAATACCCTGTACCACAGTGGTAGTACAAGGTATAAGGTTATGCTATATAAGGCTATGGATCGATTCGGGTCATACATGGTTTGGATGTTGGAGACCATAGTAGAAGTCATTTCATACAAATCGGATAATATTTAATTGGTCCTCGGGCGATGGGTGTATGCAAATTTTGCACATGAAAATTCCACTAAGGAACAGGGGCAAACTTCTCACATATCAATGAGTGCAGTCCGATTCAAGTGATTCAAGTTTTAAGCTAAATGATAAGGAGCCACCTTTTTATAGCCGAGTCCGAACGGCATGCCGCAGTGCGACACCTATTTGGAGAGAAGTTTTACATGGCATAGTACCTCACAAATGTTGCCAGCATTAGGAGGGCAAAACCAACGCTGAAAATTTTTTCTGATGGTCTCGCCAGGATTCGAACCTCAGCGTCATAGGCGGACATGCTAACCACTGCGCTACGGTGGCCTCCTGGCGATCGGTTTATATGGGAGCTAAAGGGTGATTTTTTTGAGGTTAGGATTTTCATGCATTAGTATTTGACAGATCACGTGGGATTTCAGACATGGTGTCAAAGAGAAAGATGCTCAGTATGCTTTGACATTTCATCATGAATAGACTTACTAACGAGCAACGCTTGCAAATCATTGAATTTTATTACCAAAATCAGTGTTCGGTTCGAAATGTGTTCATTCACCGTAACGTTGCGTCCAACAGCATCTTTGAAAAAATACGGTCCAATGATTCCACCAGCGTACAAACCACACCAAACAGTGCATTTTTCGGGATGCATGGGCAGTTCTTGAACGGCTTCTGGTTGCTCTTCACTCCAAATGCGGCAATTTTGCTTATTTACGTAGCCATTCAACCAGAAATGAGCCTCATCGCTGAACAAAATTTGTCAAAATTTGAACACATTTCGAACCGAACACTGATTTTGGTAATAAAATTCAATGATTTGCAAGCGTTGCTCGTTAGTAAGTCTATTCATGATGAAATGTCAAAGCATACTGAGCATCTTTCTCTTTGACACCATGTCTGAAATCCCACGTGATCTGTCAAATACTAATGCATGAAAATCCTAACCTCAAAAAAATCACCCTTTATTTCAGGTTATGGACCCATTTGGACCATATTTGGCGCGGTTCTTGGAGGTCATAGCACAACTATGCGTGCAAAATTTTAGGCCAATCGGGTGGTAAGTTCACCTTCTAGAGGCTCAAGAACTCAAGTCAGAAGATCGATTGATATGCGAAATGCAAAATTTCTGCCAAATCGGATAAGAATTGCGCTCTCTAGAGGCTCAAGAAGTCACGATTAGAGAACCGTTTTATATGGCATCTATATCAGAAACATGGACCGATATGGCCCAATTACAGTCCCAACTGACCTACACTAATAAGAAGTATTTGTGCAAAAGACCAAGTGGCTAGCTTTATTTCTTCGTAAGTTAGCGGGCTTCGACACACAGATAGACAGACAGATGGACGGACGCATCGAAATCGGTTTGGAATGCAAAGATGTTCCAAAATATATTTGCTTCGTTGGATCTCAGATCAATATTTCGATGTGTTACAAACGGAATGACGAAATAAGTATACCCCCATGTTATGGTGGAAGGTATAAAAACCGACTGTCGTTTAAATAAGACCTATTTACTTTTTATTAAACTGCTTGTTAACGTTTTAAGCAAATAATTATTCAATAACACAAAGTCTATAAATAGATCAAAATGACTAGTATTCTATTATATTTCCGATTAGCCGATTTGACTAAAATGTTTAAAATGTGAGGTACTATGCCATATAAAACTTCTCTCCAAAGAGGTGTCGCACTGCGGCACGCCGTTCGGACTCGGCTATAAAAAGGAGGCCCCTTATCACTGAGCTTAAACTTTAATCGGACTGCACTCATTGATATATTAGAAGTTTGCCCCTGTTCCTTAGTGGAATGTTCATGGGCAAAATTTGCAGTTTGAAAATAACCTAATATAGTTCCCATATAAACTGATCTCCCGGTTTGACTTTTTGAGTTCTTACAAGTCACAATTTTTGTCCGATTTGGCTGAAATTTTGCATTTAGTGTTTTGTAATGACTTCCAACAGCTGTGCTAAGTACGGTCCAAATCGGTCTATAACTTGATATAGCTCCCATATAAATCGATCTCCCGATTTGACTTCTTAAGCCCTGGAAGCCGCAATTTTGGTACGATTTGACCAACATTTTGCAAGCCGAAATTTTGAATTGGGCTGCATTTGACACTTATTATAAATTCTCCTCACTTGTCTCAACAACTTGCAATAAAGTCAAAAGTAGAACAAGTAAAAGCGTGCTAAGTTCAACCGGGTCGAATCTTATATACCCTCCACCATGGATCGCATTGGTCAAGTTCTTTGAATAACTTTTTCAAATACATATGATCTGTATCAAGTTATTGACCGATATGTATCGAACTTGCCATGGCTGTTAGAAGTCATTGAAAATAACCACCTCCAAAATTGCAGGAAAATCGAGTAAAAATTGCGCTCAAAGTGTCTGATATTAAGATCGGTTTATATGGCAGCTATATCAGGTTATCAACCGATTTAACAACTTAGTAAAGTTGTTAAAAGTAATACTACAACGACATACACAAAAATTCAAACAAATTGGATAAGTATTGCTTCCTCTAAAAGCCCAAGAAATTTAATTGGGAGATCAACAATATGTGAAAAATTCCAGCCAAATCATATAAGAATTGCGCCCTCTAGTAGTTCAAGAAGACAAGACCACGATCGGTTAATATGGCAGGTATATAAGGTTATCAACCGATTTAGACCATATTTAGCACAATTGGAAGTGATACCAAAACATCACCTGCAAAATTTCAGCCAAATCGGATAAGAATTGTCCCCTCTAGGAGCTCAAGAAGTCAAGACCCAAAATCGGTATAAATGTCAGCTATATCAAAACATGTACCGCTTTAAGAAAAAGTAAGAGCGTGTTAAGTTCGGCCGGGCCGAATCTTATATACCCTCCACCATGAAAAGAATTTGTCGAGTTCTTTGCGCGGTATCTCTTTTTAAGCAAAGAATGAATAATGAATAAGAACTGTTATGATATTGGAGCTATATCAAGTTATAGTCCAATTCGTACCATAAATGAATTGAATGCTAGACATGGTAGAAGTCATTGTGTAATATTTCAGTCCATTGGGATAAGAATCGCGGCCTGTAGGGGCTCAAGAAGCAAAACCGGAAGATCAGTTTATATGGGAATTCTATCAAGCTATAGATTGATTCAGACCATGTTTCACATGTATTTTGAAGGTCAACAACCATGTACAAAATTTCAGTCAACTTGGAAAATAACTACGCCCTCTAGAGGATCAAGAAGTCAACATCCCAGATAGGTTTATATGACAGCTATATCAGGTTAGACCATAACAAAACACCTGATGCAAAATTTCAGCCAAATCTGATGAAAATTACGCCCTCTAGCGGCTCAAGAACTTAAGATCCAAGATCGGTTTATATGACAGGTATACCAGGCTATTAACCGATTTGCACCATACTTATCACAGTGGTTGGATTTACGTTCCACGTTCAAATTTACAGCCAAGTCGGATAAGAATTGCGCCTCTAAAAGCTGAAGAAGTCAAGACCCATGATTGGTATATATGGCAGCTATATCAGGTTTTGAACCGATTTTATATATATTTGGCACAGTTGTTGGAAGTATTACTAAAACATCACGTGCAAAATTTTAGTCAAATCGGCCGAGAATGGCGCCCTCTTGAGGCTCAAGAAGTTAAGATCCTAGATAGATGATTTGGACCATTTATAATCCCAACTGCAAAATTTCAAGCGATTAGCTTTACTCCTTCGAAAGTTTGCGTGCTTTAGACAGACAAACGAACAAACGGACATGGCTAGATCGACTTAAAATGCCATGACGATCAAGAGTATTTATACTTTATGGGGTCTTAGATGCATATTTCGAGGTGCTACATACAGAATGACGGTGGAGGGTATACGAATTTTTGCAAAATTTCAAGCGCCTATCTTTAATCCTACAAAAGTTTGCGTGCTTTCGACAGACCGTCGGACGGACTGGCGACATCGACTTAAAATTTCATGGCGATTAAGAAAATATATACTTCATGGGATCTTAATCGCATATTTCAAAATGTTACAAACAGAATGACGAACTTAGTATTCCCCCATCCTATGGTGGAGGGTAGAAGAAAGGTCCTCAAATCACTGCCGGCAGCACTTGGGGTGCTAACAAAGAAACCTTCTTGACCACGTACAAAGCAATTGGCCGGTCTGTGGTAAGTTACGCAGCGCCAGTGTGGTCTCGTGAGCTCTGTGACACGCAGTGGAATAATATTCAGTTCTGTCAGAATGCCGCTCTTCGAACTGGGACGAGTTGTCTCTTCAGTTCTCGCATGGACTAGTTTCATCAGGAGACAAAGATCCTACCCGTACGAAGACATGACTACATGCTGTCTAAGCAATACCTTCTGGGCTGTTATCGCAGAGACCATCCAAATCATCACCTTGTGGATAGGTATACACCGCCCAGAAACTTCAAGGTAGATCTACGTGATCTAGAACGTGAAGTCCAGCGCTACGAATCTCTAGATAAAGCGGTGTATTAAGCGGGCCTAGACAACATTCATGCAGGCACGGTAGCAGATGCGGTGAATAGCTTCCGGGTGAATGTGGTCCTTGGAGAACGACTGTCTGCCATTGCATATAAAGAAATTGACCTCCCCGGCAAACCCGAGTGTGCTTCTGGCTCAATTACGATCCGACAGATGCAGCCGCCTCAATTCCTACAGATCAAGTATTCCTACAGATCAAGCGGCTTATCAAACGGGCCTAGACAAAATTCATGCAGACACGGTAGCAGATGCGGTGAATAGCTCCCGGGTGAATGTGGTCCTTGGAGAACGACTGCTTGCCATTGCATCTGAAGAAATTGACCTCCCCCGGCAAACCAGAGTGGTTCTGGCTCAATAACGACCCTGCAGATGCAGCCGCCTCAATTCCTACAGACCAAGCGGGCCTAGACAACATTCATGCAAACACGGTAGCAGATGCGGTGAATAGCTTCCGGGTGAATGTGGTCCTTGGAGAACGACTGCCTGCCATTGCTCCAGAAGAAATTGACCTCCCCCGGCAAGAGTGGTTCTGGCTCAATTACGATCCGGTAGATGCAGCCGCCTCAAATCCTACACATCAAGTATTGATGCCAACATGCAGGATGTTTGTCCATATTATGAACAGGGACCACACGACACAAATCACCTGTTTAACTGCCCAGCCAGATCCACTCATCCCAGACCCAGATCCACCCCATCTAATTCGCAGAGTTCCTGATATTGGATACTAAACAGAATCAAGCAGGCTCCTAGAAAAAACACAACACACTGCTAGAACAACAACAACTCGTTCACTTTTCTACGGGACTCTTACGCTTCCCAATTCCTACACATCAAGTATTGATGCCAACATGCAGGATGTTTGTCCAGATTATGACTAGGGACCACACGACACAAATCACCTGTTTAACAGCCCAGCCATATCCACTCATCCCAGACCCAGATCCACCCCATCTTATTCGCAGAGTTCCTGATTTTGGATACTTAACAGAATCAACCAGGCTCAAAGATAGAACACAACACACTACAACAACAATAACTCGTTCACTTTTCTACGGGACTCTTACGCGATCCGCTCGTTTCCTAATACCCATTTGCTTCCATACGCGACTCGTTAGCTTCCATACGCGACTCGTAAGCTTCCTTACGCAACTCGTTCTCCTCTTAGCGTGATTCGTTCGCTTACTTATGCGACTCATTCGATCGCTAATGCGATCCCTTCGATTGCCTACCTGGTTCGTTTACTTCCTAATGCGATCCGTTCGGTTCTTTACGCGACTCGATCGCTCTCTTACGCGACTCGTTCGCTCTCCTACGCGACTCGTTCGCTCTCCTACGTGACTCACTCGCTCTCCTACGCGACTCGTTCGCTCTCCTACGCGACTCGTTCGCTCTCCTACGCGACTCGTTTGCTCTCCTTCGTGACTCATTCGCTCTCTTACCCAACTCTTTCCCTTCCTACGCGACTCGTTCGCATCCCTGAGCGACTCGTTCGCATCCCTGAGCGACTCGTTCGCATCCCTGAGTGACTCGTTCGCTTTCCAACACGATCCTTTCGCTTCCATCCTCACTCTGCTGTTATTTTTACAGTCCCCAATTAAAATAGTGGTGCTGCCGAGTTACATGCCAAAGCCAGATCAGAGCCACAAAATTAGCGCACGAAAACCAGCAGAAATTCCAACTGCCAGAGAATCTTATCTTACCCGACCGAGTGGCTCAACTTACGAAACCTGAACCTTTTGGAGGAATCTTCGCACTGACTGACACCCGCCAATGCCCTACATCTGTGAGCTTTGAACACGATCTTGAAATGTAATTACTAAACTATGTTATCAATAAAACCTTCAGGGAAATATTTAAGTGTTTAATTAATTAAGATTTGTGGATAAATCCTGGACGACTGTTGGTCTATCCCAGCTGGCGATAAAACCACGTTACTGAGTTTTAACTTGTCGAAGTCGAACCCAGATTAATATGGGTTACGGAGGCCACCGTAGCGCAGAGGTTAGCATAACCGCCTATGACGCTGAACGCCTGTGTACGATTCCTGGCGAGACCATCAGAAAAAAATGTTTTCCCCTCCTAATGCTGACAACATTTGTGAGGTACTATGCCATGTAAAATTTCTCTCCAAAGAGGTGTCGCACTGCGACACGCCGTTCGGACTCGCCTATAAAAAGGAAGCCCCTTATCATTGAACTTAAACTTGAATCGGACTGCACTCATTGTGTATGTGAGAAGTTTGCTCCTGTTCCTTAGCGGAATGTTCATGCGCAAAATTTGCAAATTCTACATGTGTATCATCATTTCAAAATCAACCCCATTTTGCACCATTTGCCAAATTTCCCTCATTTTTTTAAAACTTTAATTATTGTTGGCTTTAAGTGCACATGTCTGCACCCCATTGTTCACTTTTCTTTTATTCTGCAAGGTTGTTTAGGGGACCTGTTTTATGGAGTTTGGTCAAAATATTCTTTAAATACTAAAAACAAAGGAAAATAACTCAAATTTGCTGTTTATATTTGATGCGTTATTTAAATTGACACAAAATTTATATGCTCTTTTTCAATAACTTTTGTATGGCAAGTATTTACTGAACATTTTTAGATATAAGCCACTTAAAACAAATATTTAGTCAATATTTACAATAAATAAAAAAGAATCCCTATAAATGTGCTGAGGATTTGCATAGAAAATTCAGTTCATATCCGGGACCATATACAACGCTTATATCTATAATGAAATTCTCCAGCTGCATTCTTGCCATTGTATCAATTTTTTTGGTTTTTGCTATGGTTCAAGCTGAACCGATGCCTGAGCCAATGATGGTAAGTAAATTGAAACAAGTAAAAAAGAGTTAAGTTCGGCCGGGCTGAACTTTGGATACCCACCACCTCGGGTATATAGGTAAACTACCTATCGTCATTAAACGGTCAAAAATGAATAATTTATGTCCCCTTAGCAGCTATATCGAAATATGGTCCGATTTGGACCCGATTCGGCGCGGACATTGAGTGGATTAATAAGTACTAGTCATTGTTCAATTTTGTAGAACAAAATATCGGTTTTTGGTAGGTATATTCAAAAATAAACCGATCTGAACCATATACGACACGGCTGTCGAAAAGCCTAAAATAAGTCTCTGTGTCAAATTTGAGCGCAATCGGATTATAAATGCGCCTATTGTGGGGCCAAGACTTTAAATCCAGAGATAAGTCTATATGGCAGCGATGGGAATAAGACTTTAAATCGAGAAAACGGTCTACATGGCAGTTATATCCAAATCTGGACCGATCTAGGCCATGTTGAAGAAGGATGTCCAAAGTCCTCACTCAACTCACTGACCCAAATTTCGGCGACATCGGACAATAAATGGGCCTTTATGGGCCCAAAATCTTAAATGGAGATATCGGGCTATATGGCAGCTAAATTCAAATCTGGACGAATCTGAGCCAAATTGAGAAAGGATATGGACGGACCCAAAGCAACTCACTGAAGAAGGATGTCGAAGGTCCTCACTCAACTCACTGTCCCAAATTTCGGCGACATCGGACAATAAATGGATCTTTTAAGGCCCCTAAACCTTAAATCGAGATATCGGTTTATATGACAGCTATATCCAAATATGGACCGATTCGAGCCAAATTAGAAAAGGATGTCGAAGGCCCTAACACAACTCACTGACCTAAATTTCAGCGAAATCGGAAAATAAATGAGCCTATTATGGCCCCAAAACCAAAAATGGAGAGATCGGTCTACATGGCAGCTATATCCTAATCTGGTCCGATTTGGGCCAAGTTAGAAAAGGATGTTGAAGGTTCTCACTCAACTCACTGTCTCAAATTTCGGCGACATTGGACAAAAAATGCGCTTTTTACGGGCCCAAAACCTTAAATCGAGATATCGGTCTATATGACAGCTATATTCAAATCTGGACCGATCTGAGCCGAATTGAGAAAGGATATCTACGGCCCAAGGCAACTCACTGCCTCGAATTTTGGCAAAATTGGACAATAAATGGGTCCTTTATGGGCCCAATACCTTAAATCGAGAGTTCGGTCTTTATGGCAGCTAGATCCAAAACTGAACCGATCTGGGCCAAATTCAAGAAAGATATCGAAAGGCCTAACGCAACTCACTGTACCAAATTTCATTAAAATCAGATAATAAATGTGGCTTTTATGGGCATAAGACCCTATATCGGTGTATCGGTCTTTATGGCAGCTATATTCAAATCTGGACCGATCTGGGCCAAATTGAAGAAGGGCCTGGGCCTAACACAACTCAATGTACCAAATTTCACTAAAATCGGGTAATAAATGTGGCTTTTATGGGCATAAGACCCTATGTCGGTGTATCGGTCTTTATGGCAGCTATATTCAAATCTGGACCGATCTGGGCCAAATTGAAGAAGGATATCGATTGGCCTAACACAACTCTCTGTCCCAAACTTCAGCAAAATCGGATAATAAATGAGGCTTTTATGGGCCTAAGACCTTAAATCGGCGGATCGGTCTATATGGGGGCTATATCAAAATAGAGTCCGATAAAGCCCATCTTCGAATATAACCTATGGACGAAAATAAAATCTGAGCAAAGTTTCAGCTCAATATCTCTATAACTGTAGCGTGATTTTAACAGATAGACGGACGGACATGGCTAGATCGTCTTAGAATTTTACGACGATCAAGAATATATATACTTTATAGGGATATTTCGATGTGTCGCAAACGGAATGATAAAATGAATATACCCCCATCCTTTGGTGGTGAATATAAAAATATTGTAATAATTGATTTTAAAATTTTTTTGGATATTTTAAAAATTTTAGAATAGCTTTAGCAATTTCATGAAATGTTCATATGGTTGCTAATATTCTTCTTCATTTTATTTACAGGGAAGTGTCTTACGCAGTAAGTCCAAATTTATTTAACAAATTTCATATAAAGAATTTACAAACATTTTGTCATTACGTTTTATAAATAAGTTTAAACTATGTTGGGATATGATGGATAAGGACAGAAAACGGTTCATTTGTTATGCTCTTTAGTTATTCTACAATAATCACAGAAAGTATAGATAGACATCTACTCCCGAATACCTTTCATTTGAGCCCCATATTGAAATGAACGTCCAATATGTCTGTTTCGGGCAGTTTTGGGGTTGGGGCGGCCCGATGATTACTTAGACTCAAACTTTAATTTAATATTCGTATATTATTCTCCAATACCTTTCATTTGATACCTACATTGTCCCGATCGGTCCACTTTTGATTTTGGGTTGTGTTTTTAGCAAAAGGGGAGGGTCCGTCCCCCTTCCGATACCGATAAATTATATAGCCTATGTTTTCTTCCAGACCAACCTACACAATATGCAAAAATTTCGAGGAAATCAGTTCTGCCGTTTTTTAATCTATACAGATCAAACAAACCGAGTCCCATATATCCGTGATTGGCTAAAGTGCCAATTTTCGGCGTTTTTGTGGGGGTGGGGTGACCCCTTATACTTCGACATGAATTTGTATATCAGATTCGTTATCTACTCTAGCATACTTTTAATTTGACACCCATATTGTCCTTATCGGTCTACTTTTGATTTTGGGTTTCAATAAATTAATTTTGATTCCGTTATCAATAAATTATTAAGCCTATTCCTACTTCTGGACCATATTCGTAATCTACTCCCGAATACCTTTCATTTGAGTTCCATATTGTCATGATGGCTCAATAAACATATTTTAAGGGGTTTTGTGGCTGGGACGGCCCCCCAGGTATTTCGACCTAACTTTTATAGTGAAATTTGTACTCTACTCTTGAATACCTTTCATTTGAATCTCATATTGTCCCTATCGGATCACTTTTAATTTTTGGGTAGTACTTTTGTGGTAAGGGGGAGGGTCCGCCCCCCCCTCCCCCCCCGATATCAATATTAAAATACAATAGTATATCGCTTGACTAACAGTTTAACACTATAAGTGCCTTTATCTGAATCCCATATGATATTTATTGGTCTACGAATTTAAAATTGGATGTAAGGTGTACTCCATTCTTAAAATACTTTATTTCAGCCCAATATTCTCATGATGTCTGATTTAGTGGTGTTTTCGGATTAGAGGTGGTCCCCCAGATACTTGGCCCAGAAAAAAATATCAGCTTCGTGCTCTTCTTTCAAATACCATATATTTAAATCCCTTATTGCCATTGGTTTAGGGGAGTTTACACGATAAGGCGTCCGCCAAACACATGGCCCCAAAATAAGTTATCAAATTTGTTTTCAAATCTCATATAACTTTGAGCCACATATCGGCATGGTCGAAAAATTTTCACCCTTTGGGGGGTGTTTTTTGGGAAATTGGGATGCCCTAAATACATAGTCCTACATTTGGGTATCAAAATCGTATTCTACTCCCAAATACTTTTATTTGAGCCCCATATTGCGATGGTTAGTAAAAAATTGCTGTTTGTGGGGTATTTTGGGAAAGGGGCAGACACCCAGAAAATTGGTCTTGTAAGTGGGTATCAATTCTTGCTCTACCCCCCAAATTCCTTTCATTTAAGCCCCACATTGACATGGGCGGTAAATATGGCCGATTTAGTGGTATTTTGGGGAGTGGGTTGGTCCCCTAAACACTAAGCCCTGAAAATATATCAGCAATGTGCTCTATTTTCATATATCTATATATCATTTAATTGAACCCCATATTGCCATTGGCCTCAAAATGGGATATCAAATTCGTTTTCTAATTTCATTTAAACTCCTTATTGCAAAAGTCAGAAAATATGTACGGTTTGGTGTATTGGCCCTAAAAACTATAAATATTTAGTTCCACTCTCTTTAAGACCTAAATCGTCTTGGTGAGCAAATACGTCCTATTTGGGGGTTGTTATGGTGGTGGGACGTCCCCTAGATAGTTGGCCCCTAATGTTGATATCAGATACGTGGTCTACTCCCAAATATCTTTAATTTGAGCCCCATATTTTCATAGTCGGCAAACATGACCGGCTTGGGGGGTGTTTTGGGGGATGGGAGGCCACTCAGTGAGTTGGTGTTCTACTCAATAAGTCGTGTTATACTCTAAAAACCCTTTCATATGAGGCTCATATTGCAATAGTCAGCAAATACTTCCTATTTGGGTGGTGTTGTGGGGGTGGGGTAGCCCCATAGACTCTTTTCTCAAATATTGATATCAGATTCGTGCTTTAGTCCCAAAGAACATTCATTTGAGCCCCATATTGCTTTGGTCGTAAATTTTTCCCTTTTGGAGGATGGTTTTGGGAGAGACCGCCTCCCAAACACTTGGTCCCATATTTAGATATCAGATTCGAATTCTACACACAAATACCTTTTATTTAAGCCCCATGGTCAGTAAACAAGTCCTGTTTGGGAGGTGTTTTTGGGATGGGGTGGACCCCCAGAAACGTGGTCCCCTATTTAGATATCACATTCGTATTCTACTCGCAAATACCTTTCATTTGAGTCCCATATTGGTATGGTCGGTAAATATGTCCGATTTAGGGGTTTTTTGGGGGTTGTGGTGGTCCCCCTAGCACTTGGTTCGACAAATGGATATCAGATACGTTTTCTTATCCTAAATTCCTTTCTTTTGAGTCCCATATTGTCGTGATCTAAATATATGTTTGGTAGGTTTTAGGGTGGGGCAGTCCCCCTAGGTACCCCATCCGAAATTTGGATACGAAATTTTTATTTTAAGGGTACTATATGAGAGCACACAAAATTTCGCTTAAATCGCACCACCCATCTCCGAGATCTGGCGTTTCTGAAAATTAGGCCAAGGGGGAGAGTCCGCTCCCCCTTCAGATATCAAAAAATGTAGTACCCTATTTTCACCAAATTTCAAGAAAATCTGTTTATCCGTTTCTGTGCCTATAAGGAACACACAAACAAGCAAACACAAATTGATTTTTATATATAAGATTTAATTATTTATTATTAATTTATTTAAATGTTTTTTTTTCTTTCTTTTATTTTTTTTGTATATGAACAGAGTTATTGAAACGCATGCGTAAGTATTTGTCTGTAAATTATTACTCAAATTATGATTACAGAAAATTTTTAAATAGAATTGAAGAATTGAAACTCACATTAAGTTTGGCAGCGCTGACTTTTATAAACTCTCTACCAAGGAACAAAATGTATATTGAAAGCCATAAATTAGCCCACAAGCAAAATGTCAGTCAGTTTGTCATTTAGGCGCTCAAGAACTCTAATCTAAAAATCGATTTATAATGGAGACGTTCAGATTTTTTTTGCTTATCTTGAATGTTTAAAGTAATAACCGAATGAGCCAAATCGGCACACACAAAATTTTTGGAAAAATTGGATCGGGTTATAATAATACTACCATTATTGCTGGTGGATAGTCATACAGACAGGCGGATGGGGTATTGTTTTAAATGTTTTAGCTACCAAGAATATATATAATGTACTATATACTACATCCTAATATTTTAATCCATCTGATTTCAATATTTTGAGGTATTACAAACGCTTCGACAAATATTATATCGAAACCATTCCATGGTGGAGGGTATAGAACAGGAGAGTTAAATTCTTACTTAGGTAAAATATTAGCCAACGATAATAAATAAAATTTTTGTTTTCTTTCTTCTCAATTTTATTTTCATTTCAATAGCTTCAAAGAAGAAGGGTACGTATTTGTGAGATATCATTTTGTAATGACATTTTCTATTAATAAATATTTGTATTTACTTTTTATTTTTAGAAACTACCACAACCACTACAACCGAAGTACCAGCCAAATAGTTAAATTTTTATTTTAATTCGTTTAAGTAATCGAATTAAAAGTTTTAACGTTGTATTTAAGTTTTCCTCAAGTCTTGTTTAAACTGATGCTAGTCCACCTAAGCACTCTCTTTCACAATACACAGAATTTACTTGTATCTGTAATCGCAAATTCTAGGTTTTATGGTTTCATCTTGGCTTCCAAGGTTAGTGAACAATATTGCAAAAAAGTTCCACTCAGAGAATTTTTTTATTAATTTTCTGGGTAGATCCCCAGAAAATTGGTTCCGAAAGTGGGTATCAATTTCGTGCTCTTCTTCCCAATACCTTTCATTTGAGCCCCACATTGACATGTTCGGTAAATATGCCCGATTTAGGGGTGTTTTGGGGAGTGGGGTGGTCCCCCAAACACGTAGCCCTTAAAATATATCAACTTCGTACTCTACTCTCAAATATAATTTATATGAATCCCATATTGCAATTGGCCTCAAAATTGGATATCAAATTCCTTTTCTAATCTTAAATATCTTTCAATTAAACCCTTTATTGCAAAAGCCAGCAAATATGTCCGGTTTGGGGTATGGGCCCTAAAAACTATTAATATCGAGCTCCACTCTCTTTAAGATCCAAATTGTCATGGTGAGTAAAGACGTCCTATTTGGGGGTTCTCTAGACAGTTGGTCCCGAATGTTGATATCTTCTCTGGTCTTCTCTCGAATATCTTTATTCGAATACCTTTAATTTGAGCCCCATATTTCCTTTTTTTTGGGGCTGAGGTGGTCCCCCAAATACTTGGTCCTACAATTCTATATCAGATACGTTTTCTACTCTTAAAAACATTTCATTTGAGTCCCATATTGTCGTGATTGGTCTATGTATATATTTTGTGGGTTTTTGTGGGTGGGGCGCCTCCCTAGACACCTCACCAGAAATTTGCATCCCACATTTTTATACCCACCACCGAAGGATGGGGGTATATTCATTTTGTCATTCCGTTTGCAACACATCGAAACATCCATTTTCCACCCTATAAAGTGTATATATTCTTGATCAGCGTAAAAATCTAAGACGATCTAGCCGTGTCCGTCCATCTGTCCGTCTGTCTGTTGAAATCACGCTTTAAAAATAATATATTGAGCTGAAATTTTGCACAGTGCTTTGTGTTAGGCTCTTCGACATTTTTATGCAACTTGGCACAAATCGGTCCAGATTTGGATATAGCTGCCATGTAAACCAATATCTCGATTTAAAGTCTTGGCCCCATAAAAGGCCCATTTATAATCCGATTTCACTGAAATTTGACACAGTGACGTATGTTAGGCTTTTCGACATCCGTGTCGTTTATGGTTCAGATCGGTTTATTTTAAGATATAGCTACTGTACTTATTAGTATTTGGTCCAAATCGGAACATATTTTGATATAACTGATATGGGGCATAAGGTATGAAATTTTCACCCAATTTCGATGAAAGGTGGTTTACATATATACCCGAGGTGGTGGGTATCCAAAGTTCGGCCCGGCCGAACTTAACGCCTTTTTACTTGTTGTTTTTAGGTTACTATAAGAGGACAAAAAACAAAGTTTTTTGTTAAATCGTACCACCCAACTACGAGATCTGGCGCTCTGGAAATAAGGGTAAGGGGGAGGGTCCACCCCCTACTTTCGATATCAAAAAATTTTGTATCTGTGAAAATTTCAAGTAAATCGGTTAAGCCGTTATTGAGTCTATACGGAACAGACAAACAAACACAAATTGATTTTTTTGCCCTCCACCATAGGATGGGTTTATACTAATTTCGTCATTCTGTTTGTAACACCTCGAAATATGCGTCTGTGATCCCATAAAGTATATACGTTCTTGATCGTCATGTCATTTTAAGTCGATCTAGCCATGTCCGTCCGTCTGTCTGTCGAAAATTCGCTTTCGCTTTCGAAGGAGTAAAGCTAGCCGCTTGAATTTTTGCACAAATACTTTTTATTAGTGAAGATCAGTTCGGATTGTAAATGCGCCAAATTGGTCCATGTTTTGATATACCTGCCATATAAATCGATCTTAGATCTTGACTTCTAGAGCCTCTAGAGGGCGCAATTCTCATCCGATTTGACTAGAATTTTGCACATAGTAGAATAACTTCCAACATTTGTGTTTAGTATGATTCAAATCGTTTCATAATCTGGTATAGCTGTCATATAAACCGATCTTGGGTCTGGACTTCTTGAGCCAATAGAGCGCGCAGTTCTCATCCGATTTGTCTGAAATTTTGCATGAGGTGTTTTGTTTTTAATTCCAATAACTGTGCTAAGTATGGCGCAAATCGGTCCATAACCTGATATAGCTGTCATATAAACCGATCTTGGATCTTGACTTCTTCAGCCTCTAGAGGGCGCAATTCTCATCCGATTTGGCATAAAATCAACATACGTGTCTAATATGGTATGAATCGATCACTGGCTAGATACAGCTCCCATACAAACCGATTTCCCGATTTTGCTTCTTGAGCCGATACAATGCGCGCAATTCTTATCCGAGTGAACTGAAATATTACACAAAGACTTCTACAATGTTCAGCAATTATTTATGGTCCGAATCGTACAAAAGCTTTATATAACTTAAATAGTATAACAGTTCTTTTTCAATATTCTTTGTTTGCCTAAAAAGAGATACTGCGCATAGAACTCGACAAATGCGATCCATTCTGGAGGGTATATAAGATTCGGCCTTGCCGAACTTAGCACGCTCTTAATTGTTATATATAAGACTAGTTGCACCCGTCCCGCTCTGCTGCGCCCGATTATGCTATCTTGGAGAGGAGTACGCTTAATTTGGAAATTTCTGCCTAATATCTGTTGAAAATGTATTCCAATTTTCCAATGGATTTTTCTACAATAAAATATCTCTTATTTAAATCCCACATTTCAATGATTAGTAAAAGTCCTTCTTGGGGTGTGGTGGACCCCCAGAGACTTGGTCCCAAAATGTAGTGCTTATTGACATTTGTCTTAAATCTTTGGATGTCAAAGTGGGTGGGAAAAACATTAGCCGAAAGTCGATTCCACATACGAATGATTCGGGCGAAATAAGAATTCTCTCTATAATGCATTGTGAGGTCCGTTGGCCAATCAATTAGGAACGGGTATGAGTTCCTGGAATGTCTAGTATCTCTGACATACATCCTTACATCAGTAATAAGAAGACGTATATCAGACGAACATACACCATGAAAATACCGATAGAACAGCGCCAAACAACACACATTGCGACTATGATGAAGGGAGGCACTAGAGTTGGATACCCCAGTGTCCCCAATCAACGCTATCGCTCTCCTCTGTACACGGTTCAGTAGCTGCAGGGATGACTTTGAAGCTTCATCCCATACATGTGAGTTATACTCCATTATGAGAGTGGTGTAGATGTTAAGAATATCAGACGGAGTGAAGTTATTCTTACACTGTTTAAAGAAGCCTAAACACTTGAATGCTTCTTTCGACTCTTCGAATTCATGTTTAGCCCAACGGACATCACTTTGTATTTTCATGCGCAGAACATTAAGAGCTTCTGATTGCTCAACATCTACACCGTTGATAGACAAAGATGATCTTAATGGATGGTTTTTTAGGGTTGGCGCTTTCCTAGGCACCCCACCCCAGATTTTGATATAAAATTTTTGTTCTTAGGTTGCTGTAAGTGTGCAAACAAAATTTCGCTTAAATCGCCCTACCAATCTGCGAGATCTGGTGTTTTTGAAAATAATGGTAATGGGGAGGTTTGGTGGGCTTATCGAGCAACTGATGCTGTCATCACCGCGCTTGTTGAATCGGCAACAATTATTACAATTGATGCCCTCAGGATGAAGTCATCTAACACATTCTGGAGCTCTTCTGCGGTTCTGCTCTCAAGTAGTTTGTCGTCAAAGTGCATCCTCTACTTATCCCTGCTTACCAAGTAATCCTTCACCCAAAAGGCTTTCTTGGGAAGGAGCTGGGGTCGAGCTTTCAATGCTCGCAGTGGAAATCAAAATACACACCGTTGCTGCCCATTGGTACGACAGCTTTGAGCTTCTTTCATTGCATTTTCCGTTACATCTTTATGGAATTGGTGATCCATTCTTTCTGTATTCTTACTTTTAGGAACCACAGCTGCCATGAACAAGTAAAGAGGCGTTAAGTTCGGCCGAACTTTGGATACCCACCACCTCGTAAAACACCTTTCATCAAAATCCGGTGAAAATTGCATACCTTATATCCCATAGCAGTTATATCGAAATATATTCCGATTTGGACCAAGTACTAATAAGTAAAGATCATTGTTCAATTGTGTATAACAAAAAATTGGTCTTTTTACCAGCTATATCTAAAAATAAACCGATCTGAACCATAAACAACATGGATGTCGAAAAGCCTAACATAAGTTACTGTGTTAAATTTCAGTTAAATCTAATTATAAATGCGCTTTTTTGGGGCCAAGACTTTAAATTGAGATATCGGTCTATATGGCAGCTATATGCAAATCTTGATCGATCTAGACCAAATTGCAGAAATTGCCCGATTTGGGCCCATAAATGCGCCTTTTATGAGCCCAAAGCCTTAAATCGAGGGATCGGTCTATATGACAGCTATATCCAAATCTGATCCGATCAAGGTAAAATTAAATAAAGTTGTCGAAGGGCCTAAGACAACTCACTGTCCCAAATTTCAACGAAATCGGATAATAAGTGTGGCTTTTATGGGCCTAAGACCCTAAATCGGAGGATCGGTCTATATGACAGCTACATCCAAATCTGGATCGATCTGAGCCAAATTGACGAAGGATGTCGAAGGGCCTAACGCAACTCACTTTACCGAATTTCAGCAAAATAAATAATAATAAATGTAGCTTTTATGGGCCTAAGACCCTAAATCGGTGGATCGGTCTATATGGCAGCTATAACTAAATCTGGACCGATACGGGCCAAATTAACGAAAAATGTCAAGGGACCTAACACAACTCACTGTCCCAAATTTCAGCAAAATCGGATAATAAATGTGGCTTTTATGGGCCTAAGACCTTAAATCGGAGGATTGGTTTATATGGGGGCTATATTACGATATAGTCCGATATAGCCTATCTTCTAACTTAACCTGCTTATGGACAAAAAAAGAATCTGCGCAAAGTTTTAGCTCAATATCTCTATTTTGGAAGACTGTAGCGTGATTTCAACAGACAGACGGACAGACGGACGGACATGTCTAGATCGTCTTAGATTTTTACGCTGATCAAGAATATATATACTTTATAGGGTCGGAAATGGATATTTCGATGTGTTGCAAACGGATTGACAAAATGAATATACTCCCATCCTTCGATAGTGGGTATAAAATGTACCCCATAGCCATTATGCTGCCTCTATCAGGATTTATGGCCTTTATTATGTATAGAGGGTCAAGTTTCTTGTTTGACTTGTATGGTTAAAAAATACCTATGACGCCCTCCAAACCAATAACTTGACCC
Organism: Stomoxys calcitrans; assembly: GCF_963082655.1. Taxonomy (NCBI): domain Eukaryota; kingdom Metazoa; phylum Arthropoda; class Insecta; order Diptera; family Muscidae; genus Stomoxys; species Stomoxys calcitrans. The sequence goes on from NC_081553.1 coordinate 53,854,652, forward strand.
TCAGTGTACTTTAAAGGTTTTAAATACTGATGGGGGCAACATAATGGTTTTGAGTTGCTTTTTTACGGTATTTTGTGGTTTATGAATGTAAGAATACTCAAAGAATGGGTCACCATTTACATGGAGATATAAAGGAAAATGAAATGAAACCATTTGTGGTTCAAAACATGCCTACTTCATATGTTATTATAGACGATAACTCTCCAAAACCCTCTTCCAGCTGCGTTTCTATATTATATTGACATTACTTTCATTTGAGACACCCAATTTGAATTAATGCCCCAACCAAATTTCTCATCATCCAGACCATTACCCCGAAATTGCATTCAACTTCACAGCCAAGAGATCACAGATCCATGCAAATGATGAAACAAATCACAGAATGTTTCTGAAAAATAATAAAAAAAAAAAAAAAATACCTCTTCAGTATCGCCCTAATTTTGAGAGGTGTACAACATTTTGCTGGCTTTAACTCGTTAAATTTTTATTGTAACATTTGGATGGGGTTGGTTTTTGGCCCATTGTTTCCTCTTTCTTCTGTTTTGAATTTGTTCAGCTGTCTGCTGTTTTGGGAGTTTGATCGAAACTTAATTGAAAACAAGTAAAAGCGTGCTAAGTTCGACCGGGCCGAATCTTATATACCCTCCACCATGGATAGCATTTGCCGAGTTCTTTGCGCGGCATCTCTTTTTAGGCATACAGAGAATAATGAATAAGAACTGTTATGCTATTGGCGCTATAACAAGTTGTAGTCCGATTCGGATTATAAATTAATTGAATGCTAAACATTGTAGAAGTCATTGTGTAATAATTCGGTCCATTCGGATACGAATTGCACTTTGTAGGTGCTCAAGAAGCGAAATCGGAAGATCGGTTTTTATGGGAACTGTATTAAGCTATAGATCGATTCAGACTATACTTAATATGTATGTTGAAGGTTGTGGAAGAAGCCGATGTTCAAAATTTCAGCCAAATTGGATAACAACTGCGCCCTCTAGAGACTCAAGAAGTCAAGATCCCAGATGGATTTATACGGCTGCTACATCGGGTTAGGTATTGATTTGCGCCATACTTACCACAGTTGTAGGAAGTGATACCAAAACACCACGTGCAAAATTTCAGCCAAATCGGATGAGAATTGCGCCCTCTAGCGGCTCAAGAAGTTAGGATCCATGATCGGTTTATATGGCAGTTATACCAGGTTATTACCCGATTATAAGCGTACTTAGCACAGTGGTTGGAAGAGACACCAAAACACCACGTGCAAAATTTTAGTCAAATCGGACGAGAATTGCGCCCTCTAGAGGCTCAAGAAGTCAAGACCCAAGATCGTTTTATATAGCAGCTATATCAAAACATGGACCGATTTAAACCACACTTAGCGCAGTTGTTGGAAGTGATACCAAAACACCACGTGAAAAAATTTCAGCCAAATCGGATGAGAATTGTGCCCTCTATTGGCTCAAGAATTCAAGACCCAAGATCGGTTTATATGACAGCTTTAGCAGATTATGAACCGATTTAAATCGTACCTAGCGCAGTTATTGGAAGTGACACCAAAACACCACGTGAAAAAATGTCAATCAAATCGGACGAGAATTGCGCCCTCTAAATGATCAAGAACTCAAGACCCAGATTATATGGCAGCTATATCTGGTTATAAACCGATTTATTTATATTATGGGGTCTTAGACGCAAATTTTGAAGTGTTACAAATAGAGTGACGAAATTAGTATGCCCCCATTCTATGGTGGAGGGTATGACAAGTAAAAATGTGTTAAATATGGCGGTGCCGAACATTGGATACCCAGCACCATGAATAAGTTAACCATCCTTCTTTAAAACAACTCCACTACCTTATCTATTATGATATGCAAATCGGGGTTGGTCTTTATTATATTTGATTGAGTTCCCAAGAACTCTTATACAACAAATGAGGACGCAAAATGGGGCAACGAATCTGCTTTCTATGGGATTAAGAACCTTACTTGGAAGACTGTTGGGATGACGATAGTCTTAATACAAGTCACTGTGTCCAATTCCAGCGAAAACGGGCTTCAAACCCTTATCGGCAGATCTCTCCATATAGCAGCTATATCTAAATATAGTCCGAACTGATCCATATTTGAGTCGGAAGTCGGGAGGCCTAAAACAACTCACAGTTGCAAATTTCAGCGAAATCGGATAAAAATTAAAGCTTTTTTGGGTTTTTGACCCTTCAGTGGGAGATCGGTCTACATGGCAAATGCAAGTTTTGCCCATGAACATTCCTCCAAGAAACAGGGGTAAACTTCTCACATATCAATGAGTGCAGTCCGATTCAAGTTTAAACTCAATGATAAGGGGCCACAGTGCGACACGTCTTTGGAGAGAAGTTTAACATGTCATAGTACCTCACAAATGTTGCCAGCATTAAGAGGGGAAAACCACCGCTGAATAATTTTTTCTGATGGTCTCGCCAGGATATGGCAGCTACATCTAAATAAAGTCTGGTCTGCACCATATTTGGGTCAGATATCGGAAGGCATAATGCAACTGACTGTTTCAAATTTCTGCGAGATTGGGTAATTAATAAAGCTTTTATGGGACAGACAGGCAGATCAGTCTATATGACAGCTATATCGATATATAGTCCGATCTGATCCATATTTGGGTTAGATGTCGGGAAGCCAAAAAAAAACTCACTGTTTCAAATTTCAGCGAAACGTATAAAAAACAAGTAATAGCGTGCTAAGTTCGGCCGGGCCGAATCTTATATACCCTCTACCATAGATCGCATTTGTCGAGTTCTTTTCCGGGCATCTCTTCTTAGGCAAAAAAAAAAAGGATATAAGAAAAGATTTGCTCTACTATTAGAGCGATATTAAGATATGGTCCGGTTTGGACCACAATTAAATTATATTTATGATGGAGACCTGTGTAAAATGTCAGCCAATTCGAATAAGAATTGCGCCATTTGGGGGCTCAAGAAGTAAAATAGAGATATCGATTTATATGGAAGCTGTATCGGGCTATAGACCGATTCAGACCATAATAAACACGTATGTTAATGGTCATGAGAGAATCCGTCGTACAAAATTTCAGGCAAATCGGATAGGAATTGCGCCTTTTAGAAGCTCAAGAAGTCAAGTCCCCAGATCTGTTTATATGACAGCAATATCAGGTTATGGACCGATTTGAACCATACTTGGCACAGTTGTTGGATATCATAACAAAATACTACGTGCCAAAATTCATTCAAATTGGATAAGAATTGCGCCCTCTAGAGGCTCAAGAAGTCAAGACCCAAGATCGGTTTCTATGACAGCTATATCAGGTTATGGACCGATTTGAACCATACTTGGCACAGTTGTTGGATATCATAACAAAACACGTCGTGCAAAATTTCATCCCAATCGGATAAGAATTGCGCACTCTAGAGGCTCAAGAAGTCAAGACACAAGATCGGTTTATATGGCAGCTATATCAAAACATGGACCGATATAGCCCATTTACAATCCCAGCTGACCTACGCTAATAAGAAGTATTTATGCAAAATTCAAGCAGCTAGCTTTACTCCTTCGGAAGTTAGCGTGCTTTCGACAGACAGACGGACGGACGGACGGACGGACGGACATGGCTAGATCGACATAAAATTTCACGACGATCAAGAATATATATACTTTATATGGTCTCAGACGAATATTTCGAGTAGTTTCAATCAGAATGGCGAAATTAGTATACCTCCATCTTATGGTGGAGGGTATAATAAAGTATTTATGGGCTTTAGTCCCTTTATTGGCAGATTGGTCTATATAACAGCTATATCTAAATATGATCCGAATGGTCCGTGCATCAAAAAGACGTATCTGTGCCAAATTTCAGCTCCATATCTCAATTTTTGAAGGCTCTAGAGAGATTACAACAGACAGACGGACAGACATACGGACATTGTTAAATCGTCTAAGTTTTAGGTTTTAAGTTGTGTTGCAAACGGAATGACTAAATGAATATACCCTACCCTATGTTGGTGGGTTTAATAAAACCAAAATTATGAATACACATTTACCATACATACATATGTCATATCTACAATATAAAGTATGCCTGCTTGAAGCACGTTTATACAATGCTGAAAAAGAAAATTCGCTTTTATACCCAAGACCCAAGCTTAGGGATATATTCATTTTGTCATTCCGTGTGTAACATATCCAAATATTCATTTGCGACCGATGTTCGCCATCCACCTGTCTGTGGTAATTACGATACGATGAAAATACTGAGCTGAAACTTTGCACAGTTAATTTCTTTTTAAGTTTGAAGAAAGGCTAGAATAGGCAATATCTTGATATAGCCCTATCTAGACAGATCTTTCGATATAAGGTCTAAGGGCCACAGAATCCGCTTTTAAGCCGATTTTGCTGAAATTTGACGCAGTGAGTTATCTTAAAACCCTTGAAATCCCTATCCAATACAGTTCAGATCGAACTATAGCTTGATATATTGTAGCTGCCATATATACCGATCTCCCGATTTAATAGACCCATAGCATTTGTTGCCCAAATTCGCTGAAATTCGACACAGTTCATTTTGTTGAGTGTCTCGATATCCGTTCCAGATATGGTTCAGATCGCTCTATAATTGGATATAGCTGCCATATAAATCGATCTCCCGATTTAAGGTCTGAGGCCTTTAAAAGCCGCATTTATTGTCCGATTTCGCTAAAATTCGGTACAGTTCATTGTGCTGAGACTCTCGGTATCCGTGCTAGACATAGTTCATATAGGTTTTTATTTGGATAAAGCTGCCATATATACCGATCTCCCGAATTGAAGCCCAAGCCACAAATAAGCCGCATTTATTATCCGATTTTTCCTAAACATGTCGAGAGATTGAGGGCAAGAGGCGGGTTATGTACGATACACTTTGCCAAGTTTGCTGACCATTTCTGAGTGGGGTCGAATGAATCGAGTAGATTTTAATGCATGGAAGACTCAGTGCTGCTTGTTGTCACACAAACGATTGGCTGACCCATTGCGATCATGTTTGTCTATCAACGGTGTAGAATCAGAAGCTCTTGATGTTCTGGCCATGAAAATACAGTGTTTAGGCTGCTTTAAACGGTGTAAGAATGACTTCACTTCGTGAATGTGATCTTTTTAACATCTACACCACTTTCATAAGGCCGAAAATGGAATACAACTCACATGTATGGGCTGGAGCTTCAAAATCATACCTGGAGCTGCTGGACCGTGTACAGAGGAGAGTGATGGCGTTTATTGGGGACAGTGGGGTATCCAATTCTATTGTCTCCCTTCATCATCTTCGCAATGTGGATTGTTTGGCGCTGTTCTATCGGTGCTTTCATGGTGTATGTTCGTTTGATGTTGGTCTTCTTATTCCTGATGTAAGGATGTATGTCAGGGATACTAGACATTCCAGGAACTCACACCCGTTTGTGATTGATTGGCCAGCGGACCGCACAAATGCATTATAGAGAGAATTCTTATTTCGCCCGAACCATTCGTATGTGGAATCGACTTTCGGTTAATGTTTTTCCTACCCACTTTGACATCCAAATATTTAAGACAAATGTCAATAAGCACTACATCCCTTTCCCCCCCTCCAATTCCTAATTTCCTCTCGCCAACACAATGCACAGCATTCATAGGGGACATACCCTGCGTGTTGGCAGACAGAAACAAAAATTAGTTTTGTTAAGCCCTTCAATATAGATGCTATATATACGATTTAAAATCCTTTACCCATAATTATCATATTTATGACCCGATTTGGTTGTATTAGATCCCTACACATCCTTCGTGAATGTGGTACTGATCGGACCATCTTTGGATATAACCGCCATATGCACTGATCTCCTGATTTACTGTTTTAAAATCACAGAATACCCATTTATTCCCCGATTTCAGTAAATCTTGGAGCTGCTTTAGACCCTCGATATAATGGTGCATTTTTACCGAATTTTCGAAATCTGGTTAATATATACACCTGAAGTGTAAGGTTATCAAAGTTCGACTCTTCCGAACTTAATGCCTTCTTACCTGTTTTCTTAAAATCTATTTAAGACAAATATTTGGTTTTCATTTAGAATAAACATTTGATTTTAAAATGTATTCACTTCATGATATCCACAAAAAAATAGATCACTCCAGTCCTCGTACACAGTGTATATTCAAGATGAATTTCGCAAATTGTCTGCTGGCTACCGTTTCACTTATTTTGGCATTTTCTTCGGTTCAAGGTGAACCGATGCCACAGCCAGGTCTTGTAAGTAGAATAGGCTGTTAAGTTATTTCTTGGATTATTCTCTTGCACTAAAACACAATAGTCTATGTACACACTATTAAAAATTCTATGAAATTAAGGCATCTTTGTTAATATTTGTGCGTTATTTTTTTTCAGGTTAGTGTCCTTCAAAGTAAGTGTTAAATTATTGTTTAAACTGTTATTTGCATTTGTAACGAGTTATTTTGGTAGATAGAGAGTTGTGATAGACTACATTTATAGCTTCCATTTGAAATAAGCGTATACTAACCTAGTCATTCCGTTTATAACACCTTGAAGACCTTTCTGGGTTTAGCGTCACTTCCACAGTCCCATGAATGGTTTTGGGGAGTAGAGCACGAAATTGATACCCACTTTCGGGATCAATTTGCTGGGGGTCATCCCTTCTCCAAAACACCCCACAAACATTTATTATTTACTGACCATCGAAATATGGAGCTCAAATAAAGGTATTTGGGAGTAGAATACGAATGTGGGACCATGTATTTGGGACACCGCCCCTTCCCCAAAACGCCCCCAAAGGGTAAGTACAAATTTACCGACCATAGCAATATGTGGCTCAAATGAAAATTATTTGAGATTAGAAAACGAATTTGATAACCAATTATGAGGCCAAGTGTTTGGGGGACGCATCATCCCATAAACTTCTCTTAAACCAATGGCAATATTGGGTTTAAACAAATGGGATTTGAAAGTAGAGTAAAATGCATATATTTTTTGCAAAGCTAAGTGTCTGGGGGACCACCTTACACGCGAACAAAACCTCTAAATCGGACATACAAATTTACCGCTCGTGGCAATATGGGGCTCAAATTAGAAGTATTTGGGAGAAGAGTAAGAAATTCATACCTACTTTCGGTAGTCCACACTGAGGGGCCACACCACCTCCTAAACCCACCAATCACCACCCTAGGGACCTTCTCAGTCCCAAAATCCCCATGGGAATATCGGGCTTAAATAAGATATTTTAAGAGTGGAGTACATCTAACATCCAAACTTAAATGGCCCCAAAACCCTTCGAGCGAATTCGTAGTACAATAAAGATAATATGGGATGCAGGTAAAGGAATTTATATCGTTATGCTATTAGTCAGGCGATATACATATTCTATTTTTCGTAGCATGGCATTTTACTAAAAGCTCTTTAATTGTCGAAAATAAATATGTTCCGCATAAAGTAAAAGAAGGCTCAGGGGAGCGGGCCCGGTTCAGCTGGTAAAGTATTGGGTTGCCCAAAAAGTAATTGCGGATTTTTTAAAAGAAAGTAAATGCATTATTAATAAAACTTAGAATGAACTTTAATCAAATATACTTTTTTTACACATTTTTTAACAGCTGATAACTGACAGAAGAAAGAATGTAATTACAGAGTCACAAGCTGTGAAAAAATTTTTCAACGCCGACTATATGAAAAATCCGCAATTACTTTTTGGGCAACCCAATATATATATGCATATTTTTGATCGTCGTAAATGTCTAAGACGATCTAGCCATGTCTGTCTGTCTGTTGAAATCACGCTACAGTCTTTAAAAATAGAGATATTGAGTTGAAACTTTGCACAGATTAATTTTTTATACCAACCACCGAAGGATCGGGGTTATATTCATTTAGTCATTCCGTTTTCAACACATTGGAATATCAATTTTCGGCCCTACAAAGAATATGTATTTCGGATAGTCGTAAACTTCTAAGACGATTTAACGATGTCCGTGGGTCTGTCTATCTCTCCGTTTTTCTGTCTGTTCGTCTGTCTGTTGAAATCACGCTACAGTCTTTCAAAATTGAGATATTGAGCTAAATTCGGCACAGATACGTCTTTTTGATGCATGCTGGTTAAATTATTGAACGGGCAAAATCGGATCATATTTGGATATCGCTGCTATATAGACCGATCGGCCGATAAAGGGTCTGAAGTCCACAAAAGCTTTATTTTTTTACCCAATTTCGCCGAAGAAGCCTTCCGACATCAGACATCAAATCGGACTATATCGAGATATAGCTGCCATATAGACTGATCTGATCTGAAGCCTATAAAAGCTTTATATTTTAACCGTTTCCGTTGAAATTTTTTGCGGTGAGTAGTTTTTGGTCTCTCAACATATGTCTCAAATATGGTTGTGATCGGACTCTATTTAGATATAGTCGTCATATAGACCGACCTGCCGATAAGGGGTCTGAAGCCCATAAAAGCTTTATTTATTACCCGATTTCGCCGAAATTTTAAATAGTGGGATATTTTAAGCCTCCCGTCATCTGACCTTAATATGGATTGAATCGAAGTACTTTTAGATATAGCTGCCATATAGACCGATCTCCAAATAAAGGGTCTGAAGCCCATAAAACCTTTTTTTTTTACCTATTTCGCTGGAAATTGAAACAGTGCGTAGTTTTACAACTCCCAACATAGGACCCAAATATGGTTCAGATCGGACTATATTTTGATATAGCTACCATATAGACCGATCTGCCGATAAAGGGTCTGAAGCCCATAAAAACTTTACTTATTACCCGAGTTTGCTGAAATTTGAAACAGTGAGTTGTTTTGAGCTGCGCTTAATATGGTGGAGTTCGGACTATATTTAGATATAGCTGCCATATAGACCGATCTGCGGATAAAGGGTCTGAAGCCCATAAAAGCTTTATTTATTACCCGATTTTGTTGAAATTTGAAATACAAAAATCAACAGGGACTTATATTCATTTGACCACTCAATGTCCGTGACGAATTTGGGTGCATAAGTTATCCAATTTCCACCGGATAGTGACTATAGGGGGTTCACATATATATCCGAGGTGGTGGGTATCCGAAGTTCGGCCCGGCCGAACTTAACGCCTTTTTACTTGTTGTCCATAAGCAGGTTAAGTTCGAGGATGGGCTTTTATCTTGCTATAGCCCCCATATAGACCGATCCGCCGATTTAAGGTCTTAAAAGCCACATTTATTATATGGTTGTTCTTCAATGTTAGACTTTTCGATAATCGTGCCCTATATGGTTCAAATTGGTTTTTATTTGGATATAGCTACCAAAAAGACCAATATTGATCAATGACTTGTACTTATTAGACCACTCAATGTCCGTTCCGAATTTGGTCCAAATCGGACCATATTTCGATATAACTGCTATGGGGCATAAAGTATGCATTTTTCATCGGATTATGATGAAAGCTGGTTTACAAGTAAGTGACTCTGGCGAAACTTGTATATTCTTTGCCTTCTTGACATTTTAAGTCGATCTATGTTCCATGTTCGTCCGAGTGCCCGTCCGTCTGTCTGTAGCGGTTGATATAGGTCGTTAGAGACTGCAAATGGACTATATCGCTTTAGATTTGGGTATAGCTCCTATATAAACCGATCTCCTGATTTGACTCTTGAGCCCCTTTTGCACATGATATTCTGTTACAACTCTCAACAATCGTGCCAATTATGGCCCAAATCGGTCTATAGCCATACGTAGCTCCCATATAAATCGATCTTCCGATTTGACTTCTTGAGAACATAGAAGCCGCAATTGTTGTCCGATTGATCTGACATTTTGCATGAGTGTTTCGTTGCGACTTCCACTGCAACGGGTTTTGTAGAAATTTTTAACAGAATCCATGGTGGTTTGTTCCCAAGATTTAGCCCGGCCGAACTTATTGCGTTTCTACTTGTTTCATAAGTAAGTAATTGTAAGTAATTTTCTCTGGCGCAGCCTGACCGTCTTGAAATTTAAAGTCGATCTATTGTGTTCGTCCCTTTGTCCATTCGTCTGTGGAAGTCACGATAGCTGTCTCACGCGTAAAGCTAGCCATTTGAATTTGCACAGATATTGATATAGCTCGTTGGGGATTGCGTATGGGCCATATCGGTTCAGATTTGGATATAGCTCCCATATAAAGTGGTCCTCCGATTTAACTTCTTGAGCTTCTAGAAGCTTCAATTGTTGTCCCATTTGGCTGACATTTTGCACGTACGATTCGGTTAAGACTTCCCAAGATTTGGACTGGCCGAACTTAGATCATTTGTACCTGTTTTTTTTTGTAAAATTCACCGTAAGATCGAAATAGTGGTCTAATACCCCATAAGGTATATCTCTTGGTCGTCTTAACATTTCAAGTTGATCTGCCTGTCTGTGTAAAGTCCGCTGGCTGTCGAAGGAGTATGGCCAGATGCTTGAAGTTTTGCAAAAATACATCGTATTAGTGTAAATCGGTTGGTATTGTAAATGTGCCATATGGGTCCAAAATTAGATAAAGCCTCCATATAAACCGATCTCCCAATTTTATTTCTTGAGCCTCTAGAGGGCGTAATTCTTATCCGATTTGGTTGAAATTTTGAACCAAAGCCAGATATGGGCCGAATCGGTTCATAACCCTGTATAGCTCTAATATCATAGCAATTGTTATCTATTATTCTTTGTTTACCTCTAAAGTTATACCGGTCAAAGAACTTGATAAATGCGATCGATGGTGTAGGGTATGTAAGATTCGGCATTGCCGAACTTAGCATGCTTTTACTTGTTATTTAGTATTCTGAGTTATTTTCATTACATATAGACTAGTAACTACTAAAATAATGACAATCTCTTTCTCTTTATTTTACCTATGCACAGATATGAAAAAACATCCACGTAAGTATCTGTCTTGAATTTAAAACTTATATTTATACATTTTTGTTTAAATACAAAAATTATTTGTGAATTCAAATACTTTAAAAAGTGAAACGGAATGTTTCACTTTTAAATCCCACCATCTATGGATGGGGGTATAATAGTTTTGTCATTCTGTTAGCATCACATCGAAATATTCATTTATTTGTAGAAATCTAAGACGATCTAGCCATACACTAATAAGAAATATTTGTGCAAAATTTCAAGCGGCTAGCTTTACTCCTTCGAAAGTCAGCGTGCTTTCGACAGACAGACGGACGGACATGGCTAGTTCGACTTAAAATGTCATGACAATCAATTTTATATATACTTTATATACCTATGGTGGAGGGTATAAAAACATGAGTCCAATTGGGGGATTAGGGCTTTGGAATGTGCGAACTCGATGGGTTTTTCCAATTTTTTAATAAAAATTGCCCATTTTGAAGTACATATGGGACCCGTTTAAGTTGACATATCTTGTTCAAATTTCACTTAAAATATGTCCCCTTCACAAGCATCAGACGAAAAAAAATATTTTTTTTTCGGAAATTTTTTGATTTCCAAACTGTATAACTTTTAACTCAATTTTCAGAAGTGGACAATTGTTGTGGCACAGTCGTTGTAAATTTTATCACAAATCCAAGTCATGCATACAAATGAAAATCTACAAATGCCTGCGCAAATTGCAAAATACGCGGCCAATCTCGGTAAAAATTTTAACTAATAAAAACTAAAACTCGTGTATCCCCGAAACCAGTGGAGATATTGTATACCTCAAGCAAACTTTTTGTAGTAATTTGTGAGCACTATCCAGCAAAAAATGCTTTTGAAAATCGGACTAAAACTGAAGATTTCAAAATGCCGAGGTGACCAACTTTGGCAGGTCCCTAAAGTTGGTCACCTCGACGGAGACGTTCGGACTATATTGGTACTTGAAATTTTATACACGATGTCGATAACATCTCAGCTCTAACTACTACAAAATAAAAATCAAAGAGATATCTCTACCAGTTCTCACTATGCATAGTTTTTATACCCTCCACCATAAGATGGGGGGTATACTAATTTCGTCATTCTGTTTGTAACTACTCGAAATATTCGTCTGAGACCCCATAAAGTATATATATTCTTGATCGTCGCGACATTTTATGCCGATCTAGCCATGTCCGTCCGTCTGTCCGTCCGTCCGTCCGTCTGTCTGTCGAAAGCACGCTAACTTTCGAAGGAGTAAAGCTAGCCGCTTGAAATTTTGCACAAATACTTCTTATTAGTGTAGGTCGGTTGGTATTGTAAATGGGCCATATCGGTCAATGTTTTGATATAGCTGCCTTATAAACCGATCTTGGGTCATGACTTCTTGAGCCTCTAGAGGCGGCAATTCTTATCCGATTGGAATGAAATTTTGCACGACGTGTTTTGTTATTATATCCAACAACAGTGTCAAGTATGGTTCAAATCGGTTCATAACCTGATATAGCTACCATATAAACCGATCTTGGGTCTTGACTTCTTGACCCTCTAGAGGGCGCAATTCTTATCCGATTGGAATGGAATTTCGCACGACGTGATTTGTTATGATACCCAACAACTGTGCCAAGTATGGTTGAAATCGGTTCATAACCTGATATAGCTACCATATAAACCGATCTTGGGTCTTGACTTCTTGACCCTCTAGAGGGCACAATTCTTATCCGATTTGAATGAATTTTTGCACGAAGTATTTCGTTATGATATCCAACAACTGTGCCAAGTATGGTTCAAATCGGTTCATAACCTGATATAGCTGTCATATAAACAGATCTGGGGATTTGATTTCTTGAGCTTCTGGAGGGCGCAATTCCTATCCGATTTGGCTGAAATTTTGCATGACGTATTTTATTTTTACTTTCAACAACTGTGTCAAATAAGGTTCAAATCGGTTCATAACCTGATATAGCTGCCATATAAACCGATCTGGGATCTTGACTTCTTGACGCCTAGAGGTCGCAATTATTATCCGATATGCCTGAAATTTTGTACGACGGGTCCTCTCATGACCATCAACAAACGTGTTTATTATGGTCTGAATCGGTCTATAGCCCGATACAAATCCAATATAAATCGATCTCTCAATGGGCGCAATTCTTATACGAATTGGCTGAAATTTTACACAAGTCTCCAACATATAATCTAATTGTGGTCCGAACCGGACCATATCTTGATATCGTTTTAATAGCAGAGCAACTCTTTTCTTATATCCTTTTTTGCCTAAGAAGAGATGCCGGGAAAAGAACTCGACAAATGCGATCCATGGTGGAGGGTATATAAGAATCGGCCCGGCCAAACTTAGCACGCTTTTACTTGTTATTAGTTTTTCCCCAGCTGTGCTTCGTTCGGACTCGGCATTAAAAAGGAGGCCCTTATCATTGAGCTTAAACTTTAACCTGACTGCACTCATGCACTATGAGGTATGAAGTAACCCTGTTCCTTAATGGAATTTTCGTGGGAAATTTAGTAATAGTATATCAGGTTATAGACCGATTTCGATTGTATTTGGCAAGACTGTTACAGAACACTAAATGCTAAATTTTATACAATCGCGGCTATTAAGATTTCGACAAATGGACGGACTTAGAACGTGCAGACTTTATGTGGTCGCAGATCAATATTTCGAGTTAAAAACCGAATAACTAGAATAGTATACCCCTTATCCCATGGTGGTTGGTTTGAAAAATAAACTAAAATATAATTGAAATAAATTTCAATACTTAATATTAATCTTTTTTTCCTATATATTTTTATTTTCCCACAAAAAGAATTAAAAAGGAGAGGTATGTATTCATAAGAATTCACTGCTAGTCAAGAAACATAATAATAAATTGTTCCTTCTTACTTTTAGAAACGACCACAACCACTACAACGGCAGATCCAGGTCAATAAATGGCTCTTATGATTGTATGATTAATCGACACGAAGAAAATAAAATGTTATAAATAAAAAAACCTACAGACATATTTGTTACTCATATCCCATTTAATTATAATTAAGGGGTCCAAACCATAATTTATTTAAAGCAGCAGCAATATAGAAAAGCATACTTTTTGCACCCACCATTATATAATGGGGGTATACTATTCTAGTCATTTTGTTTGTAACATATTGTTTTTAGTTTTTAGGAGCCATAGGAAATTAAAAAAAAAAAAACACACACACACATAAAATTCAGATAAATGGATGAAATTTTTATTTGAATCGATACTACGGCCCATACAATTAAATGTTTGAAGATTATTTCATGACCGTAACTGCGCCTCAAATGGTCCAGCCGCTTAGTCCAATTTTGGCATACACTTTCGGCCGTTGTCTCACCAATAAATGCTTCAATGTTGTCTTCCAATGCGTCAATTGAAGCGGGCTTGTCTTTATATACATAAGCTATAACAAAGCCCCACAAAAATGGTCTAAAGCCGTTAAAACGCTCGATCTAGACGGCCAATTGACCGGGCCCGAAGGTGAGATAAAATGTTCACCGAACACGCCTCTCAATAAGTCCATTGTTATGCGTGCTGTGTGGCATGTGGCACCGAACTTGCATTTTAGGTAAAAACAAAGTTGGATATCGGTAGCGCTCATCATACACACAGTTATGTTACACATCGTCTTTGAAGTAGTACGGTCCAATGATGCCACGAGACCATAAACCGCACAAAACTGTGACTTTTTCAAGATGCATTGGTAGCTCTTGCAATGCTTTCGGCTGATCTTCATTCCAAAATTGACAGTTCTGCTAATTTACGTATCCATTGAGCCAAAAATGAGCTTCGTCGACGGAATGAAAGAAGCGCGCGAAGAACTTTCTTAACAGAGGTCGTATTTTGATAATAAAATTCAAAAATTAAATAATTTGCAAGCGATGTTCGTTTGTAAGATGATTCGTGGTTAAAATATAAACCAAACTGAAGACGTTTGACAGTGAAACTAAACACGAAACATGCGTGAGCTGTTTAAATCAGTGTTGCAAAAAAGATAATAGCTAAAAAATCAGCTTTTATATTTTGGATCGTCTCGGCATTCTGAGTCGATGTAGCCATCCCCGTCCGTCCGTCGAAATCACGTTAGCGGTCGAACGCGTAAAGCTAAACGCTTTAAATTTCACAGAGATACTTCTAATTGATTGAGATCGTGGTAGATTGCAATGGGCCATATCGGTTCAGTTTTGGATATTGCCCCCATATAAACCGATCTCCGGACTAGAATTATTGAGCACTTAGAAGCCTGAATATTCATCCGATTTGGCCGAAATTTTAAACAAAGACTTTAGCTATGAATTCCAATATCCATGCTATGTATGATCCGAATCGGTATATAAACACATATAGCCCCCATGTCAATCGATCTCCGGGTTTGACTTCTTGATCCCTTAGAAGCCTTAATATTAATCCGATTTGAGTAAAGATAGGAAAAAAGACTTGAGTTATGACTTCCAATGTCCACACCGAGTATAATTCGAATCGGTCTTTGAAAAGATATAGCCTCCATATAAACCGATCCCCGGATTTGATTTCTTCAGCCCATGGATGCCTCAATTTTCATGAAATTTGGAACAATGACTTGAGCTATCACTTCCAATATCCACACCAAGTATTATTCGAATCGGTCTATAAACAGATATAGCCACCATATAAACCGAACCTTTTCAGTGCTTAGTAGCCTAAACTTTCGTCTATCGTATTAACAACATCAGTGCCACCCTATATACCGATATCCTAATATAACTTCTTGAGACCAAAATAATTCAAATACAAAATCAGTTAATATGGATACATTTACAATTTTTATGGATACATGGTAGTAGGTACCCAAGAATAGGCCCGGCCGACCTTTGCACGCTTTTTTTTTTATACACCATAGGATGGGGGCATACTAGTTTCGTTATTCCGTCTAATATCTCCCGATTAAACTTTTTGAGCTTCTAGAGGTCGCAATTCTTATCCAATTTGGTTAAAATTTGCGTATGTCGTTTTGGTATTACTCTCAACAACTGTGCAAAGTATGATATAAATCGGTTGATAAACTGATATAACTGTCATATAAACCGATTTCCCAATTTGACATTCGGAGCCACTGGAGACCGCAATTTTTACTCGGTCCGATCGAACTTTGCACGCTTTTACTTCTTTATACTTAACACCGAAGAGTGGAGGTATGTTCATTTTGTCTTTTTGTTTGCAACACATCAAAATATCCTTTTCCAAATCGGATAAATATTGCAGCTTGTAAGGGCTCAAGAAGTCAAATCGTAAGATCGGTTTATATGGGAGCTATATCAGTTTAAAGACCGATTCGGACCGTACTTAACACAGTTGCTGCTCCCACGAGCTCAAGAAGTCAAATCGGGAGATCGGTTTATATGGGAGCTATATCAGGTTATACACCGAATCGGACCGTTCTTAGAACAGTGGTTAATAGTAATAACGGAACACTATGATCAAAATTTCATCAAAATTTTACAAAAATTGAGGCTTCCAGAGGCTCAAGATCGGGAGTTCGGTTTATATAGGAGCTATCTCAGGTTAAAGACCGATTTGAACGGTACTTGGCAAAGTTGTTGGAAGTTGTAATAGCGGCTTGCAGGCGCTCAAGAAATCAAATCGGGAGATCGGTTTATGTGGGAGCTATATCAGGTTATAGACCGATTCGTACCGTTCTTGGCACAGTTGTTGGAAGTCATAACAGAACACTAAGTTGATAATTTCAGCCAAACTGAATGAAAATTGCGGCTACCAGGGGCTCAAGCAGTCAAATCGGGAGATCCGTTTATATGGGAGCTATATCAGGTTCTTGATCGTTTTAGACGGTACTTACAACAGTATCGTAACAGAACACAACTTGCAAAATTTTAGCCCAATCGGATGAAAATTGCGGCTTCCAGGGCCTCAAGAAGTCATATTGTTAGATTGGTTTATATGGGAACTATATCTAAGCCTGAACCGATGTGACCCATTTCTAAGCCTGAACCGATGTGACCCATTTCTAAGCCTGAACCGATGTGCAAATTTCAAGCTAATAGCTTTACGCGTTCGACCGCTATTGTGATGTCAACAGACTGACGGACGGACAGGGCTAGATCGAATCTGAATATCGAAACGATCCAGAATATATATACTTTACGGGGTCCCAGATCAATATTTCGAGGTGTTACAAACGGAAAGACTAGATTAGTATACCCCCATCCTATGGTGGTGGGTATAAAAAAATAATTATTTTGTATAATATGAGAAATTTAAGCAATCCAAAAATTAGAAATACAGTTGAAAATGTGTTCCATAGTGTGATCTTTATTTAGCTTACATCCTTGCAATTGTTTTACAATCCCAAATCCTGCAATGAAATGAAATGAAAAACAAATTATTAAAACTTTGTAAAAACAAGTTGAGCATTAACTTCGGTCCTGCCTAAATTTGTATACCCACTACCATATCAGTGCGATGACTGGTAAAAAATCCGTTATTTGCAAAATGTCTTGAGGTATGTATATTCGATTTTTATGCCCTTTTCCATAGGATGGGGGTATACTAATTTCGTCATCCTGTTTGTAACTCTTCGAAATATGCGTCTGAGACCCCATATTTTTGACCGTCATGTCATTTTAAGTCGATCTAGCCATGTCCGTCTATCCGTCCGTCCGTCCGTCAACTTTCGAAGGAGGATCTTGATTTCTTGAGCCCCTAGAGCGCGCAATTCTCATCCGATAGGGCTGAAATTTACCATGAGGTGTTCTGTTATGACTTCCAATAACTGTGCTAAGTATGGTGCAAATCGGTACATAACCTGATATAGCTGCCATATAAACCGATCTTGGATCTTGACTTCTTGAGCCCCTAGAGGGCGTAATTCTCCTACGATTTGGCTGAAATTTAGCACGAGGTGTTTCGTTAAGGCTTCCAATAACTGTGTTAAGTATGACGTAAATCGGTATAGAACCTGATATAGCTGCCATATAAAACGATCTTGGATCTTGGCTTCTTGAGCCCATAGAGCGCGCATTTCTCATCCGATTGGGCTGAAATTTTGCATGAGGTGTTTTGTTATGACTTCCAATACTCTGTGCTAAGTATGGTGCAAATCAATATAAAACCTGATATAACTGCCATATAAACCGATCTGGGATCTTGACTTCTTGAGCCTCTAGAGGGTGCAATTCTCATCCGATTTGGCACAAATTTTTTACAACGGCTTCTTTCATGACCGCCAATATACGTGTCTAATATGGTCTGAATCGATCTATAGCTTGATACAGTTCCCATATAGACCGATCTCCCGATTTTGGTTCTTGAGCCCCTACAAAGCGCAATTCTTATATGAATGGACTGAAATATTACACAATGACTTCTACAATGTTCAACATTCATTTATGGTTTGAATCGGACTATAACTTGATATAGCTCCAATAGCACAACAGTTGTTATTCAGTATTCTTTGTTTGCCTAAAAAGAGATACTGCGCATAGAACTCTACAAATGCGATCCATGGTGGAGGGTATTTAAGATTCGGCCCGGGCGAACTTAGCACGCTCTTACTTGTCAATTTTTATCTGTTAAATACCAACTGTCAATTCATAATGGCTGATATTACCAACATATATGACTACATATTTGTCAACTTTACAAAAAAAGAGATTGTAATGTTGGTAAACATATCTGTTACATATAATGGCAATATCATCCGTTTTGAATTGTCGGTTTGTATTTGACTATTCGAAAAAATGGATCATAGAAACTGTATTACATTTTGTGTAACCAAAAAGCGCATTTCAGAAGTGTTTCGGGGATTGGTAAAAACGGAAAAAATTGGGAAAAATACCTGAGAGGGATTACTTTGAAGGGGACAAAATAGTTATTGATGAATAAAAAAAATATTTTGAAGAAAATTCAAATAACTGCTATTTTTTGATCAGACCTCGTATATATCATCCTATTTTATTATAAATTGCGCCTATAGAGGGCGCAAATATGTCTATAGCGCCCTCTATAGCCGCAATGTATCTTAAAGGGCACATTTAGTGTCGGATCGCTTATTTAACTAATTAACTTTGCCGATAGAATCGATAGGAAAAATATCAATCGATATTCAGACAAAACATAAAATATAGATTGTACCATCGATATTTTGCCAGCTCTTATTGTAGAATGATTATAACAGACGGACATGGTTAAATCGTTGTAGGGTTTTACGACGTTTCGAAATATTTAAACTTTTTAGGGTTGGATATGGATATTTCGATGTGTTGCAAACGGAATGACTAAATGAATATACCCCCTTTTCTATGGAGGTCGTTCTTCTTAAAATACATCTATATCTGTCGTTTTTTCTTAAAATACTTACTTTCAAAGTATTTGCAACTTCTTCTAAATCACCATTTATGATTTCATCAAGTACAGCGCTTACGGAGCTAATGGCTAGTACCAAAGAAGCGGCTATTGCGCAAATGTCGAGCAGGTTCATTTTGGTATATAAAGAATGGAAAAATTTTACTGCTAAGTTGTTCAAAACTGACTATGAATTTGTACTTTATCCGTCATCTTTTTATAACGCTTTTTAAGGAGAATATTATGGGCCAAATTTGCGCATTCAAATTTTGTATTCTATTTGCACAGTTGTTTTTTCATTTTTATTAATTTTCATCATTCCAACAAAGAATGTATTTCTGAATTATTTACCATCTAAACGTATTTACTCGTATTTGGGGTTTGTTTGTTCTAGAAACAAAAAACGTCTTTTATTTGTCTGTCATTTGTTTCGACCAATTGGAATCAATCGCTTTAATAAACAGTAAACATGTACTGGCTATAGTACTTAAGATTACAAGATCGTGGGATTACATAACAAGTAAATAGGCGTTAAGTTATGGCGCGCCAAACTTTTGATACCCACCACTTCGGGTATATAGGTTAACTACCTTAAACCACATTCGCCACGGACATTGAGTTCAATTTTGTAGAACAAAATATTGTCTTTTTGGTTAGTATATCCAACAGACCGATCTGAAGCATATACGACACGGATATCGAAAAGCCCAACATAAGTCACTGTGTCAAATTTCATCGAAATCGGATTATAAATGCGTCTTTTATGGACCCAAAACCTTAAATCAAGAGATCGCTCTATATGGCAGCTATATTGAAATCTGGACCGATCTGTATCAAATTGAAGAAGGCTGTCAAAGGCGCTAACATAATTCACTGTGTTTCGGCGACATCGGATAATACATTCCCCTTTTATGGGACCAAAAGTTTAAATCAAGAGATCGGTCTATATGGCAACTGTTGATCATGTAAATGTGAAGAGATCTTTGGACAAAAAAAAAGCATGTGACTTTGGGAAAAAACAACATGTGGACAAAAACAAGTGAAAACGTGTTAAGTTCGGCCCTGCCGAACCTTGAATACCCACCAGCAAGGATATAGTAATCATTCCATTTTATTATAACTCAAGTACTATATACGTAGTTATAGCAAGATCGGTTTATATGACAGCTATATCTTTATAGTGTGATCTGATTCATATTTGGTTCGGATGTCGGCTAAAATCGGGTATAACCTGCAGCTTTTATGAGTTCCAGACCCTTAATTGGCAGATGGGTCTCTATGGCAGCTATATCTTAATATAGTCCGGTCTAAACCATACTTTAGTCAGATGTCGGGAGGCTTTACTACTACTCACAGTTTGAAATTTCATCGAAATCGGGTAATATGTAAAGCTTTTATGGGCTTCAGACCCTTTATCGGTGGATCGGTCTATATGGCAGTTGAATCTAAATATTGTCCGATCTAAACTATATTCGACTCCGACGTCGAGTATGGTTTGGAAAGCAGCTTTTATGGGCCTTAGACCCTTAACCGGAAGATGGGTCTATATGGCAGCTCTATCGAAATATGGTCCGATTTGTCCCGTTCAACTTAACCAGCGTGGAGCAAAAAGATATATCTGTGCCAAATTTCAGTTCAATATCTTAATTTTTGAAGACGGTAGAGTGATTACAACAGACGGACTTCCCTGTTACCCTCATTCGCAAAAACGTCAGCTCGCGGAGATGGGTGCACCAATTTTAGCGAATTTTTGTATGCCACGATGTTGGTTTAAAATGTTGTGGACAAATAACCTTGGAAGACGTCCCATTCCAAAACCCACCCGAAAGGACATGTTTACCACTTTGGGCAGACAGGGTATCAAATGAAAGGTATTCAAGAGTAGAGTTTAAATCTGCTAAATAAACAAATTTATTCCTTGGTGTCAGGGCCAAGTACTTGGGCCACTACCCCAAGCCCAAAACCGCACGAAGAATACTGTCCAAAATCAAAAGTGGACCGATCGGTACAATATGGGACTGCAATGAAAGTTTGGGTGTAATTACCAAGGGGCCGCCCTGAACCAAAATCGTTCCAAGTGGGCATATTAGACGATCACTATAATATGGGACCCAAATAAAAGGTATTCGGGAGTAGATAACAAATAAAGTATTAAAAATGAGGTTAAAGTGATAAGAGGGTACCTACCCCTCAATTTCCAATTTCGGCATAATCTTTCTAATATTTCGGCCGATATCTCACCAATACATTCTTGAATTTTGTGTTCCAATGCGTCAATTGAAGCGGGCTAGTCTGCATAGACATGAGCATTAACATAGCCCCACAAAAAATAGTCTAAAGGCGTTAAATCGCACCAATTGACCGGTCTCGACGTGAAATAAAATGTTCACCGAACTCCCCTCTCAATAAGTCCATTGTTGCGGGTGCTGTGTGGCATTTGGCACCGTTTTGTTAAAATCACATGTCATGCAAGTCAAGCTCTTGCATTTTGGTCAAAAGTTCGATATCATCTCACGGTAACGCTCACCATTCACAGTTACGTTACGGTTAGCATGATCTTTGAAGAAGTACGGTCCAATGATGCCACCAGCCCATATACCACACCAAACTGTGACTTTTTCTGGATGCATTGTTAGCTCTTGCAATGTTTTTGGCTGATCTTCACACCAAAATCGACAATTCTGCTTATTTACGTACTCATTGAGCCAAAAATGAGCTTCATCGCAAAATGAAAGAACTGCGCTATGAACTCTCTTAGCACTCATTTTGATAACAATATGCAAGCGTTGTTCGTTTGTAAGACGATTCATGGTTAAATTATAGATCAAACGGAAAATGTTTGACGGTGAAACGAACCATGAAATGTGAGTGAGCTATGAAAACCTGTGTTGCAAAAAAGAAAATAGCTACAAAATCACCCTTTATAACCAAAAAAAATATTTTCAGCTATCTCCATATAAATATGACTCCATATCTCTTGCCACAGTTTTATAGAAACCGTGTAAAGTTTCAATCAGGAGATCGATCAATATGAAAGCAGTTGATCCTTAGTATCTTGAGAGATTATTGGGTAAAAAAACATATTTTATAGCGTCCAGATATAAATTCACATAGACTGATTGTTGGTTCAATTATATTCACATTTCATCCGAAAAACCTAATGAGCGTCGAAAGTCAATATTTCCTTCTGAAAAATTACAAAACAATTTTTTTTACTCCACCTCACTCTTCCTTGGCTTCGGTGATGGACGCAAAAGTATGAAATTTTTTATCGATGATTTACATTATAATCGGGGTCAGACAATGCATATCACATGTTCATTAATTCGAAACAAACACTTCATTTAGTTTGAACTCATTTTTATACCTTCCACCATAGGATGGGGGTATACTACAATAATTTCATCATACCGTGTGTAACTCTTGCGAAATATTCATCTAAGACCCCATAAAGTATATATATTCTTGATCGGCATGACATTTTAAGTCGATCTAGCCATGAACTCGACAAATGCGTCCCTCCGTCCGTCCCTCCCTAAAAAGAGATACTGGGCAAAGAACTCTACAAATGCGATCCATGGTGAAGGGTATATAAGATTCGGCCAGGCCGAAATTACCACTTGTTTTACTCGTTCCGTCTGAAAAGATAAGCCCACTTTAAATCATCACCTATAAAAGATGTGTACAATTGGTTGTTAACAATCAGTTATTGTTCGACATTTCAAAATCAATAAAACAACGATGAAGTTTAGTAAATTTTTCACCATTGCTTCTTTTATGTTTTTAACAATAAGCTCTGTTAAAGCTCAAACTCAGCATCCTGCTTCTGTTTCAATTGGTGTGGTTTCGTCATCAGTTGGAGGAAATCAAACGGGTGGACTTATTGGAGGTGTTGATGCGATAATAAAGCGGAATACTCCATCAGGACCAATTATTGGTTCGGTTATTGGACCAGATGTACTACTACCCAGTCCAGCTGCCAGACCAGCGTTAACGTAATTAGACCTATATAAGCTCTAAAGTGTAGTGATGGCTAAATAAATATTGGCGTTAATTTTTAACAAATATTTTTTTATTTTATATAGAAAACTAGCTGAACCGGGTCCGCTCCTTTGTGCCTTCTTTTACATTATATGGAACAAAATTATCCTTTGAACATTAATTTTCGTCAATTAAAGAGTTTTTAGTGAGATACCATGCTACGAAAGTGAACCCTGAGAAATTAGTTTGCAGATAACAGCAAACAATGTCTGCTGTTATAGATAACAAATTTTAAACTTTTTTAATAAATTCATAAAAACCTGTTGGACTTCTAAACAACAATTGAGGCATTTTTGGGCACTTTTGGATATCGCATTTGCACTTTTGGATATCGCATTTGCACTTTTGGATATCGCATTCGTATTCTACACTGTATGGGGGTGTTTTTTGGGGAAGGGGAAGACCCCAGAAACTTGGTCCCACATTTAGATGTCAGATTCGTATTCTACTCGCAAATACCTTTTTGCCATGTTCGGTAAAAATGTCCGATTTAGGGGTGTTTTGGGGGCTGGTCCTAACACTTGGTCCTAAAATTGGTTATCAGATATGTTTTCTAATATAAAATATCTTTCATTTGAGTCCCATATTGTCGTGATTGGTCTATATATATATATATATATATATATATATATATATATATATATATATATATATATATATATATATATATATATATATATATATATATATATATATATATATATATATATATATATATATATATATATATATATATATTATATATATATATATATATATATATATATATATTATATATATATATATATATATATATATATATATATATATATATATATATATATATATATATATATATATATATATATATATATATATATATATATATATATATATATATATATATATATATATATATATATATATATATATATATATATATATATATATATATATATATATATATATATATATATATATATATATATATATATATATATATATATATATATATATATATATATATATATATATATATATATATATATATATATATATATATATATATATATATTTGATAGGTTTTGGGGTGGGGCACCCCCCCCCCCCCCTCCCCCTTGGTACATCATCCGGAACTTGGATACCAACTTTTTGTTTTAAGGTTGCTATAAAAGATCACATAAAATTTCGCTTAAATCGCACCACCCTTCTCCAAGATGTGGCGTTTCTGAATATAATGGTTAGGGGGAGGGTCCGCCCCTTCTTGACGAAATCTTTTCTATAAAAATTTCTTGATCAAAGTTTTATTATAAAAATTTCTGTAATCTGATATAGCTCCCATATAAACTGATCTCCCTATTTCATATTTGAGCCCTTACGCGCCGCTGTTTTTGGCCGATTTGGCTGAAAAATTTTAACATTGTGTTCTGTTAAAACTCTCAACAACTTTGCTTAGCACGGTTCGAATCGGTGTATGACCTAATATAGCTCCCATATAAACCGATTTCCCGATTTTAATTCTTGAGCTCCTGGAAGCCGCAATTTGGTCCGAATTAGCTGACATTTTGCATGTAGTGTTCTGTTGCGATTTCCAACATTTGTGTTTAGTTTGGTGCGAATCGGTCGACAACCTGATATGGCTCCCCTTTAAACCGATCTCCCAATTTGATTTATGAGCCATTACAAGCCACAATTTTTGTCCGATTTGGCGGAAATTTAGAACGAAGTGTTTTGTTATGACTTCCAAAAACTGTGCTAAATATCGTTTCATAACCTGATATAGCTGCCATATAAACCCATCTTGGATCTTGAATACTTGAGCCACTAGAGGGCGCAACTCTCATTCGATTTGACAGCAAACAGGCCATAAGGGCAATAACAACCAGGACGTTAAGATCACGAAAAGTCTTGGAATGTAAGGAAAAAATTAATGCCTTCTCTGAGAATGGCACGATTGGCATCGTTGGGGTGCCGGGCCATAGCCGAGTAACTGGGAATGATAAACCAGACGATTTGGTTTATCATTTCCTTACGAATGTAAGAAGGAGAATAACGCCTTCTCTAAGGATGAAAAATCCGTATAACGGAGTAAGGGATAAGGAAAGGACATACGATTTGGCGGTGAAGGCCAGAGAACTGTCATCAATAAACTTGATTAACCCGACGCCTTACAGGTCTACGCAGTCAGAGTTAAGGGCGTGGGCGACGAATGCGTATGCAACCCTGTGGAACAGCGAAACGGTCGGAAGGACGGCGAAAATCCTATGGGGAGACCCAGATCGTGAGGAAACGAGGCTATTACTGAAAGAAAGTAAGAAAGAAGTCAGTATAGCTTTCGGTATCACAACGGGACACATAGAACTACGAGCTCACTTATGTAAAATCGGTGCGGCAAGTGATAGCATGTGTAGGGCATGCGGGGAAGATGATTGTCTTTGCCCGGCTTTCGCGTTTAGAAGATGCGGGCTCTTAGGTGGGGACCCAATACCAGATATGAACCAACTTTGGGGGAGTGGCATGGAAAACAATTAAGGTTTTTGTAAGTACCATGGAATTTCCTAAGTTAGATTTTCTTTTTCGAGGTTCCTTTTTTATACCCTCCACCATAGGATGGGGGTATACTTATTTCGTCATTCTGTTTGTAACACCTCGAAATATGCGTCTGAGACCCCATATTCTTGATCGTCATGTCATTTTAAGGCGATCTAGCCATGTCCGTCCGTTTGTCTGTCGAAAGCTTGCTAACTTTCGAAGGAGTCTGCGCTGAGTATGGTTCAAATTGGACCATGTTTTGATATATCGGCCCTGTTAACCGATCTTGGGTCTTGACTTCTTGAGCCTCAGAGAGCGCAATTCTATTCCGATTTAACTGACACGTAGTGTTTTGGTATCACTTCCAAAAGTTGTGCTAAGTAGGATTAAAATCGGTTCATAATCTGGTATAGCTGTCATATAAACCGATCTTGGATCTTGACTTCTTGAGCCAATAGAGGGCGCAATTCTCATACGATTTGGCTGAAATTTAGCATGAGGTGTTTCGTTACGACTTTCAATAACTGTGCTAAGTATGGCGTAAATCGGTATAGCACCTGATATAGCTGCCATATAAACCGATCAGGGATCTTGACTTCTTGAGCCTCCAGAGGCCGCAATTCTCATCCAATTTGGCTGACATTTTGTACAATGGCTTCTTTCATGACCTTCAACATACGTCTCTAATTTGGTCTAAATCGATCAATAGCTGGATACAGCTCCCATATAAACCTATCTACCGATTTTGCTTCTTGAGCCCCTACAAGGCGCAATTCTTATCCGAATGAACTGAAATATTACACAATGACTTTTACAATGTTCACCATTCATTTATGATCCGAATCAGACTATAACTTAATATAGCTCCTATAGCATAACAGTTCTTATTCAATGTTCTTTGTTTGTCGAAAAAGAGATACCGCGCATAGAACTCGACAAATGCGATTCATGGTGGAGGGTATGCAAGATTCGGCCCGGCCGAACTTAGCACGCTCTTACTTGTTAGCATTTAGATTACACAACAAACCAATTACTGGCGTATGTCCATAGTGGCATGAGGTAGATTAATATTCGCACTCTATTTTCAACCTTACCAAACCAAATAAAACTGACAAACATGCAATTTGCTATTGAACATGCCATTTGTAGACAGATGTTTTGCTCTGGCTCTCCTATATATCGTATGCTTATCTCATATACTTACCCACATAAATCATTTGTAATAAAATCTCAGTTTTTTAACATTTTTTAGATGGCTACATCTAAATTTTTTTATTCACGATATTTAATTCTGTTTCATACAATGACTTCATCTTAGAAGTAGTTTGCCATTGGCCAGTTTCTTAACATAAAAGTTCTATCCAATAATTGATCCAAACACTGGCACAGGAAGATCTCCATAGGACGATCCAATAGCTTGGGAGTAAATACCATCTAAGTTTCCAATAAGATTTCCAGTAGGTTTTCCCATATAGTTTCCGATAACCTGATTATATCCAGCGGCTATGCCATCATGTGGGTTGAAAAACATCCCAGCAGCCCACTGAGGTTTAGGTACAGCTTGGACAATGCAGACAAAGGCAACAACCATGAAAGCAGCAACAAAGAATTTCATATTTTTGCTATCGTTTATTGAGGTTCAATGATTAAAATGACTGTAGGTTTACATTCAGTTGTAGCCATACTTTATTAAGTTTGCAATGAGTTTTCTTTATCTTAACAGATGCCACAATAAGGGCAACCTTAATTTTTGTTGTACTACAAGTTTATTTTGTTTGTTTTTCAGGTGTCTTACAAAGATTTGGCTTTCAATTAACCAAAAAAAATCTGTTATGGTACGACTGGCCTTATTGTAATCGCACGTGCCCTGTTGCCAGGCGACAGAATTACAATCATCTCAATTTTTTAATGTGCTAATTTCTTTCATATCCTCTACCATATGATGGGAGTATACAAACTCACTCCTTTCGTTTGAAACACCTTGTATCGATTGATTAAAAATATATACTCTAAATTGATCTAGCCTTGACCATCCATCCGTCTTCATGTTTAAAGAACGATAATCTTGAAGCATTAAACATTCGCAACTACTTCTAGTTGAGGACAATAACTGTTTGAACCCTGAAGAGCACACTGTCCAAAAATTTTCGCCAGCATTTATCCCCTTAATGATGCTAGCAACATTTATGAGGAGTTCAGTAATGTAAAACTTCTCTATTAAATAATGACGCTATGCGGCACTCCTCTCGGGCTCGGCTAAGTACATATAGAATAGAGATCTCATCGTTAAGCCTAAACCTGGAATCGGCCGAAGCTCATTAATATGGACGAAGTATGTCCGCTGTTCCTTCACGAAGTGTTCATGAGCAGCTTCAGGATTTTAGTATTTCAGAAGTATGGATAAGAAATTTTGTCCCGCGTTTTTTGAAAGAAGGCACAGCAATGCTGCTTAGGTTCTGCTATGTTTATTATGATTTAAAATGATTTAATGTATCATACATTGCCAAGTTGAAATATCTTCCTATTATGTGATACTTTCACCTCTGTGTGAAATCTGTCCAATAAGGAAGGATCTAAACAAAACTTATTGATCTAAAAACCTTGGCCGTACAACTTATAACGGTAGAGGTCTACAAATGAGTATCACTCTCCACTGTCATTCGTAAATATTAATTAAGGTGCAGAGTACATAAAGTTCGACTTGCCCACACTTGATTTACGAAACCAAAGAAGCTACAATATTTTACATTTGACTTACTTGGGACCATATGTTGATTCGATATTCGATTCGTTGATTAAAACACTCATTTAATAAAGTAGGGAGTTCATTACCTTTCATGGACATTAAACCTTTTGTTTTCCTTGAAAACCAAGCCTTTATGTTTCTTTTGCATGACCCAAAATATACCGCCTGAGCCACGTTATATGTTAAACCTAAAATGCATACCTGCTATATAAGACGAAACTAGTTGTGGGTTAATCATCAGTCATCTTGCGACAATTCAATATCAAAGAAATCAATATGAAATTCCTACAAGCTTCCTTCATTGCTGTCATCATGGCAATTGCCATGATTTCAGTTCAAGCTGCTCCTGAACCAGAACCTCAGCATGCCGGATCATGGGGTAGTGTTGGCTCACACGTTGGAGGAAGTCAAAGTGGAGGTAATATCGGAGGAACAGGTGGTGTAATTTCTCAAGGCATTGGATCATCTACTGGATCGGCAGCTGGACCAATTGTTGGATCAAATCTGCACGGTTAAAATCTTATTCAATAGAACTGGATAATGAATAATTTCGTAAAAGACAACAAGGCAATGATAATGATAATAAAAGAGAATTTCATTACCTAAAAATATATTTTCAAACTAGAACTTTCTTTAATATTGTTAATGGGAGATTAGATCTTCTTACGCTTCTTATACACAGCACCAATGAAAGGGGGTTATACTAATTTTGTCATATACATTCTTGATCGCCGTAAAACTCTAGGACGTGTTTCCCAAGTACCTCTGCCTGTACAGTCATTGTAGCTGAAACTTAATACTGAACATTTTTCCCAGCTACTGGCATCCGACAGTGGCGGCGGTGATGTTACAAAATAACTTATTTCAGGTGATGGTAGAAAATGTAAACCGGAGTAAAGCTAGCTGCTTAAAATTTTGCACAAATACTTCTTATTAGTGTAGGTCAGTTTGGATTGTTAGTGGGCCATATCGGTCCATGTTTTGATATAGCTGCCATATAAACCGATCTTGGGTCTTGACTTCTTGAGCCCGTAGAGGGCGCAATTCTTTTCCGATTGAATTGAAATTAAGCACGACATGTTTTGTTATGATATCCAACAACTGTGCCAAGAATGATTCAAATCAATTCATAACCTGATATAGCTGTCATATAAACCGATCTGGGGACTTGAATGCTTGAGCTTCTAGATCCGATTTGCCTGATTTGTACGACGGATCCTCTCATGTCCATCAACATACGTGTTTAATATGACCTTAATCGGTTTATAGCCTGATACAGCTCCTATATGAATCGATCTCTCTATTTTACTTCTTGAGCCCCAAAGGGCGCAATTCTTATTCGAATTGGTTGACATTTTATACAGTTCTCCAACATATAATTTAATTGTGGTCCAAACCGCACCAAATCTTCACATCGCTCTAATAGCAGAGCAAATCTTTTCATATATGCCTTTTTGCCTAAGAAGAGAAGCCGGAAAAGAAGACGACAAGTGCGATCCATGGTGGAGGGTATATAAGATTCGGCCCTGCCGAACTTAGCACGCTTTTATTTGTTATATAAAAGATAGATATGTATAGCCCGAATTTATAATTGTAGGGTTTTATAAAGTCGGCTCCGCCTGACTTTAGCCTTTCCTTATTGGCTTTGAAATCGTTTAATGATTAAAATGACTGTAGGTTTGCATTCAGTTGTATCCATATTTTATTAAGTTTGCAAGAGTTTTCTTTGTCTTTACAGATGTCACAATAAAGGCAACCCAAATTTTTGATGAATTGGCTTTCAATTAACTAGCAAAAATCTGTTGTTGATATGGCCAGCCTTACGGTAATCGCACGTGCCCTGTTGCCAGGTGACAGAATTACAATCATTTGACTATTTTAATGTTTAAATTTCTTTCATACCCTCTACCATATGATGGTAGTAGACAAACTCAGTCATTTCGTTTGTTACACCTTGATATATCGACTGATTGTATATACACTAAATCAAACTAGCCCTGACCATCCATCAATTTCGTGTTTAAAGAACGATAACTTTGAATAATTTAATATTTGCTACTTATTCTAGTTGGGGCCAATAGCTGTGTGAATCTTATAGAGCACATTGTAAAAGTTTTTTTCGGCAGCGATTCACCCCTTAGTGATGCTGACGAAATTTGTGAGGAGTTCATTAATGTAAAACTTCTCTACTAATAATGCCGCTCTGCGGCACTCCTCTTGGGCTCGGCTAAGTACATATGGAATACAGATCTCATCGTTTAGCTTTACTCTGGAATCGGCCAACCCTCATTAATATGTCCGCTGTTCCTTGGTGAAGTGTTCGTGAGCAACCTTATGGTTTCGTATTTCATAAGTATGGATAAGAAATTTTGTCCTGCGTTTTATGAAAGAAGGCACAGCAGAGCTGTTTAGGTTCTGCTAGGTTTATTACTATTAAAGTCACTTTCAAAATGATTCAATGCATCATACATTGCCAAGTTGATATATCTTCCTATTATGTGATACTTTCACCTCAGTGTGGAATCTGTCTAATAACGAAGGATCTAAACAAAACTTATTGGTCTAAAATCCAAATGAGTATCACTCTCTATGTCATTCGTAATCTAACGTGGAGAGTACATAAACTTCGACTTGGCTGCACTTGACTTACGAAACCAAAGAAGCTACAATATTTTACATTTAACTTACTTGGAACCATCTGCTGATTCGACATTTGCTTAAAAATATTTTTCTCAAAACACACTTTCTGTAAAGGGTATTCATTACTTTTCATGGACATTAAACCTTTTGTTTTCTTGAAAACAAAGCCTTTATGTTTCTTTTGCATGACCTCAAAATTCCGTCTGAGCCACGTTATATGTTAAACCTAAAAAGCATACCGCTATATAAGACGAAACGGGTTGTGGGTTAATCATCAGTCATCTTGCGACAATTCAATATCTTTGAAATCAAAATGAAATTCCTACAAGCTTCCTTCATTGCTGTCATCATGGCAATTGCCATAATTTCAGTTCAAGCTGCTCCTGAACCAGAACCTCAGCATTCCGGATCATGGGGTAGTGTTGGCTCACACGTTGAAGGAAGTCAAAGTGGAGGTAATATCGGAGGAACAGGTGGTGTAATTTCTCAAGGCATTGGATCATCTACTGGATCGGCAGCTGGACCAATT
Organism: Stomoxys calcitrans; assembly: GCF_963082655.1. Taxonomy (NCBI): domain Eukaryota; kingdom Metazoa; phylum Arthropoda; class Insecta; order Diptera; family Muscidae; genus Stomoxys; species Stomoxys calcitrans. Next base: position 53,886,383 of record NC_081553.1, read on the forward strand.
GTTGGATCAAATCTGCACGGTTAAAATCTTATTCAATAGAACTGGATAATGAATAATTTCGTAAAAGACAACAAGGCAATGATAATGATAATAAAAGAGAATTTCATTACCTAAAAATATATTTAAACTAGAACTTTCTTTAAAAATGTTAATGGGAGATTAGATCTTCTTACGCTTCTTATACACAGCACCAATGAAAGGGGGTTATACTAATTTTGTCATATATATTCTTGATCGCCGTAAAACTCTAGGACGACTTTCCCTTGTACCTCTGCCTGAACAGTCATTGTAGCTGAAACTTAATACTGAACATTTTTCCCAGCTACTGGCATTCGACAGTGGCGGTGATGTTACAATAGAACTTATTTCAGATGATGGTAGAGAATGGAGGCAGCCTAGTCAGAATGAGTTCCACATGGCAGTAATCTGGCTGAGGGACAACAACCCAGCAGGAACTGGCGGGTTATCCATTGAACTATATAAGACCGGAGGCAAAACGCCGATGCATTAGCTTTTTGCACGATCTGACTAGAAGGACGTATACCCGACGATTCATCAAAAATCAGCACACTATGTTAAACTCGCAAAAAACATGGATCAATAGTCAACAACAATATTTTCCACAAGTAGACTTGTTTTACCATAAACAATTACAGATTTTGGTTACTATAAAATCATGGATGATTTTACAACAAATATAAGCTTGTTTTGCCCAAAAAGTCATTAACAAGTAAAAAGGCGTTAAGTTTGACCGGGCCGAACTTTGAATACCCACCTCATCTATATATGTAAACCACATTTTGGCAATCCGGTGAAAAAACCATACCTTATGCCCCATAGGAGCTATATCGAAATATGTTCGGATTTGGACCAACTACTAGTAAGTACAAGTCATTGTGTGATAAAATATTGGTCGCTTTAGCAGCTATATCTAAAAACCAGTAAGGAAGGGCAAAAGTCGGGCGGTGCCGACTGTATAATACCCTACACCTACTCTATAAGTACAATGTGGGACCTATATCCAATTCTTAACCAATTTTGATGGACCTCGGCGAGCAGATATGTTCACACTGTAAAAACTACGATTGACAAATGAAAACATTATGGCAAATAACCCAAAATCAGACGAACGTATATAAGGGAGCTATATTTAATTCTGAACCGGTTTCGAGCAAACTTCTTAAATACTGTGGCAGTCGTCGAGGAAAGCGTTTTGCAAAATTTTGGCAAAATTGATCAATTAATGCGCTTGCTGTGACTCTAGAAGTTAAAATCGGGCGATATATATATATGAGAGTTATATCTAAATCTGAACCGATTTCCATGAATTTCACCAGAAATATTGAGAGTCAAGAGAAAATCGCTCCTGCCGAATATCGAGAAAATCGGTTACCAAAAGACCATTTTATTGCAATATTACTTCAAATCGGTTGCACATATATATGGAAGCTATATCTAAATCTGAACCGATTTTGGATAAACTCTATGTTTAGATTTAGATATAGCTTCCATATATATGTGCAACCGGTTTGAAGTAATATTGCAAAAAAATGGTCTTTTGGTAACCGATTTTCTCGATATTCGGCAGGAGCGATTTTCTCTTGACTCTCAATATTTCTGGTGAAATTCATGGAAATCGGTTCAGATTTAGATATAACTCTCATATATATATATCGCCCGATTTTAACTTCTAGAGTCACAGCAAGCGCATTAATTGATCAATTTTGCCAAAATTTTGCAAAACGCTTTCCTCGACGACTGCCACAGTATTTAAGAAGTTTGCTCGAAACCGGTTCAGAATTAAATATAGCTCCCATATATACGTTCGTCTGATTTTGGGTTATTTGCCATAATGTTTTCATTTGTCAATCGTAGTTTTTACAGTGTGAACATATCTGCTCGCCGAGGTCCATCAAAATTGGTTAAGAATTGGATATAGGTCCCACATTGTACTTATAGAGTAGGTGTAGAGTATTATACAGTCGGCACCGCCCGACTTTTGTCCTTCCTTACTAGTTTTTAGATATAGCTGCTAAAGCGACCAATATTTTGTCACACAATGACTTGTACTTACTAGTAGTTGGTCCAAATCCGAACATATTTCGATATAGCTCCTATGGGGCATAAGGTATGGTTTTTTCACCGGATTGCCAAAATGTGGTTTACATATATAGATGAGGTGGGTATTCAAAGTTCGGCCCGGTCAAACTTAACGCCTTTTTACTTGTTATTGACTTTTTGGGCAAAACAAGCTTATATTTGTTGTAAAATCATCCATGATTTTATAGTTACCAAAATCTGTAATTGTTTATGGTAAAACAAGTCTACTTGTGGAAAATATTGTTGTTGACTATTGATCCATGTTTTTTGCGAGTTTAACATAGTGTGCTGATTTTTGATGAATCGTCGGGTATGCGTCCTTCTAGTCAGATCGTGCAAAAAAGCTGATGCATCGGCGTTTTGCCTCCGGTCTTATATAGTTCAATGGACAACCCGCCGGTTCCTGCTGGGTTGTTGTCCTTCAGCCGGGTTACTGCCATGTGGAACTCATTCTGACTAGGCTGCCTCCATTCTCTACCATCATCTGAAATAAGTTCTATTGTAACATCACCGCCACTGTCGGATGCTAGTAGCTGGGAAAAATGTTCAGTATTAAGTTTCAGCTACAATGACTGTACAGGCAGAGGTACTTGGGAAACACGTCCTAGAGTTTTACGGCGATCAAGAATGTATATGACAAAATTAGTATAAACCCCTTCCATTGGTGCTGTGTATAAGAAGCGTAAGAAGATTTAGTCTCCCATTAACATTTTAAAAGAAAGTTCTAGTTCGAAAATACATTTTTAGGTAATGAAGTTCTCTTTTATTATCATTATCATTGGGTGCCTTGTTGTCTTATACGAAATTATTCATTATCCTGTTCTATTGAATAAGATTTTAACCGTGCAGATTTGATCCAACAATTGGTCCAGCTGCCGATCCAGTAGATGATCCAATGCCTTGAGAAATTACACCACCTGTTCCTCCGATATTACCTCCACTTTGACTTCCTCCAACGTGTGAGCCAACATTACCCCATGATCCGGAATGCTGAGGTCCTGGTTCAGGAGCAGCTTGAACTGAAATTATGGCAATTGCCATGATGACAGCAATGAAGGAAGCTTGTAGGAATTTCATTTTGATTTCAAAGATATTGAATTGTCGCAAGATGACTGATGATTAACCCACAACCAGTTTCGTCTTATATAGCAGGTATGCTTTTTAGGTTTAACATATAACGTGGCTCAGACGGAATTTTGAGGTCATGCAAAAGAAACATAAAGGCTTTGTTTTCAAGAAAACAAAAGGTTTAATGTCCATGAAAAGTAATGAATACCCTTTACAGAAAGTGTGTTTTGAGAAAAATATTTTTAAGCAAATGTCGAATCAGCAGATGGTTCCAAGTAAGTTAAATGTAAAATATTGTAGCTTCTTTGGTTTCGTAAGTCAAGTGCAGCCAAGTCGAAGTTTATGTACTCTCCACGTTAGATTACGAATGACAATGGAGAGTGATACTCATTTGGATTTTAGACCAATAAGTTTTGTTTAGATCCTTCCTTATTAGACAGATTCCACACTGAGGTGAAAGTATCATATAATAGGAAGATATATCAACTTGGCAATGTATGATGCATTGAATCATTTTGAAAGTGACTTTAATAGTAATAAACCAGCAAAACCTAAACAGCTCTGCTGTGCCTTCTTTCATAAAAGGCATAAGGTTGCTCACAAACACTTCACCAAGGAACAGCGGACATATTAATGAGGGTTGGCCGATTCCAGAGTAAAGCTAAACGATGAGATCTGTACTCCATATGTACTTAGCCGCGCCCAAGAGGAGTGCCGCAGAGCGGCATTATTAGTAGAGAAGTTTTACATTAATGAACTCCTCACAAATTTCGTCAGCATCACTAAGGGGAGAATCGCTGCCGAAAAAAACTTTTACAATGTGCTCTATAAGATTCACACAGCTATTGGCCCCAACTAGAATAAGTAGCAAATATTAAATTATTCAAAGTTATCGTTCTTTAAACACGAAATTGATGGATGGTCAGGGCTAGTTTGATTTAGTGTATATACAATCAGTCGATATATCAAGGTGTAACAAACGAAATGACTGAGTTTGTCTACTACCATCATATGGTAGAGGGTATGAAAGAAATTAAAACATTAAAATAGTCAAATGATTGTAATTCTGTCACCTGGCAACAGGGCACGTGCGATTACAATAAGGCTTGCCATAGCAACAACAGATTTTTGCTAGTTAATTGAAAGCAAAATCATCAAAAATTTGGGTTGCCTTTATTGTGACATCCGTAAAGACAAAGAAAACTCTTGCAAACTTAATAAAATATGGATACAACTGAATGCAAACCTACAGTCATTTTAATTATTAAACGATTTCAAAGCCAATAAGGAAAGGCTAAAGTCGGGCGGAGCCGACTTTATAAAACCCTACAATTATAAATTCGGGCTATACATATCTATCTTTTATATAACAAATAAAAGCGTGCTAAGTTCGGCAGGGCCGAATCTTATATACCCTCCACCATGGATCGCACTTGTCGTCTTCTTTTCCGGCTTCTCTTCTTAGGCGGTTCTGGTGCGGTTTGGACCACAATTAAATTATATGTTGGAGAACTGTATAAAATGTCAACCAATTCGAATAAGAATTGCGCCCTTTGGGGGCTCAAGAAGTTAAATGAGAGATCGATTCATATAGGAGCTGTATCAGGCTATAAACCGATTAAGATCATATTAAACACGTATGTTGATGGACATGAGAGGATCCGTCGTACAAAATTTCAGGCAAATCGGATCTAGAAGCTCAAAAAGTCAAGTCCCCAGATCGGTTTATATGACAGCTATATCAGGTTATGAATCGGTTTGAACCATTTTTGGCACAGTTGTTGGATATCATAATAAAACATGTCGTGCAAAATTTCATTCCAATCGGATAAGAATTGCGCCCTCTAGAGGCTTAATAATTCAAGACCCGAGATCGGTTTATATGGCAGCTATATCAGGTTATGTACCGATTTGAACCATACTTTGCATAGTTGTTGAACATCATAACAAAACATGTCGTGCAAAATTGCATTCCAATCGAATAAGAATTGCGTACTCTAGGGGTTCAAGAAGTCAAGACTCAAGATCGGTTTGTATGAAAGCTATATCAGATTATGTACCGATTTGAGCCATACTTGGCACAGCTATTGGATATCATAACAAAATACTTCGAGCAAAATTTTATTCAAATCGGATAATAATTGAACCCTCTAGAGGCTCAAGAAGTCAAAACCCAAGATCGGTTTTTATAGCAGCTAGATCAGGTTATGTACCGATTTAACCATACTTGGCACAGTTGTTGGATATTATAAGAAAACACGTCGTGCAAAATTTCATTCCAATCGGATAAGATTTGCGCCCTCTAGAGGCTCAAGAAGTCTAGACCCAAGATCGGTTTATATGGCAGCTATATCAAGTTATGGATCGATTTGAACCATACCTAGCACAATTGTTTGAGGTGATATCAAAACACTACGTACAAAATTTCAGCTAAAACGGACAAGAATTGCGCCCTCTACGGGCTCAAGAAGTCAAGACCCAAGATCGGTTTATATGGCAGTTTTATCAAAACATGGACCGATATGGCCCACTTACAATCCAAAATGACCTACACTAATAAGAAGTATTTGTGCCAAATTTTAAGCGGCTTGCTTTACTCCGGTTTACATTTTCTACCATCACCTGAAATAAGTTCTTTTATAACATCACCGCGGCTACTGTCAGATGCCAGTAGCTGGGAAAAATGTTCAGTATTAAGTTTCAGCTACAATGACTGTACAGGCAGAGGTACAAGGGAAACTCGTCCTAGAGTTTTACGGCGATCAAGAATATGTATGACAAAATTAGTATAACCCCCTTCCATTGGTGCTGTGTTTTAAAGAAAGTTTTTAAAGAAAGTTCTAGTTTGAAAATACATTTTTAGGTAATGAAGTTCTCTTTTATTATCATTATCATTGGGTGCCTTGTTGTCTTATACGAAATTATTCATTATCCTGTTCTATTGGATAAGATTTTAACCGTGCAGATTTGATCCAACAATTGGTCCAGCTGCCGATCCAGTAGATGATCCAATGCCTTGAGAAATTACACCACCTGTTCCTCCGATATTACCTCCAGCTTGACTTCCTCCAACTGTTGAGCTAACGTGGCCCCATGATCCGGCATGCTGAGGTTCTGGTTCAGGAGCAGCTTGAACTGAAATTATGGCAATTGCCATGATGACAGCAATGAAGGAAGCTTGTAGGAATTTCATTTTGATTTCAAAGATATTGAATTGTCGCAAGATGACTGATGATTAACCCACAACCAGTTTCGTCTTATATACCAGGAATGCATTTTAGGTTTAACATATAACGTGGCTCAGGCGGTATATTTTGGGTCATGCAAAAGAAACATAAAGGCTTTGTTTTCAAGGAAAACAAAAGGTTTAATGTCCATGAAAAGTAATGAATACCCTTTACAGAAAGTGTGTTTTGAGAAAAATATTTTTAAGCAAGTATCGAATCAGCAGATGGTTCCAAGTCAAATGTAAAATATTGTAGCTTCTTTGGTTTCGTAAGTCAAGTGCAGCCAAGTCGAAGTTTATTTACTCTCCACGTTAGATAATGTTTACGAATGACAATGGAGAGTGATACTCATTTGTATTTTAGACCAATAAGTTTTGTTTAGATCCTTCGTTATTAGACAGATTCCACACTGAGGTGAAAGTATCACATAATAGGAAGATATATCAACTTGGCAATGTATGATGCATTGAATCATTTTGAAAGTGACTTATAATAAACCTAGCAGAACCTAAACAGCTCTGCTGTGCCTTCTTTCATAAAACGCAGGACAAAATTTCTTATCCATACTTATGAAATACGAAACCATAAGGTTGCTCACGAACACTTCACCAAGGAACAGCGGACATATTAATGAGGGTTGGCCGATTCCAGAGTAAAGCTAAACGATGAGATCTGTACTCCATATGTACTTAGCCGAGCCCAAGAGGAGTGCCGCAGAGCGGCATTATTAGTAGAGAAGTTTTACATTAATGAACTCCTCATAAATGTTGCTAGGATCATTAAGGGGATAAATGCTGGCGAAAATTTTTGTACAGTGTGCTCTTCAGGAAATTAATACTTCAAGATTATCGTTCGTTATACTCAAAGACGGATGGATGTTCAAGGCTAGATCAATTTAAAGTATATATTTATAATCAATCGATGTATCAAGGTGTTTCAAACGAAAGGAGTGTATGTTTATTGTGGTAGTCATCGAGGAAAGCGTTGTACAAAATTTTGGGAAGATTAGTCTATAAATACGCTTGCAGTGGCTGTAGGAATTAAAATCGGGCGATATATATATATATATATATATATATATATATATATATATATATATATATCTACATACATATATATATACATATATATATATATATATATATATATATATATATATATATATATATATATATATATATATATATATATATATATATATATATATATATATATATATATATATATATATATATAATATACAAACTTATTAACTAAGTTATAATACCCTGTACTAAAGTAGAGGTGTGTAGGGTATAATAAACCGATCTGAACCATAAACTACACGGATGTCGAGAACATAAGTCAATGTGTAAAATTTCAGTGAAATCGGATTACAAATGCGCTTTTTATGAGCCCAAAACCTTAAATCGAGAGATCGGTCTATATGGTAGCTATATCCAAATCTGGACCGATCTGTGCCATATTGCAGAAGTATGTCGAGGGACTTAACTTAACTCACTCTCCCAAATTTCGGCGACATCGGACGATAAATGCGTCTTTTATGGGCCCAAAAACTTAAATCGAGAGATCGGTTTATATGGCAGCTATATTAAAATCTGAACCGATTTGGGTCAAGTTGCAGAAAGATGTCGAAGGACCTAACACATTTCACTGTCCCACATCGGCGACATCGGACAATAAATGCGCCTTTTATAGACCAAAGCCTTAAATAGAGAGATCGGTCTATATGAAAGCTATATCCAAATCTGGACCGATCTGATCCAAAGTGAAGAAGAATGTCGAAGGGCCTAACACAACTCGCCGTCCCAAATTCCGGAAAAATTGGACAATAAATGCGCTTTTTGTGGGCGCAAGACCTGAATCGATCTGGACCAAATCGAAGAAATGTGTCGAAGGGCCTAACACAACTCACTGTTTCAAATTTCAGCAAAATCGAATAATAAACGTGTCTTTTATGGGCCAAAGACCCTAAATCGGTGGGTCGGTCTATGTGGCAGCTAAATTGAAGAAGGATGTCGAAGGGCCTAACACAACTCATTGTCCCAAATTTCAGCTAAATCGGATATTAAATGTGGCTTTTATGGGCCTAGGACCCCAAACTGGTGGATCGGTCTATATGGGGGCTATATCAAGATATAGTCCGATATAGTCCATCTTCGAACTTAAGATGGACTATGGACAAAAAAAGAATCTGTGCAAAGCTTCAGCTCAATATCTCTATTTTTAAAGACCGTAGCGTGATTTCAACAGACAGACGGAGAGACATGGCTAGATCATCTTATCTTTTACGCTGATGAAGAATATATATACTTTGTATGGTCAGAAATGGATATTTCGATGTGTTGCAAACGGAATAACAAACTGAATATGCCCCTATCCTTCGGTGGTAGGTATAAAAAATGCTGTTGTTTGCTGTGAATGTAAACACAGAGCTGACATCTTAACACCGTCAAACTGGCCGGCTGTTTTCAGCTGTTCGCATGAGACCACCTTTACTAATAAACGAAGCCTGATCTTACCAAGTTTGGAAGATATACCTTAACATTCGCACCAGTCACAATCAATATCAGATCTTACGACCCTTTTACTGATATTTTAATCAGTAAGGCCGCCTCTAATAGTATTTGGCCATGGTTTAGTTCTGCACTCTTAACGCATTCACAGAATCTAAGTTTGACTTATATTGCCGATTTTTTCAGTTATTAACTTGGTATTTGTTATTGGAAAAACCTACGACTTATATCGGTTATTTTTCAGTTATTAACTTGGTATTTGTTGTTGGAAAAACCTACCAAAAATTGAGGTCAGCTTACCAATATACTTAAAAAATTTGTAAGACCTACCAATTTTGATAGGAACCTACCAAAAACGGCAACACTGCTAGCAACACCTCCAAGCACCTGGTCGCAGTAGTTCTCATAGCCCCGCTAATAAATCTCGAAGCCACCCTATTTACCCTATCCAGGCCCGCACATGAACCGCGTACTCAGTCAGAATCGGTCACACCACCGCTGAGTGTAGCCAGTGCGTCAATCTAGGCTGCAGACGGATCAAATGTTGCACCTCATGTCTGTGGTCATTGGGCTAGACAAACTGCTGCGATCACTGCTGTGAGAATAAAAACTATCCCTCTGGTCATTTGACGGCTATGGACTTTGATTCATTCTTTATACAATGCCCGATGTTCCTGGCAGTGTGGATTACACAATGCCTGAGCAGCTATTTGATAAAATAAAATACTGCAGCAGTATTCCTCACAGGACCGATTTAACCTTCAATCTCTGTTAATAGAAGTAACATTAACATCTATACGGAGTATTCCAAACTAGACGACCAGGTGCGCTTAGGCATAAAATCTGAAGAAATAAGACTGGTCATATGGTCAGATGGCCACCTTGCCACTATTGTGAAGCGATATGTAAGCTGATGCTGAAGACTGATCAGGCTCGAAGTGAAACGAATACAAGATGGTCGAAAATGGTGGGTTGTGAGCTATCCATAACTGTGCGTCCTAATGTAGACTTCAAGACGTCTACCACTTTACTGTCGCTGGCTAGAACAGATGTCTCAGTCATTCTGTACGTCATGACAGATCACTGTCTCATCATAATTATGTGACACAATCTAGACTTGAAGTGGTCTTCCGCTTCGCTGTCGCTGGTTATAATAGATGTCTGAGTTACAGTCTTGCTAACAGACTGAAGATTGCAAGTTAGGACTTCTGCAGAAGCTGAGAGAATATTGAGCAAGAAGAGACTAGAGAATACCTAATGTGTGTGTCCTGCACTGGCAGTCAGAAGGAATTACACATTCGGCTCTCATTACTTTGAAAAATTGTCTGATTAAACGGATGTGAACATTCGCAAGTTGTTGGGAGTTTAGAAGGTATCTTGCTTTCCATGTGATATCACAGTGGACGAAAACGTCTAAGTGATCTGAAGGCAGCCTGCCACTTTAACCTTACCTAGTGAGGGTAAATGGTGTATTTACTAAGGAATTTCAATTGTTCAATATTTCAACCATATACGTGAATGCTAGTATTGAGACCATTTCAAGCTTGCATTTTAACAAAACAAGTTTTAGGGGGCTTGTAATGTTCCCTAAACTAATCCTCTGGTCATTTGAGAAAATACAAGTTTGTAAGACCTGCGTACAGAAGACACATCTGCTAAACTTCCAATTTGCAACTGAACATGCCATTTATAGACAAGATCGTACTCTATCTCATATATTTACTCTCATAAATCATTTGTAATAAAATCTCAGTTTTCTTTTTTATACCCCGGAGGCCATCGTAGCGCAGAGGTTAGCATGTCCGCCTATGACGCTGAACGCCTGGGTTCGAATCATGGCGAGACTATCAGAAGAAATTTTCAACAGTGGTTTTCCCCTCCTAATGTTGCCAGCATTAGGAGAGGAAAACTACCTCTGAAAATTTTTTCTGATGGTCTCGCCAGGATTCGAATCCAAGCTTCATAGGCGGGCGTGCTAACCTCTATGATACGGTGGCCTCCAATAACTTTTTCCTAATTTTGCCAGTGGCCACTTTCTTAACATAAAAACCCTATCCAATAATTGAAGTTTTGGATAAGATCTCCAATAGATTTTCCCTTATATTTTCCTATTACCTCACTATTCATGGCAAGCAACAACAAAGAAAATGTTTTAGAATTTCATATTTTTGTTATCATTTAATGAGGTTCAATGCCTGAAATGACGGTGGGTTTGCATTCAGTTGTACCCATATTTTGTTAAGTTTGCAATGAGTTTTCATTATCTTTACGAATGTCCCCATAAGGGCATCCTAAATATTTGCTGTTTGCTTTCAATTAACTTGCAAAAATCTGTTATTAATGTGAAAGGCCTTATTGTAAATCTGTTGCCAGGCAACAGTATTACAATCATATGACTTTTTTTAATGTACTAATTTCTTTCATACCCTCTACCGTATAATGGGAGTATACAAACTCAGTCATTTCGTTTGTAACACCTTGACATATCGATTGATTATACATACTCTAAATCCATCTAGCCCTGGCCATCCATCTGTCTTCGTATTGAAAGAAGGATATCCTTGAAATATTAAATATTCCCAAGTGCTTCTAGTTGAGTCCAATAACTGTTTGAATCCTGGAGAGCACATAGTTGAACATTTTCGGCAGCGTTTATCCCCTAAATGATGGTGGTGAGATTTGTGAGGAGTTCAGTAATGTAAAACTTCTCACAAAATAATTGCGTATTCCAGGTTCTAAAAAACATAACTAAAAACCTTCTCGAAGCTCAATTATAACGGCGTGCTAAGTTCGCTCGGGCCGAATCTTATATACCCTTCACCATGGATCGCATCTGTCGAGTTCTTTGCGCAGTATCTTTTTTTAGGCGTAAAGAATAAGGACAGAGGAGGAGCTATATCATGTTATAGTCCGATTCGGGGCTCAAGAAGCAAAATCGGGAGATCGGTTTATATGGGAGCTTTATCAAGCTATAGATCGATTCAGACCATATTGCACACGCCTGTTGAAGGCCGTGGGAGAAGCCGTTGTATAAAGTTTGTTCCAAATCGGATGTGAATTGCATTCTCTAGAGGGTCAAGAAGTCAAGATCCCAGATCGGTTTATATGGCAGCTATATCAGGTTATGAACCGATTCGGACTATACTTCGCAAAAATGTTGGAAGTGATACCAAAACTCCACGTGGAAAATTACAGCCAAATCAGATAAAAATTGCGCCTTCTAAAAGCTTAAGAAGTCAAGACCCAAGATCGGTTTATATGGCAGCTATATCAGGTTATGAACTGATTTGAACCATACTTAGCACAGTTGTTGTAGAGGCTCAAGAAGTCAAGACCCAAGATCGGTTTATATGGCAGCTATTTCAAACCATTGACCGATTTGGCCCATTTACAATCCCAACCGACCTACATTAATAAGAAGTATTTGTGCAAAATTTCAGTCGCCTAGCTTTACTCCTTCGAAAGTTAGCGTACTTTCGACATACAGATGGACGGACAGACGGACTGACATGGCTAATGGGGTCTTAGACGCATATTTCAATGTGTTATAAACAGAATGCCGAATTAAGTGTACCCCCATCCTATGGTGGAGGGTATAAAATTGCAAATAAAATACTGATTTTAAATAACCTGTACAACAACTTAACATACACAAAACTACATAAAAGACAAGTTAAAACCTTTCTTTTCATTATCCCTTAAAAAATTTTTATAACCCCTCGGTTGGCTATTTCGATGCAGCACATCGAAATGGACATTTATTATCCGATTTTGTTGAAATGTGACACAGTGAGTTGTGTTAGGCTCTTTGGCATTCTTTTTGACTTTGGCCCCGATCGGTTCAGATTTGGGTATAGTTGCCATAAAGGTCGATCTCTCGATTTAAGGTTTTGGCCCATAAAAGGTGCATGTATTGTCCGATTTCACCAAAATTTGGGACTGTGAGTTGTGTAAGGCCCTTCGACATTCTTCTACAATTCGTCCCAGATTGGCCCAGATTTTATTTCTCGATTAAAGGTTTTGAGCCCATAAAGGGCGCATTTATTGTCCAATTTCCACAAAAAATTAGGGATAGTGAGTTCGACACCCTTCTTAAATTTGAATATAGCTGCCATATAGAGCGATCCATCGATTTCAGGTTTTTGGCCCATAAAAGTCGCATTTATTGTCCGTTATCGCCGAAATTTGGGACAATGAGATCGGTCGAGATTTGGATATATAGAGCTGCCATATACACCGATCTCATGAAATAATTTTTTGGACCCATAAAAGGCGCATTTATTGCTGAAATTTGAGACAGTGGGTTGTTAGGCTCTTCGAAATCTTTCTGCAATTTGGCGTAGATCGGTTTAAATTTGGATATAGCTGCCATATAGACCGATCTCTCGATTTATAGTCTTGGACTCATAAATGTCGTATTTATTGTCCTATTTCGCCGATCGAGATCGGTCTAGATTTATATAGCTATTGCTGACATATAGACCGATCTCTCGATTTAGGGTTAAGGGCATTTCTTGTCCGATGTCGCCGAAATTTGGGACAGTGAGTTGTGTTGGGCCCTTCGACATCCCTCTTCAATTTGGCTCAGATATAGCTACCATAGAGACCCATCTCTCGATTAAAGGTTTTGGCCTCATGAAAGACGCATTTATAATTATAGATGTTGCTTAAATTTGACACAGTGACTTATGTTAGGCTTTTTGACATCCGTGTCATATATGGTTCAAATCGGTCTATATTTGGATATAGTTATTGCCCACCTAGGGATTTAAATCTCCCAAAACAAGTTTAATGTCTCTTTTTGGTAGAGAGCGTGTTCTGGTTTACTTTCGTCGTCATCGCGTAGCACTGTACAATAGATATTTTGCAGAATTTTGAATTTAATCTTTCCGTCATGATGCGTTCAGACATCACATTGTATGAAAAAAGAGCTCGTTTTGCGTTCGGAAAAAATAAGCGACCGACCTAATTTATTTGGTGGATTTCATTGCCTGAAAAAATGAAGTGGTAGCCACTATGAAAATCCATAGTTCCGAATTGCGGTCATGGCACTTCACTTAAACCGTGCACTTCCATGTTCCAATCATAGACCGTGTTCTGAATCCATAGATCGTCGTCGGGCGGTTGTCAGTTCGATTATTTCTTGTTGATATTTCGGTTATCGTAATTTCTTAGATGAATAACGAATTGGGCCATCGCATCGGTGCCTAAGGATGGGGCTGCATGCGACCCTCTAGGCTAGGCTTTCCTAATGGTGAGTCTTCCGAAGAACTGCGAGCACCACCTTTGGCTTATCTGCTGCCGACCCTATTGCACGCATGCTTCGTGTTCGTATACGTATCCATGCAAGCGGGACACATGTGACAACTTATTGGTTTGCCCCGCATATTTTATTTTTGCGGTATTATCTGATGAGTTTTCCCCTTTCAACCACCTGGAAAAGCATCCGTTGGGAAAATTAGAACGGAAATCCGCGCGCAATACGTGGAGGTCTTCAAATGAGTGTCACTCTCCATTGCCAGTCGTAAATATTATTAAAATTGCAGGGGTACATAAAGTTCGACTTGGCTACCAAACCAAGCTACAATAGTTAAAATTTAATTAATTTTGAAACATCTGCTGATTCGATGTTTTTCTTAAAATGTTTTTCTCAAAACACACATTTCGTATAGCAGGGAATTCGTTATCTCTCATGGACATTTAACCTTTTGTTTTCCTTGAAAACAAAGCCTTTTTAAGCCTTCTGCCTCACTAAGCCTTCTCAGCCACGTTATATGTAAAACCTGAAATGCAAACCTGCTATATAAGACGAAACTAGTTGTGGGTTAATCATCAGTCATCTTGCGACAATTCAATATCAAAGAAATCAAAATGAAATTCCTACAAGGTTCCATCATTGGTGTCTTCATGGCAATTGCCATTATTTCAGTTCAAGCTGCCCCTAAACCAGAACCTCAGCTTGCCTCAACATGGGGTAGTGTTGGCTCCACAGTTGGAGGAGGTCAAAGTGGAGGAAATATTGGAGGAGTAACTGGTGTAATTTCTCAAAATGTAGGCACATCGGTAGGATCGGTAACTGGTCCAATTGTTGGATCAAATCTGCACCCACTTGCTGGTTAAAATCTTATTCGACAGAACAGTTTAATGAATCATTTCAGAGAAGACAACAAGCCACCAAATGATACAGTGCTCATTTAAATTTATTATTTATAAGAGAATAAAATGGAACTTCATTACCTAAACATATAAATTTTCAAATTAGAACTTTCTAGAAATGTTAATGGGAGGCCAGTTCTATCGACGCTTTTTCTACTTAGCACCAAAGGAAGGGGTTTTATTAATTTTGTCATATATATTCTTGATCGCAGTAAAATCCTAAGCCTATTTTGCAATGTACGTCCGCCTGTACAATCTTTGTAGCTGAAACTTAATACAGAACATTTTTCCTTGCTACTGGTATCCGACAGTGGCAGGGTTGATGTTACCACAGAACTTATTTCTGATGGTGGTATAGAATGTAAACCAACACGGCTGCAAGATAACAACGCAGCAGGAGCCGTCGGTTTGTCCGTTGAACTACAATATATAAGGCCAGAGGCAATCTCACCAATACACTTATTGACATCAATCAAATCGGGAGATCGGTTTATATGAGAGCTATATCAGGTTCTACACCAAGGTAGACCGAACTTGGCATAGTTGTTGGGAGTCATAACAGAACGCCAAATGCAAGATTTCAGTCAAATCGGACGAAAATTGAGGCTTGTTAGAGCTCAAGAAGTCAAATCGGGTGATCGGTTTACATAGGAGCTATATCTGGTTATAGACCGATGTGGATCATATACAGTGGTTAAAACTCATAATAAAACACTATATGCAAAATTTCAGCCAAATCGGACCAAAATTGTGACTTCCAGGAGCTCAAGAAGTCAAATCGAGAGATCGGTCTATATGGGAGCTATATCTAGATTTGAATCGATATGGCTCATTTGAAATCCCCACCCTCCTATATCGATATTAAGTATCTGTGCAATATTTATGGGTCTAGCTTTATGCGTTCGACCTCTATCGTGATTTCGACAGATGGACGGACATGGCCCAGTAATACCCTGTACCACCACAACGCTAAGAAGGAGAAGAGCTATACCCAATGATAAGTATACGGATCGGCTTAGAATCACTTCCTGATTCGATTTAGCTATGTCCATCTGTCTGTCTATCCATGTATTCTTGTAATCAAGGTACAGGTCGCATTTGTTGTCCGATTTTCACAAAATTTTGTGTAAGTCTCTTTTTTTGCTCCAAAGACGAACGCTTGTGATTTTGAAAAAAATCGGTTCACATTAAGATATAGCTCCCAAATATATCTTTCATCCGATGTGCACTTTTAAAACTGTAGAAGCCACATTTTTGGTCCGATCCTTACAAAATTTGGCGCAAGGTGTTTTTTTTTGACGTCTTAATAGGTGTGCAAAATTTCATTGAAATCGGTCCAAATTTAGATATAGCTCCCACATATATAAATTTCATCCGATATGCCGTTTTAAAGCTGTAGCAGCCACAATTTTGATCCGATCTCTACCAAATTTAGCATGATATGTTTCGTGTGATGTCTCAAGACGTGTGCAAAGTTTCATTTAAATCGGTTCGGATTTATATATAGCTACCATATACATCTTTCGATCTATATGCCCTTTTAAGGCTGTAGAAGGCCCAGTTTTGGTTCGATCTCTACCAAATTTGACACGAGCTGCTTTTTTTGACGTCCTAGTATGATTTATTTTTAGCTCCCATATATATCTTTCATTCGATGATATGCCTTTTTATACCCACCACCGAAGGATGGGGGTATATTCATTTTGTCATTCCGTTTGCAACACATCGAAATATCCATTTCCGACCCTATAGAGTATATATGTTCTTGATCAGCGTAAAAATCTAAGACGATCTAGACATGTCCGTCTGTCTGTCCGCCTGTCTGTTGAAATCACGCTACAGTCTTTAAAAATAAAGATATTGAGCTGAAATTTTGCACAGAATCTTTTTTTGTCCATAAGCAGGTTAAGTTCGAAGATGGGCTATATCGGACTATATCTTGATATAGCCCCCATATAGACCGATCCGCCGATTAAGGGTCTTAGGCCAATAAAAGCCACCTTTATTATCCGATTTTGCTGAAATTTGACACAGTGAGTTGTGTTAGGCCTTCCAACATCCTCCTTCAATTTGGCTCAGATCGGTCCAGATTTGGATATAGCTGCCATATAGACCGATCCTCCGATTTTGGGTCTTGGGCCCATAAAAGCCACATTTATTTTCCGATTTTACTGAAATTTTGGACAGTGAGTTGCGTTGAGCCCTTCGACATCCTTCGTCAATTTGGACCAGATCGGTCCAAATTTGGATATAGCTGTCATATAGACCGATCTTACGATTTAGGGTCTTAGGCCCATAAAAGCCACATTTATTATCCGATTGTGCTGAAATTTGGGACAGTGAGTTGCGTTGAGCCCCCGACATCCTTCGTCAATTTGGTTCAGATCGCTCCAGATTTAGATATAGCTGCCATATAGACCGATCCTCCGATTTAAGGTCTTGGGCTCATAAAAGCCACATTTATAATCCGATTTTGCTGAAATTTTAGACAGTGAGTTGCGTTGAGCCCTTTGACATCCTTCGTCAATTTGGCCGAGATCGGTCCAAATTTGGATATAGCTGCCAAATAGACCGATCTTACGATTTAGGTTCTTAGGCCCATAAAAGCCACATTTATCATCCGATTTTGCTGAAATTTTAGACAGTGAGTTGCGTTGAGCCCTTCGACATCCTTCGTCAATTTGGTTCAGATCGGTTCAGATTTAGATATAGCTGCCATATATACCGATCCTCCGATTTAAGGTCTTTTGCCCATAAAAGTCACATTTATTATCCGATTTTGCTGAAATTTGGGACAGTGAGTTGCCTTAGGCCCTTTGACACCTTTCGTCTATTTGGCCCTGATCGGTTCAGATTTGGATATAGCTGCCATATAGACCGAACTCTCGATTTAAGGTTTTGGGCCCATAAAAAGCGCATTTATTGTCCGATGTCGCCGAAATTTGGGACAGTGAGTTGTGTTGGGCCCTTCGATATTTGTCTTCAGTTTGCCGCAGATCGGTCCAGATTTGGATATAGCTGCCATATAGACCGATCTCTCGGTTGAACAATGACTTTTACTTATAAGCATTTGGTCTAAATCGGATGATATGTCTATATAGCTGTTATGGGGCATTAGGTATGCATTTTTCATTGGGTTTTGACGAAAGGTGGTTCGCATATATACCCGAGGTGGTGGGTATCCAAAGTTCGGCCCGGCCGAACTTAACGCCTTTTTACTTGTTAAAGCTGTAGAAGCCATAGTTTTGGTCTCATCCTTAAAAAATTTTTCAGGAGATGTTTTATTTGACGACGCACTACATGCAAAAAAATTTCATCAAAATCGAGCCAAACTTAGGTAAAGTTCCCATATATATCTTTTTAACTTTTAAGACTGTAGTTGCTACAATTTTGGTCCGAGCGCTACAAAATTTGTCATGAGATGTTTTAGTTGACATCCCACTACGCGTGCAAATTTTCATCAAAATCGAATCAGATTTATATAAAACTACCATATATATCTTTTATGCGTTTCGACTTTTAAGGCTGTAGAAGCCACAATTTTCGTACCACCGTAAGAAAATCGTAGAAGGTTCTATTCGTTATTCAATAGGTATGCAAAATTAAAGTCTGACTCAATTTGGATATAAGTGCTACATATTAAGGGTATTACCTAGACTCGGTGGTGTATGGTATTATATAGTCGGCTCCACCCCACTTTTTATACCCTCCACCCTAGGATGGGGGTATACAAATTTCGTCATTCTGTTTGTAACTACTTGAAATATTAGTCTGAGACGCCATTAAGTATATATATTCTTGATCGTCGTGACATTTTATATTGATCTAGCCATGTCCGTCAGTCTGTCCGTCCTTCCGTCAGTCTGTCTGTCCAAAGCTGCCCAACGTTCGAAGGAGTAAAGGAAGCCGCTTGAAATTTTGCACAAATACTTCTTATTAGCGTAGGTCGGTTGCTATTGTAAATGGGCCATATCGGTCCATGTTTTTATATAGCTGCCATATAAACCGATCTTGGGTCTTGACATCTTGAGCCTCTAGAGGGTGCATATCTTATCCGATTGGAATGAAATTTTGCACAGCGTGTTTCGCTATGACTTCCAACAACTGTGCTCAATTAGGTTCAAATCGGACGCCATTAAGTATATATATTCTTGATCGTCGTGACATTTTATATTGATCTAGCCATGTCCGTCAGTCTGTCCGTCCTTCCGTCAGTCTGTCTGTCCAAAGCTGCCCAACGTTCGAAGGAGTAAAGGAAGCCGCTTGAAATTTTGCACAAATACTTCTTATTAGCGTAGGTCGGTTGCTATTGTAAATGGGCCATATCGGTCCATGTTTTTATATAGCTGCCATATAAACCGATCTTGGGTCTTGACATCTTGAGCCTCTAGAGGGTGCATATCTTATCCGATTGGAATGAAATTTTGCACAGCGTGTTTCGCTATGACTTCCAACAACTGTGCTCAATTAGGTTCAAATCGGTCCATAACCTGACATAGCTGCCATATAAACCGATCTTGTGTCTTGACTTCTTGAGTCACTAGAGTGCGCAATTCTTATCAGATTGGAATGGAATTTTGCACAACGTGTTTCGCTATGACTTCCAACAAATGTGCTCAATTAGGTTCAAATCGGTCCATAACCTGATATAGTTGCCATATAAACCGATCTTGTGTCTTGACTTCTTGAGCCTCTAGAGGGCGCAATTCTTATCCGATTTGAATGAAATTTTGCATATCATTTTGTTATGATATCTAACAACTGTGCCAAGTATGGTTTAAATCGGTATATAACCTGTGTAGCTGTCATATAAACCGATCTGGGGACTTGACTTAATTAGCTTCTAAAGGGCGCAATTCCTATCCTATTTGGCTGAAATTTTGCATGATATATTTTATTATGACTTTCAACAACTGTGCTCAATAAGGTTCAAATCGGTTCATAATCTGATATAGCTGCCATACAAACCAATCTGGGATCTTGACTTCTTGAGCCTCTAAAGGTCGCAATTATTATCCGATTTGATTAAAATTTTGTACGACAAATCCTTTCATGACCATCAATATACGTGTTTTTTATGATCTTAATCGGTCTATAGCCTGTGCAGCTCCCATATAAATCGTTCTCTCTATTTTACTTCTTGAGCCCCAAAGGGCGCAATTCTTATTCGAAGTGGCTGACATTTTACACGGGTCTTCAACATATAATTTAATTGTGGTCCAAACCCGACCATATATTGATGTCGCTCTATTAGCAGAGCAAATCTTTTCTTTTATCCTTTTTTTTTTGCCTAAGAAGAGATGTCGGGAAAAGAACTCGACAAATGCGATCCATGGTGGAGGGTATATAAGATTCGGCCCGGCCGAACTTAGAACGCTTTTACTTGTTAATTTTTAAATTCTTCCCGAAATGTTCAAATTGATATTGCCTTAGTTCTATCTTCCAGTTATACACACTTGTTTCTGGTCAGACTCGTTCGAATTTGGAATAGCTTACCAAACACCGTTAAACTTTCTATACCCTACACCACTTCTGTGGTAGAGGATATTATAACTTATAAACTAACTGAATTAGTTTGAAACACCCAGAAAGAAGAGGTCTATCTCTCTTCCTTCCTTCCATTGATAAGTATACCGATCAACTCAGAATCACTTTCTGATTCGATTTAGCTATGTCCGTCCGTCTGTCTGTCCGTCTATCCATGTTATAATTTGAATACAAACTACAGGTCGCAGTTTTCATCCAATCGTCTTCAAATTTGGTATGGGCATATTTTCCGGCCTAGAGACAAAGTCTAATGAAATTGGAAAAAATCGGTTCAGATTTGGATAAAGCTCACATATGTATGTTCGTCCAATTTGCAGTAATACTGCAACGCAATGAATGAATTGGATATAGCTCCCACATTATACTTATAGGGAAGGTGTAGGGTATTATACAGTCGGCTCCGCCCGAATTTTGCCCTTGCTTACTGGTTTCTTATTCATATGCTGGGGCTGCCAGCGACCCTCTAGCACCACCGTTGGCTATTTCGAATACATAGAGGTCTTCAAATGAGTGTCACTCTCCATCGCCATTCGTAAATATCATAGGTGCAATGTACTTGGCTACACTTGACTTAGGAAACCAATGAAGCTACAATATTTAAAAGTAACTCCCATGGAACCGCCTGTTGATTCGACATTTGCCTAAAAATATTTTTAGCAGAACACACATTTAGTAAAGCAGTGTATTCATTACCTTTCATGGAAATTTAACCTTTTGTTTTCCTCGAAAACAAAGCCTTTATGTTTCTTTTGCATGACCCCAATATGCCTTCTGAGCCTCGTTATATGTTAAACTTAAAGTGCATACCTGCTATATAAGACGAAACGAGTTGTGGGTTAATCATCAGTCATCTTGAGACAATTCCATATCATAGAAATCAATATGAAATTCCTACAAGCTTCCGCCATCGCTGTCTTCATGGCCATTGCCATAATTTCAGTGCAAGCTGCTCCTGAACCAGAACCTCAGCATGCCGGATCATGGGGCAATGTTCACTCACACGTTGGAGGAGGTCAAAGTGGAGGTAATATCGGAGGAGTAACTGGTGTAATTTCTCAAGGAGTAGGATCATCAACTGGATCGGTAACGGGACCAATTGTTGGATCAAATCTGCACCCATTAGCTGGTTAAAATCTTATTCGACAGAACAGTTTAATGAATCATTTGAGAGAAGACAACAAGCCACCAAATGATACAGGGCTCATTTAAATTTATATATGATGAGAGAATAAAATAGAAATTCATTACCTAAAAATATATATTTTCAAATTGGGACTTTCTTTAAAAATGTTAATGGGAGACTAGAACTTCCGAGGCTTTTTATACCCAGCACCAAAGGATGGAGTTATATTAATTTTGTCACATATATTCTTGATAGCATTAAATTCTAAGACTATTTTCCAATGTTCGTCCGCCTGTAGACTCAATAAAGCTGAAACTTAATACAGACATTTTTTGCCAGCTACTGTCATTCGATAGTTGAGGAGTGATGTTACCCCAGAACTTGTTTCCAATGATTGTATGGATTGTAAACCGCCTAGTCAGAAATAGTTCAGCGTAGCAGCAACCCGGCTGAAGGACAACATGTAAAAATGGGTTAAGTTCAGCCGTTTCGAACAAGTAACATTTTCAGTGAAATCAAGCAATAAATCCGCTTTTTATGGGTTTAAGACCCCAAATTGGAAGATCGGTCTATATGACAGCTATATCTATTTAGTCTGATCTGATTCATACTTGGGTCAAACGTCCGACCTTTACCGTATTTCGGTCAGATGGCGGGAGGCTTAAAAGAATTCACTGATTCTAATTTCAGGGAAATCGAGTAATAACTAAAGCTTTTATGGGCTTCAGACCCTTAATCGGCATATCGGTCTATATGACAGCTATATATAATTGTAGTCCAATCTGAACCATATTAAAGTCGATTGTTGGAAGGCTTAAAAAAACTCGCTGTTTCAAATTTCAGCAAAATCGGATTGTACATAAAGCTTTTATGTGCTTCAGATCCTTTATCGGCATATCGGTCTATATTGCAGATATATCTTAATAAGGATCGATCTGAAGCGTATTTAGTTTAGATA
The DNA here is from genome assembly GCF_963082655.1 of Stomoxys calcitrans. Taxonomy (NCBI): domain Eukaryota; kingdom Metazoa; phylum Arthropoda; class Insecta; order Diptera; family Muscidae; genus Stomoxys; species Stomoxys calcitrans. The sequence continues at coordinate 53,909,078 of NC_081553.1, forward strand.
TCAGGAGTCTTAAAACAACTCACTGTTTAAAATTTCAGCGAAATCGGTTGAAAAATTGAGCTTTTATGGGCTTCAGACCCTTTATCGGCAGATGGGTCTATATAGCAGCTATATCTAAATATGGTCCGAACTAAACCATATCTTGCTCCTATGTTGGGAGGCTTACAACAACTCACAAATCGGGTAATAAATAAACCTTTTATGGGCTTCAGACCCTTTATAGGCAAATCGGTCTATATGGCAGCTGTATCTAAATATGGTCCGATTTGGCCCATTCAAGAACTTAACCTGCGTGCAGCACAAAGACGTATTTGTGCCAAATTTCGGCTTTAAATCTCAATTTTTGAAGACTGTATAAAACATATTACAATAGACGGGAATACACATGTACATAGTTAAACCGTCTAAGAAATATACGATCCGAAACATATGTACTATGTATAGTCGGAAATAGATTTTTCGATGAGTTGCAAACGGAATGACTAATGGTGTTGGGTATACAAATCCTATCCTATGGTGGTGGGTATACAAATACAGCACTTGCGGCCAATGCAATAACAATGTTTTTATACCCTCCACCATAGGATGGGGGGTATACTAATTTCGTCATTCTGTTTGTAACTACTCGAAATATTCGTCTGAGACCCCATAAAGTATATATATTCTTGATCGTCGCGACATTTTATATCGATCTAGGCATGTCCGTCCGTCCGTCCGTCCATCCGTCCGTCCATCCATCCGTCCGTCCGTCTGTCGAAAGCACGCTAACTTCCGAAGGAGTAAAGCTAACCGCTTGAAATTTTGCACAAATACTTCTTATTAGTGTAGGTCGGTTGGTATTGTAAATGGGCCATATCGGTCCATGTTTTGATATAGCTGCCATATAAACCGATTTTAGGTCTTGACTTTTTGATTTCGAATTGAAATTGAATTGAATTCTTATCCGATTTTAATGAATTTTGGCATGACGTGTTTTGTTATGATATCCAACAACTGTGCCAAGTATGGTTCAAATCGGTCCATAACCTGATATAGCTGCCATATAAACCGATCTTAGGTCTTGACTTCTTGAGCCTCTAGAGGGCGCAATTCTTATCCGATTTTAATGAATTTTGGCATGACGTGTTTTGTTATGATATCCAAAAACTGTGCTAAGTATGGTTCAAATCGGTCCATAACCTGATATAGCTGCCATATAAACCGATCTTGTGTCTTGACTTCTTGAGCCTCTAGAGTACGCAATTCTTATCCGATTTGAATGAATATTGCACGACTTGTTTTGTTATGATATCCAACAACTATGCCAAATATGGTTCAAATCGGTTCATAACCTGATATAGCTGTCATATAAACCGATCTGGGATCTTGACTTCTTGAGCCTTTAGAGGTCGCAATTATTATCCGATTTGCCTTGTACGACGGATTCTTTCATGACCATCAACATACGTGTTTATTATGGTCTGAATCGGTCTATAGCCCGATACAGCTCCCATATAAATCGATCTCTCTATTTTACTGCATGAACCCCCAAAGGGCGCAATTCTTATTCGAATTGGCTGACATTTTACACAGGTCTCCAACATATAATTTAATTGTGGTTCAAACCGGACCTTATCTTGATATCGCTCTAATAACAGGGCAAATCTTTTCTTATGCCCTGTTTTGCCTAAGAAGAGATGCCGGGAAAAGAACTCGACAAATGAGATAAATGGTGGAGGGTATATAAGATTCGGCCCGGCCGAACTTAGCACGCTTTTACTTGTTACCATTGCTTTCTATACCCTTCTGAAGGATATTGTTGTTTGTTTCTTTAAAATACCTTTTATACCCACCTCCATAGGATGGGGGTATACTAATCTAGTCATTCCGTTTATAACATTTGGAAATATTCATCTAAGACCCCATAAAGTATATATGTATATTCTTGATCGTCTCGACGTTCTTAGTCGATATGGCCATGTCCGTCCGTCTGTCGAAATCACGAAAGCGGTTGAACGCGTAAGCTAGACGCTTGGAATTTTGCATAGATACTTAATGTTGATGTAGGTCGTAGGGATTCCCAAATGGGCCATATCGGTTCAGATTAAGATATAGCTCCCATATAAACCATACTCCCGATTTGAGTTCTTGAGCATCTGGAAGCCGCAATTTGCTGAATTTTGCATTAAGTGTTTTGTCTGGAGGCCGCCGTAGCGCACAGGTTAGCATGTCGAATCCTGGCGAGACCACCACAAAAATATTCGGAAAAATCTGCGGTGGTTTTCCCCTCCTAATGTTGGCAGCATTTGCGAGGTACAATGCATGTAAAACTTCTCTCCAAAGAGGTATCGCACTGCGGCACGCCGTTCGGACTCGGCTATAAAAGGGAGGCCCCTTATCATTGAGCCAAAACTGAATCGGACTGCACTCATTGATAGGTGAGAAGTTTGCCCCTGTTCCTTAGTGTTCATGGGCAAAATTTGCATTTTTTGTTTTGTTTCAACAACGGTGCTAAGTATGGTTCATATCGGCCATAACCTGATACAGCTGTCATATAAACCGATCTCGATTTTTCTTCTCGAGCCACTAGACGGCACAATTCTCATCCGATTTGACTTATATTTTGCATGAGGTGTTTCATTATGACTTCCAACAACTATGCTAAGTACTGTCACTTCTTAACCCCCTAGAGCGTGCAACTCTTATCCGATTTGGCTGAAATTTTGTACAACGGCTTCTCCAATGACCTACAAAGTACGTGCTCAATATGGTCTGAATCGATCTATAGTCTGATAAAGCTCCCATATAAACCGATCTCGCTATTATGCTTCTTGAGCCCCTACAAGGCTCAATTCTTATCCGAATGGACTGAAATATTGCCCAATGACTTAAACTATTGGCTTCAACATTCCACTCATTTATTGGTCCGAATCGGACTAGAACTTTATATAGCTCCAATAGCATAACAATTCTAATCCATTATTCTTTGTTTGCCTAAAAAGAGATACCGGGAAAAAAAAGCTCGACAAATGCGATGCATAGTGGAGGGTATATAAGATTCGGCCTACATTTTTGGTGACTTGGCTTTCAATTAACTAGCAAAAAACTTTTACTGATATGCCAAACCTTATTGTAAACGCACATGCCCTGTTGCCAGGCGACAGAATTACATTCATCTGTCTTTTTTAATGGTTTAATTTTTTTTTTACTCCCTCTATCATATGAAGGGAGTGTACAAACTCAGTCATTTCGTTTGTAACACTTTGATATATCGATTGATTATATATGCTCTAAATCGAAATAGACCTGACCATTCATCCAACTTTGTATTTAAAGAACGATAACTTTGAAGTATAAAATTTTCGCAAAATCTTCTAAATGAGGCCAATAGCTGTTTGAATCCTGTGGAGCACATTGTAAAAGTTTTTTTCGGCAGCGGTTCTCCCCTTAATGATGCTGACGAAGTTTGTGAGGAGTTCAGAAATGTAAAACTTCTTTACTAATAATGTCGCTCTGTGGCACTCCTCTCGGGATCGGCTAAGTGTATGCAGAGTAGAGATCTTATCGTTAATCCTAAAACTGAAATCGGCCAGCGCTCATTAATATGGAAGAAGTATGTCCGCTGTTTCTTAATGAAGTGTTCGTGAGCAAATTTTGGATTTTGGTATTTCAGAAATATGGATAAGAAATGTTGTCTTGCGTATTATAGAAGGTTCAGGTGCAGGTTCTGCAAGATTTATTATAAGTCACTCTCAATATGATTCAACGCACAATATACTGCAAAGGTGATATTTCTTCCTATAATGTGATACATTCACCTCAGTGTGAAAATGTAAAAAGCTCTCTTATAAGGAAGTTCTAGATAAAAATTTTTGGTCTAAAATCCTTGGTGGGACAACTCAAAATGATAGACCTTTAGAAATGAGTATCACTCTCCATTGCCATTCGTAAATATTATTAGAGGTGCAGACTACATAAAGTTCGACTTGGCTACACTTGACTTACGAAACCAATTAAGCTACAATATTTAATCATAAACTTACTTGGATTCACCAGCTGATTGAAAATTTGCTTAAAAATGTTTTTTTCAGAACGCATACATTAAGTAAAGCAGGGCATTCATTGCCTTTCATGGAAATTTAATCTTTTGTTTTCCTCGAAAACAAAGCCTTTATGTTTCTTTAGCACGACCTCAATATACGATCTGAGCCACGTTATATGTTAAACTTAAGATGCATACCTGCTATATAAGACGAAACTAGTTGTGGGTTAATCATCAGTCAACTTGCGACCATTCAATATCATAAAAATCAATATGAAATTCTTACAAGCTTCCTTCATTGCTGTCTTCATGGCAATTGCCATAATATCAGTCCACGCTGCTCCTGAACCAGAACCTCAGCATGCCGGATCATGGGGCAATGTTCACTCACACGTTGGAGGAGGTCAAAGTGGAGGTAATATCGGAGGAGTAACTGGTGTAATTTCTCAAGAAGTAGGATCATCTACTGGATCGGTAACTGGACCAATTGTTGGATCAAATCTGCACGGTTAAAATCCTAATCAACAGGACACAGATAAGACAACAAGGCACCAAAATGATACAGTGGTTATATAAATTTGTAATTGATAAAAGAATAAAATGGAACTCCACTACCTAAAAATGCATTTTCACATTGGAGCTTTCTTAAATCTTAATGGGAGACTAGATATTTTGACGCTTTTTATACCCAGCACCAAATGATGGGGTTATATTAATTTTGTCATATAAGTTCTTGATCGCAAGTGAATTCTAGGACTATTGGGTTGCCCAAAAAGTAATTGCGGATTTTTTAAAAGAAAGTAAATGCATTTTTAATAAAACTTAGAATGAACTATAATCAAATATACTTTTTTTACACTTTTTTTCTAAAGCAAGCTAAAAGTAGCAGCTGATAATTGACAGAAGAAAAAATGCAATTACAGAGTCACAACCTGTGAAAAATTTTGTCAACGCCGACTATATGAAAAATCCCCAATTACTTTTTGGACAACCCAATATTTTGCCACGTACATCGCCCTGTACAGTTTGTTAAGCTTAAACTTAATACAGAACATTTCTCCCAGCTACTGGTATCCAACAGTGAGGAGTGTTATGTTACCGCAGAACTTGTTTCTGATGATGGTATATACTGTAAACCGCCTAGTCAGAAATAGTTCAGCGTAGCAGCAACCCGGCTGAAGGACAACAACTCAGAAGAAGCCGTTTGGTTGTCTCTCTGCTGATGTTTAATGAAAAACTTTTTAATGAATCGTTACAAAAATTGTCAACTTCTGAGCAGCAATTAAGGCGGTATTTAAAATAAAATAAAATACCTATTTTGGGCGTTCATTATTGGTTTAATAGCATAAATATAATAGTATTAGTTATGCTTGTAAAACTGAAAGATATGATGTAATATATAAAGTTTTGAAATATTTTTATTCTTTCTTTTTGAAGAATAGCACGGCCAAGAACTTTCAAAAGGAAGGCAAACTGTGTGATGTTGCTAGAAACCATTTGACCGGCTATCCGTATTGCGCCAAAAATCTTCACCAGCGAAATTTGTCAAATGGATCATGGTGCTTTACATGTCAATCCAAATAGATCAGTGTTTAATACAGCTTTGCCAGTCTCTAGATTAAACATTTGAAGCTTATAAAATCAGTATTTATTTTTGGTTTTGGCTGATGTTTGGAAATAGGAGAATTTTCAGAGATATCTTCAACTTTGTCAAATTTGGTCCAGCTCGGTCCATATTAGGGTTATTTTTGGTATTTTTGCTCTGGAATCCACATCTGGCAAGTGACATTTCTCCGCAAGGAAAAAGTATCTTTCAACCCATGGACGAATCGATGATCAATATTTTGATGAAGGTCCCATATAATCGTACATCTCGAAAAAAAAATGTTCACTTGTATTATTGAAGTCTAGACTAAATTTAGAGTAGATAGAATGCGAATTGGGAAATGATTTAAACATCGTTGAAAAGGTAGGAAAATTTTCTTTAAAGTAAGAACACTGTGTAAGTAAGACCAGTAATGATGATCACAATAAAATTTGGAAAATTCAACTTTTATGGAAAATTGACTTTTAAGTTGCCGGTAACATAAAATCGGATGGAATAGAGATATTGGGTTGCCCAAAAATTACTTGCGGATTTTTTAAAAGAAAGTAAATGCATTTTTAATAAAACTTAAAATGAACTTTAATCAAATATACTTTTTTTACACTTTTTTTCTAAAGCAAGCTAAAAGTCACAGCTGATAACTGACAGAAGAAAGAATGCAATTACAGAGTCACAAGCTGTGAAAAAATTTGTCAACGCCGACTATATGAAAAATCCGCAATTACTTTTTGGGCAACCAAATATTTGCATGATTCTTTTTGTTTTTTGCAGAAATAAACATACTGAGTAAATTCTCTCACACGTATGTGCAAAAAAAAGGGACGTAATGCTTGGTTTTTCACAATAAATAAAGCAATACTTGAAAATCGAGTTTTTTAGTATTTTGACAGCCACGACCTCTTTTATGGCTAGTATAAGGCGCGACATTCCTTAAGTTGTTGGGAACATTAAGTCCTTAATGTAAGCCTTAAACCAATAAGGAAAGGCAAAAGTCGGGCGGTGCCGACTGTATAATACCCTACACATACCCTATAAGTACAAAGTGGGAGCTATATCCAATTCTGAACCATTTTTCATGGACCTACGGTTGACAAATGACAACATTATTGCAAATTACCCAAAACCTGACGAACATATATATGGGAGCTATAACTATTGGGTTGCCCAAAAATAATTGTGGATTTTTCATATAGTCGGCGTTGACAAATTTTTTCAACGGCTTGTGACTCTGTAATTGCATTCTTTCTTCTGTTAGTTATCAGCTGTTACTTATAGCTTGCTTTAGAAAAAAAAGTACATTTGATTAAAGTTCATTCCATGTTTTATTAAAAATGCATTTACTTTCTTTTAAAAAATCCCCAATTACTTTTTGGGCAACCCAATAATACTGAACCGATTTCTATGAAATTCACCAGTAATGTCGAGAGTCATTAGAAAATCCTTCCTGCCAAATTTCGAGAGAATCGGTTAACTAATGATCATTTTATTGCTGTATTACTGCAAATCGGACGAACATATATATGGGAGCTATATCCAAATCTGAACCGATTTCTATAAAATTCGCATGTAATGGCGGGAGTCATAAGAAAATCCTTGCTGCCAAATTTCAAGAGAATCGGTTAAAAAATGATAATTTTATTGCAGTATTACTGCAAATCGGACAAACATATATATAGGAGCTATATCCAAATCTGAACCGATTTTTTCCAATTTCAATAGGCTTTGTTTCTAGGCCAAAACACACTCCCATACTAAATTTGAACACGATCGGATGAAAACTGCGACCTGTAGCTTGTACACAATTTAACATGGACAGACGGACAGACAGACGGACATAGCTAAATCGAATCAGAAAGTGATTCTGAGTCGATCGGTATACTTATCAGTGCGTCTATCTCTCTTCCTTTTGGTTGTTACAAACTAATTCACTAAATTATAATATCCTATACCATAGTAGTGGTGTAGGGTATAAAAAGTGAAAAAATCCACGTGGAACTTTTTTTCAGTGAGAAACTTTTGAAATTTAGTAAAAAACAATGGACCATATTAGTCTTAAGATAATGGGGTGGTTTCATATCAAAATCAGTAAGGAAAGGTAAAAGTCGGGCGCGGCTGACTATATAATACCCTACACCATGGCTGCCCTACCTCCAAAACCTACCAAAAATATATATTTAGACCAATCACGGCAATATGGGACTCAAATGAAAGGTTTTTAAGATTGGAAAACGTATTTTATATCCCATTTATGGACCAAGTGTTTGGAGGACCCTCCCAACCCCAAAACTTCCCCCAAACAAGACTTTTTACTAACCATGGCATTCTGGGGCTTAAATAAAAGGTATTTGAGTGAAGAATACGAATCTAATTCCAAATGTGGGACCGATGTTTTTGGGGGGCCGCCCCTTCCTAAAAACTTACCCCAAAGAGGAAAAATTTACGACCATACCAATACGGGGCTCAAATGAGAGGTCTTTGGGAGTAAAGCACGAATCTGGTATCAATATTCGGGAAAAAGTGTGTATAGGGCCACCCCACACCCATAACACCACCCAAGTAAGACGAATATGCTGACGATTGCAATATGGGGCTCAAATAAGAGGTATTTTTGAGTAGAATACATATCTGATATATATTTTCAGGTCACTGAGTTGCCTCCCTATTTCCCAAAACACCGCCAACCGGACATGTTTGCTGACTAAGGAAATATGGATCTCAAATGAAAGGTATTTGGGAGTAGATAACGATTCTGGTATCAACTTTCGGAACCAACTGTCTAGGAGACGTCCTACCCCTATAAAAACCCCAAATAGGACGTATTGGCTCACCATGGCAATTTGGTTCATAAAGAGAAAGGAGCTCGATGTTGTTGGCCTCAAGGGCCCCTATCCCAAACCGGACATATTTGCTGACTTTGGCAATAAGATGTTTAGGTGAAAGGTATTTGAGATTAGAAAACGAATTCAATATGAAATTTTGGGAACAATGACAATATTGGGTTCAAATAAATGATATTTGAGAGTGGATCACGATGCTGATATATTTTCAGTGCTACGTGTTACTGGGACCACCTCAACCTCTAAAACACACCTAAATCCGGCATGTTTATTGACCATGTCAAATGAAATGTATTGAGGAGTACAGCACGAAATTGGTACCCACTTTTCTGTGGGACTTCTCCTTCCCCAAAACACCCAATATAGAGCAATTATTTACTGACCATCGCAATATGGGGCTCAATAAAGGTATTTGGGAGTAAAATACGAATCTGATATACAAATGTGGGACCATATATTTGGGGCACCATCCCCTCCCCAAAATACCCCCAAAGAGTACAAATTTACCGACCATGCAAATATGTGGCTCAAATGAAGGGTACTTGAGATTAGAAAACGAATTAGATAACCAAAACCAGAGCACGATGCTGATATTTTTTCAGGGCTAAGTGTCTGGGGGACCACCTCACCCCCGAAAGCACCACCTAATCGGACATACATATTTGCCGATCATGGCAATATGGGGCTCAAATGAAAGGTATTTGAGAATATAGCACAATATTCATACCCTCTTTCGGAAGTACACACTGGGGCTCCACACCACTCCCTAAACTCACTGACCACCTCCCTGGGCGACTTACCACTCCCAAAATCCCCATGGGAATATCGAGTTCAAATAAAATCTTTTAAGAATGGAGTACATCTAACATCCCAACTTAAATGACTCTTAATCCTCCGAGTGAATTCACAGTTCAACAAAGCTAATATGGCAAGTCAGTCAAGCAATATACATATACTTTAATTTTGTTCCATATACAGTAAAAGAAGGTGCAGCGGAGCGGGCCCAGGTCAGCCAAATTAAAATATAACTCACTTGAAACCATCTGCTGATTCTTCGATTCGCTAAACATACATTTAGTAAGACAAAAAATTTATTACCTTTTATGTACATTTAACCATTTGTTTTACTTGACTACAGAGCCCTTATGTTTCTTTTGCATGACCTCAATATGCGATCTGAGCCACGTTATATGTTAAACTTAAGATGCATAACTGCTATATAAGACGAAACTAGTTGTGGGTTAATCATCAGTCATCTTGCGACCATTCAATATCATAGAAATCAATATGAAATTCTTACAAGCTTCCACCATTGCTGTTTTCATGGCGATTGCCATAATTTCAGTTCAAGCTGCTCCTGAACCAGAACCTCAGCATGCCTCATCATGGGGTAGTGTTGGCTCACACGTTGGAGGAAGTCAAAGTGGAGGTAATATTGGAGGAGTAGGTGGTGTAATTTCTCAAGAAATTGGAACATCTACTGGAACGGCCATGGGACCAATTGTTGGATCGAATATGCACGGTTAAGATCTTCATCAAGAGAATACAGAGAAGACAACAAGCCACCAAATGATACAGCGCTCATTTAAATTTGTAAATGATAAGAGAATAAAGTGGAACTTTACTATCTAAAAATATATTTTCAAATTAGAACTTTATTTAAATGTTAATGGGAGACTAGATTTTTCGGATGGGGTGATATTAATTTTGTCTTATATATTCTTGATTGCCGTAAATCTCGAAAACGATTTTGCCATGTACGTCCGCCTTTACTCTCTTTGTGCCTGAAACTTAATACTAATTTTTTTCCCAGCTACTGGCATCCGACAGTGGAGGCGGTGATGTAACTACAGAACTTATTTTTGATGGTGGTATGAAATGTACACCGCCTAATCGGAATAGGGTCAGCATAGCAATAACCTAGTTGAAGGACAACAACGCAGCAGGAGCCGATGGGATGTCCGTTGAACTATATAAGACCGGAGGCGAATCACCAATGCACCACGTTTGCACCAACATGTTTTGCTCGATCTGACTAAAAGGACACATAGCCGACGATTCGTCATAAATCAGCACACTATATTTCACAGGCAAAAGAATACTTCAATAGCTATAAATAAAAGTTTCGATAAGTAAACTTCGCTTGACATATACAAGTTTGTTTATAGTAAAATTACAGATTTCGGTTACGATTAAATCATGGATCAATTTTATTACAAATATAAGCTTGTTTTGCCCAAAAAGTCATGTTGTTCATTATAAAAAAAATTGTGGTTCACTTTCATACCCTCTATAGGATGGGGGTACACTTATGTTGCCATTGCGTTTATAACTAATCAAAATCTTGATCTGAGACCCAACAAAGTAATAAATTCTTGATCGTCTTGCTATTCTAAGACGTTTAACCATGTCTGTCGTCCATACGTCCGTCGAAAGCACGCTAGCTTTCGATAGAGTAAAGCACGGCGCTTGAAATTTTGCACAAATACTACTTATTATTGTAGGTCGGTTAGGATTGAAGATGAGCCAAATCGGCCCATGTTTTGATATAGCTGCCATATAAACCGATCTTGGGTCTTGATTTCTTAAGCCTCTAAAGGCCTCAATTCTCATCTGATTTGGTGGCTTTTTGGTATCACCTTCCACAACTGTATAGGTATATTTTGCGCAGATACTTAATATTGATGTAAGTCGTTGGGGATTGCAAATGGCGTTTTTCGGTTCAGATTTAGATATAGCTCCCATATAAACCGATCACTAGATATGACTTCTTGAGCCCCTGGAAAACGTTATTCTTATCCGTTTTGGCTGAAATTTTCCATGTGGTGTTCTGTAATGACCTTCAACAAATGTGCCGAGTACGGTCCAAATCGGTCTATAACCTGATATAGCTCCAATATCAATCGATCTCCCGATTTGACTTCTTGAGCCCCTGGAAGCCGTACTTTTTGTCCGATTTAGCGAAAATTTTACACAGTATTCTGTTATGACTTCTAATAACTGTGTTAAGTACGGTCCAAATCGGCCTATAACCTGAAATAGCTCCAATATCAATCGATATTTCGATTTGACTCCTTAAACCCTTGGAAGCCGCAATTTTTGTCCGATTTAGTTAAAATTTTGCACATAGTATTCTGTTATGACTTCTAATAACTGTGTTATGTACGGTCCAAATCGGCCATGAACTTCATATAGCTCCCATATAAACCGATCTCGCAATTTGACTTTTTGAGCCATTACAAGTCGCGATTTTTATCCGATTTTGCTGAACTTTTGCATATAGTGTTCTGTTATGACTCTCATCAACTGCTTAAAGTACGGTCCAATTCGGTCTATAACCAGTTATAGCTTCCATATTTTAGCAGAATTCATGATGGTGGGTTTCCAAGATTCGGTCTGGCTGAACTTAGCAGGCTTCTACTATTTATACCCTACACCACCACTGTGGTACAGGGTATTATAAGTTTTTGCATTTGTTTACAACGCAATGAAGGAGAAGAGGTAGACAGTATACCGATCGACTCAGAATCACTTTCTGATTCAATTTATCCATGTCCGTCGGTCCATCCGCCCATCTGTGATTCCATGTATTCTTGTTAACAAGGTACAGGTCCAATAGTCAGGAAATTTTGCACGCATCACTTTTTGGCCCTAGGATGAATGCTATTGATATTGGTCAAAATCAGTTCACATTTCGATATAGCTCACATATATATGTATAGCCCGATTGACACTAAAATGGTCTTAGGAACTACAATTTTCAAAACTTTTGCACGGATTGTTTTGTAAATGATCTTAGCATATCTCCAAGTTTCATAAAAATCGGTTCAGATTTGGATATAGGCTAATTTACACTTATATGATCGTCGTAACAACAAACTTTGACCGATTTGCATAAAATTTGGCTCGAATTGGTTTGTTACTCATTTTATATGCATAATTTCCTTATAATAGATTCAGATTTGGATATAGCTCCTTTATATATTTCGTCCGATTTACACTTATAAGGCCGTAATAAACACAATTTTCAATCAAACTGCAAAAGATTTGGCGCTGATTGTGTTGCTGCTGATCTTAACATGTCAGCAAGATTTCATCATTATAGGTTCAGATTTGGGTCTGGCTTCCATATATATTTATCGCCGGATTTGCACTAATATGGCAGTAGTACCAACACTTTTCAAACGATTTGTTCGAAAAAAGTTGGTTTGGATTAAGATAGAGCTCTTATATACATATTTATATACATATATATAGAAAACTAGCCGAACCGGGCCCGCTCCGTTGCGCCTTCTTCAACTCTCTAATATATTTCGACCTGAGTGCATATATCCAATTAATTCCATTATTGTCTATGGCGCTGATCGCGTTCGAATAATGGCGAGAACATCGGACAAAGCGGCGTTTATCCCCTCTTAATGTTGGCGACATTTGCGAGGTTCAATGCCATGCATGGTCATTTCAAATATTTTTTTTTTTTATTTTTCCTTTTCATTGAGTTTAAACTTGAATCGGAAAGCCCTCATTGATGTGTGAGAAGTTTGCTCTTGCTATGTTCCTGGTGTTTCTAAAAATTAGGGTAATGAGAATTGTTTTTTAGGGAAGGGATGACACCTCAAATATTTCGACTCAAACATGGGTATTAAATTCGTGTTGCTCTTACAAAGCCATTTAATTTTGAGCCCCATATTGCCATGGCCGGTAAATTTGAACCGTTTGGAGGGTTTTTCTTTTTTTTTTGCTGGGGCAGCCACAGGTACATTGAACTGAAAGTAGATATCAAATTCTTTATTTTCAACGGAAATGAAGTTCCGATAAGGGGGTGCTTTAGGGCGTACTCCAAAACACTTGGCTCCAAATTTGGATATCAAATTTTGTTTTCTACTCTCAAATATCTTTAATTTGAGTCCCATATTGTCATAATGGGTTAAATAACCAGTCGTATTCTACTCTCCAATACCTTTCATTTGATACCTATATTGTCCACTTTTGATTTTGGGTTGTGTTTTTAGCTAAGCGGTTGGGTACGTCCCCCTTCTGACATTGAAAAATTGTATAGCCTATGTTACCTTCGAGATCAACCTACACAAAAAGCGAAAATTTCGAGAAGATCGGTTCTGCCGTTTTTCAGTCTATACGGAACAAACAAACCGAGTCCCATATATCCGTGATTGGCTAATGACCCTATTTTGGCCGTTTTTGTGGAGGTAGGGTGACCCCCCTATATTTCGACATGAATTTGTATGCCAAATTCGTTATCAACTTCCGCATATATTTCTTTTTGACCTTATCGGTGCACTTTTGATTTTGGGTGGGGTTTTTGGGATAACGCTGGAGGGTTCGCCCCCTTCCGTTATCAATAAATTATAAAGCCTATTCCTACTTTCTGGCCATATTCGTAATCTACTCCCAAATACCTTTCAATTGAGTCCCATATTATCATGATCGTCAAATAAACCTATTTTAATGGGATTGGAGCGGCCCCCCAGGTACATGGACCCTACTTTTATTATGAAATTCGTACTCTACTCTTGAATACCTTTTGTTTGAATCCCATATTATCCCGATCGGTCTACTCTTGAATACCTTTCGTTTGAATCCCATATTGTACCGATCGGTCTACTTTTACTTTTGGGATAAGCGGGAGGGTCCGCCCCATCCCGATATCAAAACAATTATAAAGCCTATGTTTCTTTCCAAACCAACCTACACAATCTATGAAAATTTCAACGTAATCGGTTCAGCCGTTTTTGAGTCTATACGGAACAAACAAAGAAACACAAATTGAATTTTATATATAAGATATAGCCCGAACTTATAATTGTAGGGTGTTATATAGTCGGCTGAGCCTTTAGCCTTTCCTTACTAGCTTTGAATTCTTTAATGTGTTTCAATGATTTAAATGACTGTAGGTTTGCATTCATTTGTACCCATATTTTATTAAGTTTTAATTCTTTACAGATGTCATAATAAAGCCAACCTAAATTTTTGATGATTTGGCTTTCGATTAACTAGCAAAAATCTGTTGTTGATATGGCAAGCCTTATTGTAATCACACGTGCCCTGTTGCCGGGCGACAGCTTTACATTCATTTGACTTTCTTAATGTTTTAATTTCGTTCATACCCTCTACCATATGATGGGAATATATAAACTCAGCCCTCTACCATATGATGGGAGTATATAAACACTTTGATATATAGATTGATTATATTGGGTTGCCCAAAAAGTAATTGCGGATTTTTTAAAAGAAAGTAAATGCATTTTTAATTAAACTTAGTATAAACTTTAATCAAATATACTTTTTAACACTTTTTTTCTAAAGCAAGCTAAAAGTAACAGCTGATAACTGACAGAAGAAAGAATGCAATTACAGAGGCACAAGCTGTGAAAAAATTTGTCAACGCTGACTGTATGAAAAATCCGCAATTACTTTTTGGGCAACCCAATATTTATCGCCGGATTTGCACTAATATGGCCATAGTTACAACACTTTTCAAACGATTTGTTCGAAAAAAGTCGGTTCGGATTAAGATATAGCTCTCATATACATATTTTTTTTTTATATATAAAAATAAATTTGTGTTTGTTTGTTTGTTCCGTATAGACTCAAAAACGGCTGAACCGATTACCTTGAAATCTTCACAGATTGTGTTGGTTGGTCTGGAAGGAAACAAAGGCTATATAATTTTTTGATATCGGGAGGGGGACGGACCCTCTCGCCTACCCCAAAAGTAATACCCAAAAATAAAAGTAGACGGATCGGGACAATATGGGATACAAATGAAAGGTATTCAAGAGTAGAGCATGAGTTTCATAATAAAAGTTACGTCCAAGGACCTGGGGGGCTGCCCCAGCCTCAAAACCCCTACAAATAAGTTTATTTGACGATCATGACAATATGGGACTCAAATGAAAAGTACTAGGGAGTATATTACAAATATGGTCAGGAAAAAGGTATAGGCTTTATAATTTATTGATATCGGAAGGGGGACGGTACCTTCCCCTTTCGCCAAAAACACCATCCTAAATCAAAAGTGGACCGATCGGGACAATATAGGTATTAAATAAAAGGTATTGGAGAGAGTAGAATACGAATGTGATATTAAAATTTGAGTCTTAGAACCAATCGTTCCGCTCCAACTTATAAATTGTGTAACCTTTTTTCCAAACTTTGCGGTTTGAATAAATGAATTCTGTTCTAGTCCTTTTGTTTGAAAAGAAGAAGTCACTTTGTCGTTTTTTGTACTGTGCATAGGCAAAAGGGAAAATTATCTCAATGTCTGGCATAAAAAATCAGTTCGAAGTATAGGGGGTCACCCCAAAAACGACCAAATGGGCACGAATTTCTTAAAATTTTCATAGTTTGTGTAGGTTTGTACGGAAGGAAACAAAGTCGCAGTGCGACATCTCTTTGGGGGAGAATTTGCATGGCCATGCATGGCTTTGTACCTCGCAAATTTCGCAAGCATTAGAAGGGGATAACCAGCTCTTAAAAATTGTTTCGATGTTCTCGCCAGGATTTGTGCGCAAGCGTTCAGCGTCACATAGATGAATATAGGCTACAGTGGCACGAATTCGATATCCATATTTAGGACGAAGTGTCCCAACACTAAAAAGACATAAGATAGTTTAAGAAGGCGCAGCGGTGCGGGATTGGTTCGGCTAGTAGATATGTATATGTAGCCCCAATTTATAATTGTTGGGTATTATATAGTCGGCTCCGCCCGAACTTAGCCTTTCCTTACTGGCTTTGAATTCTTTAATGAGTTTCAATGATTTAAATGACTATAGGTTTGCATTCACTTGTACCCATATTTTATTAAGTTTGCAAGAGTTTTCTTTGTATTTACAGATGTCACAATAAAGGCAACCTAAATTTTCGAAGATTTGGCTTTCAATTAACCAGCAAAAATCTGTTGTTGATATGGCAAGCCTTATTGTAATCACACGTGCCCTATTGCCGGGCGACAACATTACAATCATTTGACTTGGGAGTATATAAACTCGGTCATTTGGCTTGTAACACTTTAATATATCGATTGATATTGTATATACTCTAAATCGAACTAGCCCTGACCATCCATCAAACTTCATGTTTGTAGAACGATAACTTTAAATAATTTAATTTTAGCAACTTTTTCTAGTTGAGGCCGATAGCAATTTGAATCCCATAGAGCACATTGCAAAAGTTTTTTCGGCAACGGTTATCCCCTTAATGATGCTGACGAAATTTGTGAGGAGTTCAGTAATGTAAAACTTCTCTACTAATAATGCCGCTCTGCGGCACTCCTTTCGAGCTCGGCTATGTGCATATAGAGTAGAGATCATATCGTTTAGCCTAAAACTGGAATGGGAGAGCGCTCGTTGAAATGGGAGAATTATGTCCCCTGTTTCTTCATGAAATATGCGCTAGCAAATTTGGTATTTTGGTATCTTAGAAGTATGGATAAGACATTTTGTCTTGCGTATTATAAAAGAAGGTACAGCAGAGTTGTTTGTGTAGGTTCTACAAGATTTATTGTAAGTCACTTTCAAAATGATTTAAGTTGATATATCTTCCTATTATGTGATACTTTGACCTCACCCTTCAAACAAAACTTATTGGTCTAAAATCCTTGGTCGGACAACTCAAAACGATAGACCTTTACAAATGAGTATCACTCCTCATTGCCATTCGTAAATATTATTAGAGGTGCAGAGTACATAAAGTTCTGCTTGGCTACACTTGACTTACGAAACCAATGAAGCTACAATATTTAACTTTAAACTGATTCGATATATGCTTAAAAATGTTTTTTTCAGAACAAATACATTAAGTGAAGCAAGGAATTCATTGCCTTTAATGGACATTTAACCTATTGTTTTACTTTACAACAAAGTTTCTTTTGCATGACCTTAATACGCCGACTGAGCCACGTTATATGTTAAACTTAAAATGCATTCCTGCTATATAAGACGTAACTAGTTGTGGGTTAATCATCAGTCATCTGGCGACAATTCAATATCATAGAAATCAATATGAAATTCCTACAAGTTTGCATCATTGCTGTCTTCATGGCAATTGCCATAATTTCAGTCAAAGCTGCTCCTATACCACCTCAGAATGTTGGATCATTGGGCCATTTCAATTTCGTAGCACCTGCTGTAATTTCTCATGTATAGGAACATCTTCTGGATCGGTAACTGGATCAAATGTGCAAATGTCCACAGAACAGTATAATGATTCATTCCTGAGAAGACAACATGCCACCAAATGTTACAGTGCTCTAATTGAAAAAAAAAAATAAAATATAACTTCATTTCCCGAAAATATATTTTCAAATAAGAAAATTCTTTAAAATTTTTAATGGGAGACTAGATCATCCCACGCTTTATATACCCAGCACCGACGAATGGGTTAATATTAATTTTTTTTCTAGGACTATTTTGCCTCGTACGTCCGCCACCTGTAGAGTTTGTGCAGCTGAAACTTAATACAGAACATTTTTCCCACCTACTGGCATCCGACAGTGGGGGCAGTGATGTTACTATAAAACTTATTTCAAATGATGGAATAAAATGTAAACCACCTAGTCAGAATGGGGTCAGCAAAGCAATAACCCGGTTGAAGGACAACCACGCAGCAGGAGCCAACCGGTTTGTCCTTTGAACTATTGGGTTGCCCAAAAAGTAATTGCGGATTTTTATATAGTCGGCGTTGACTAATTTTTTCACAGCTTGTTACTTTTAGCTTGCTTTAGAAAAAAAGTGTAAAAAAAGTAAATTTGATTAAAGTTCATTCTAAGTTTGCTCG
Source organism: Stomoxys calcitrans (assembly GCF_963082655.1). NCBI lineage: Eukaryota > Metazoa > Arthropoda > Insecta > Diptera > Muscidae > Stomoxys > Stomoxys calcitrans. The sequence continues at coordinate 53,927,337 of NC_081553.1, forward strand.
ATCTGGCTAAAAGGAAGCATACCCGACGATTCATCAAAAATCAGCTCACTATGTTTCGCAGGCAAAAAAATAGTTCAATAGCTATAAACGAAATGTTCGACCAGTAAACACCGCTTGTCATAAATAAGGAGAACATGTTTATGGTAAAACAAGTAAAGAAGGACTCGATGACTACCACATTATCTGAGAAGTTTGCCCGAAATCGGCTTAGAATTAGATATAGCTCCCATATATATGTTCGGCAGATTTTGTCGTTTGCCAAACGTAGTTATTACAGTTTGAACATATTTTTGCTCGCCGAGTACCATTAAAATTGGTTCAGAATTGGATATAGCTCCCATATTGTACCAATAAGATAGGTGTAGGGTCTTACACAGTCGGCACCGCCCGACTTTTAGCATTTCTTACTGGTTTGTTTTTGGAGACTAGAAGTGCAAAAAAATTTCGAACGAAACACATGACCAATCTCCGAGATCTGGTATTTTTAGAAATTAGGCTAATGAGAAGTGTTTTTAAGGGGGGGAATGGCACCTCAGACATTTCGACTCAAATATGGACATCAAATTCGTGCAGCACCTCCAAATCCATTTAGTTTGAGCCCCATATTGCGATGGTAGGTAAATATATGAACTGTTTGCAGGGTGTTTTGGGGTTGGGGCTGCTACTGGCTCTTTGCCCGGAAAAAAAAAGATATCAAATTCGTATTTTACATGCAAATACCGTTGTTTTGAGCCCCATATTGCCTCATTTGGGAAAGAAGTTCAGTTTAGGGGATGCTTTAGGGCGTACCTCTAAACACTTGACTCTAAAATTGGATATCAAATTCGTTTTCTACTCTCAAATATCTTTCATTTAAGTCCCATATTGTCATAATGGATCAATTAACATATTTGACGTGTTTTTAGGAGTAAAAGCGCAGCCTAGACTTGAACGAAAAATTTAGTGTCATATTCGTAATCTCCTCCCAAATACCATTCATTTGAGTCCCATATAGCCATGGTCGGCTAAAATGCCCATTTAGGGGTATTTGGGGATGGGGCGACCTCCCATTACTGGCTGGGTACTTGGACCCAAATTTTAATATCATACTAGTTTCCTGGTCTCCAATACCTTTCATTTGAAACCCTTATTGTTCCCATCGGACCACTTTCGAATATGGTGGCGTTTTTTGGGTAAGGGGGAGGGTCCGCCTCCAACCGATATCCAAAAAAAAAAAAAATTATATATCCTATGTTTCCTTCTAGACAAACGTACACAATCTATCAAAATTTTAAGAAAATTGGTTCTGCCAAGTATCATAAAGTCATAATGAGTCTAATGGCAATGTGAGGGGTGGCGTCACCCCTATACTTAGATCTGATTCGAAATCTACTCCCGAATACCTTTAATTTGAGCCCCATATTGAAATGAACGTCCAATATGTCTGTATGGGGGAGTTTTGGGGTTGGGGCGGCACGATGGGTACTTGGACTCAAATTTTAATTTGAGCCCCATATTGAAATGAACGTCCAATATGTCTGTATGGGGGAGTTTTGGGGTTGGGGCGGCCCGATGGGTACTTGGACTCAAATTTTAATACCACATTTGTATTCTACTCTCCAATACCTTTCATTTGATACCTATATTGTCCCTACCGGTACACTTTTGATTTTGGGTTGTGTTTTTGGCATAAGAGGGAGGGTCCGTCCCCCTTCCGATACCGAAAATTTATGAAGCCTAGACCAGACCATCTTATACAATATGCGAAAATTACGTTTTTCAGTTTATACGGAACAAACAAACCGAGTCCTATATATCCGTGATTGGCTAATGTGCCCATTTTGGGCGTTTTTGTGAGGGTGCGGTGACCCCCCATACTTCGACATGAATTTGTATGCCAGAAACGATATCTACTCCCGCATACTTTTCATTTGAAACCCATATTGCCTTATCGGTCCACTTTGGATGGTGTTTGGGGTAACGGTGTGTCCGTCCCCTTCTGTTATAAATAATACCTTTCATTTGAGTTCCATATTGACATGATCGTCAAATAAACCTATTTTAAGGGGTTTTGGGGCTGGGGCGGCCCCTTAGTACATAGCGAGCTAAGTTCGGCGGGCCGAATCTTTGAAACCCACCACCATGAATTCCGCTAAAACATGGAAGCAATATCTGGTTATAAACCGAATTGGACCGTACTTTACGCAGTTGTTGAGAGTCATAACAGAACACTATATGCAAAAGTTCAGCAAAATCGGATAAAAATCGCGGCTTATAATGGCTCAAAAAGTGAAATCGGGAGACTGGTTTATATGGGAGCTATATGATGTTCATGACCGATTTGGACCGTACTTAACACAGTTATTAGAAGTCATAACAGAATACTATGTGTAAAATTTTCACAAAATCGGACAAAAATTGCGGCTTCTGGGGGTTTAAAAAGTCAAACCGGGAGATCGATTTATATTGGAGCTATATCAGGTTAAAGACCGATTTGGACCGTACTCCGCACATTTGTTGAAAGTCATTACAGAACACCACATGGAAAATTTCAGCCATAACGAACAAGAATAACGTTTTCCAGGGGCTCAAGAAGTCAAATCTGGAGATCGGTTTATATGGGAGCTATATCTAAATCTGAAACCAAAAACGCCATTTGCAATCCCCAAGGACTTACATCAATATTAAGTATCTGCGCAAAATATACCTATACAGTTGTGGAAGGTGATACCAAAAAGCCACCAAATCAGATGAGAATTGAGGCCTTTAGAGGCTTAAGAAGTCAAGACCCAAGATCGGTTTATATGGCAGCTATATCAAAACATGGACAGATTTGGCTCATCTTCAATCCTAACCGACCTACAATAATAAGTAGTATTTGTGCAAAATTTCAAGCGCCGTGCTTTACTCTATCAAAAGCTAGCGTGCTTTTGACAGACGGATGGACGGACCGACATGGCTAAACGTCTTAGAATAGCAAGACGATCAAGAATTTATTACTTTGTTGGGTCTCAGATGAAGATTTTGATTAGTTATAAACGCAATGGCGACATAAGTGTACCCCCATCCTATGGAGGGTATGAAAGCAAACCACAATTTTTTTTATAATGAACAACATGACTTTTTGGGCAAAACAAGCTTATATTTGTAATAAAATTATCCATGATTTAATCGTAACCGAAATCTGTAATTTTATCATAAAAAAGTTATCTTTGTGTACGCCAAGCGAAGTTTCCTTGTCGAAACTTTCATTTTTAGCTATTGAACTATTCTTTTGCCTGTGAAACATAGTGTGCTGATGAATGAATCATCGGGTATGTTGTCCTTTTAGCCAGATCGTGCAAACAAGGTGGTGCAAACGTGCTGCATCGGCGATTCGCCTCCGGTCTTACATAGTTCAACGGACAACCCGCCGGCTCCTGCTACGTGGTTGTCCATCAACAAGGTGATGAGAATTGAGGCCTTTAGAGGCTTAAGAAGTCAAGACCCAAGATCGGTTTATATGGCAGCTATATCAAAACATGGACAGATTTGGCTCATCTTCAATCCTAACCGACCTACAATAATAAGTAGTATTTGTGCAAAATTTCAAGCGCCGTGCTTTACTCTATCAAAAGCTAGCGTGCTTTTGACAGACGGATGGACGGACCGACATGGCTAAACGTCTTAGAATAGCAAGACGATCAAGAATTTATTACTTTGTTGGGTCTCAGATGAAGATTTTGATTAGTTATAAACGCAATGGCGACATAAGTGTACCCCCATCCTATGGAGGGTATGAAAGCAAACCACAATTTTTTTTATAATGAACAACATGACTTTTTGGGCAAAACAAGCTTATATTTGTAATAAAATTATCCATGATTTAATCGTAACCGAAATCTGTAATTTTATCATAAAAAAGTTATCTTTGTGTACGCCAAGCGAAGTTTCCTTGTCGAAACTTTCATTTTTAGCTATTGAACTATTCTTTTGCCTGTGAAACATAGTGTGCTGATGAATGAATCATCGGGTATGTTGTCCTTTTAGCCAGATCGTGCAAACAAGGTGGTGCAAACGTGCTGCATCGGCGATTCGCCTCCGGTCTTACATAGTTCAACGGACAACCCGCCGGCTCCTGCTACGTGGTTGTCCATCAACAAGGTGATTTCTATGCTCACCCCATTCTGACTAGGCGGTTTACATTTTATTCCATCCATTCCAATAAGTTCTGTAGTTACATCATCGCCCCCACTGTCGGATGCCAGTATGTGGGAAAAATGTTCTGTATTAAGTTTCAGCTATACAAACTGTACAGGTGGACTTGCATGGCAAAATCGTCTTAGAGTTTTACGGAAATCAAGAATATACAATATATGACAAAATTAATATCACCCCATCAATTGGTGCTGGGTGCCAAAAAGCGTCGAAAGATCTTGTCTCCCATTAACATTGAAATAAAGTTCTAATTTGAAAATATATTTTTAGGTAGTAAAGCTCCATTTTATTCTCTTATCAATTGCAAATTTAAATGAGCGCTGTATCATTTGGTGGCTTGTTGTTTTCTCTGTGTTCTGTTGTTGAGGATTTTAACCGTGCATATTCGATCCAACAATTGGTCCAGCTGCCGATCCAGTCGAAGATCCTATACCTTGAGAAATTGCACCACCTACTCCTCCGATATTACCACCACTTTGACTTCCTCCAACGTGTGAGCCAACACTACCCCACGATGAGGCATGCTGAGGTTTTGGTTCAGGAGCAGCTTGGACTGAAATTATGGCAATTGCCATGAAGACAGCGATGATGGAAGCTTGTAGGAATTTCATATTGATTTCTATGATATTGAATTGTCGCAAGATGACTGATGATTAACCCACAACTAGTTTCGTCTTATATAGCAGGTATGCATCTTAAGTTTAACATATAACGTGGCTCAGATCGCATATTGAGGTCATGCAAAAGAAACATAAGGGCTCTGTTGTCAAGTAAAACAAATGGTTAAATGTACATAAAAGGTAAACAATTTTTTGTCTTACTAAATGTATGTTTAGCGAATCGAAGAATCAGCAGATGGTTTCAAGTGAGTTATATTTTAATTTGGCTGACCCGGGCCCGCTCCGCTGCACCTTCTTTTACTTTATATGGAACAAAATTATAGTTTATGAATATAGCTTGACTAACAGTATGCCAATAAAAATGCCTTTATCTGAATGCCATATTAGCTTTGTTGAACTGTGAATTCACTCGGAGGACTAAGAGTCATTTAAGTTGGGATGTTAGATGTACTCCATTCTTAAAAGATTTTATTTGAACTCGATATTCCCATGGGGATTTTGGGAGTGGGAAGTCGCCCAGGGAGGTGGTCAGTGAGTTTAGGGAATGGTGTGGAGCCCCAGTGTGTACTCCCGAAAGAGGGTATGAATGTTGTGCTATATTCTCAAATACCTTTCATTTGAGTCCCATATTGCCATGATCGGTAAATATGTATGTCCAATTAGGTGGTACTTTCGGGGGTGAGGTGGTTCCCCCGACACTTAGCCCTGAAAAAATATCAGCATCGTGCTCTGGTTTTGGTTATCTAATTCGTTTTCTAATCTCAAGTACCCTTCATTTGAGACACATATTGGCCTGGTCGGTAAATTTGTACTCTTTGGGGGTATTTTGGGGAGGGGGTGGTGATCCAAATACATGGTCCCACATTTGTATGTCAGATTCGTATTTTACTCCCAAATACCTTTATTGAGCCCCATATTGCGATGGTCAGTAAATAATTGCTCTATATTGGGTGTTTTGGGGAAGGAGAAGTCCCACAGAAAAGTGGGTACCAATTTCGTGCTGTACTCCTCAATACATTTCATTTGACATGGTCAATAAACATACCTGATTTAGGTGTGTTTTAGAGGTTGAGGTGGTCCCAGTAACACTTAGCTCTGAAAATATATCAGCATCATGCTCTACTCTCAAATATCATTTATTTGAACCCAATATTGTCATTGTTCCCAAAATTTCATATTGAATTCGTTTTCTAATCTCAAATACCTTTCACTTAAACTCCTTATTGCCAAAGTCAGCAAATATGTCCGGTTTGGGATAGGGGCCCTTGAAGCCAACAACATCGAGCTCCTCTCTCTTTATGAACCAAATTGCCATGGTGAGCCTATACGTCCTATTTGGGGGTTTTTATAGGGGTAGGACGACCCCTAGACAGTTGGTTCTGAATGTTGATACCAGAATCGTTATCTACTCCCAAATACCTTTACTACTTTTTCCCGAACATTGATATCAGATTCGTGCTTTACTCCCAAAGACCTTTTATTTGAGCACCGTAGTGGTATGGTCATAAATTTTTCCTCTATGGGGTATGTTTTTAGGGAGGGGCGGTCCCCCAAAAACATCGGTCCCACATTTGGAATTAGATTCGCATTCTACACTCAAATACCTTTTATTTAAGCCCCAAATTGCCATGGTTAGTAAATAAGTCTTGTTTGGGGGAAGTTTTGGGGGTGGGAGGGTCCTCCAAACACTTGGTCCAAAAATTGGATATAAAATACGTTGTCCAATCTTAAAAACCTTTATTTGAGTCCCATATTACCGTGATTGGTCTAAATATATATTTGGTAGGTTTTGTATTCTACTCTCCAATACCTTTCATTTGATACCTATATTGTCCCGATCAGTCCACTTTTGATTTTGGGTTGTGTTCCCATAAGAGGGAGGGTCCGTCCCCCTTCCGATACCGAAAATTTATGTAGCCTTTACGTTTTTCAGTATATACGGAACAAACAAACCGAGTCCTACATATCCGTGATTGGCTAATATGCCCATTTTGGTCGTTTTTATGAGGGTAAGGTGACCCCCTATACTTCGACATGAAATTGTATGCCGGAACCGTTATCTACTCCCGCATACTTTTCATTTGATACCCATATTGCCTTATCGGTCCATTTTGGATGGTGCTTGGGGTAACGGTGTGTCCGTCCCCTTCCGTTCTAAATAATACCTTTTATTTGAGTTCCATATTGTCATGATCGTCAAATAAACCTATTTTAAGGGGTTTTGGGGCTGGGGCGGCCCCTTAGTACATAGCGAGCTAAGTTCGGCGGGCCGAATCTTTGAAACCCACCACCATGAATTCTGCTAAAATATGGAAGCAATATCTGGTTATAAACCGAATTGGACCGTACTTTACGCAGTTGTTGAGAGTCATAACAGAACACTATATGCAAAAGTTCAGCAAAATCGGATAAAAATCGCGGCTTATAATGGCTCAAAAGTGAAATCGGGAGACTGGTTTATATGTGAGCTAAATGATGTTCATGACCGATTTGGACCGTACTTAACACAGTTATTAGAAGTCATAACAGAATACTATGTGTAAAATTTTCACACAATCGGACAAAAATTGCGGCTTCTGGGGGTTTAAAAAGTCAAACCGGGAGATCGGTTTATATTGGAGCTATATCAGGTCATAGACCGATTTGGACCGTACTTGGAATACTACATGGAAAACTTCAGCCAAAACGGATAAGAATAACGTTTTCCAGGGGCTCAAGAAGTCATATCTAGTGATCGGTTTATATGGGAGCTATATCTAAATCTGAACCGAAAAACGCCATTTGCAATCCCCATCGACCTACATCACTATTAAGTATCTGCGCAAAATAAACCTACAGGGTGGCTGATGAATATTGCTACAATGATGAATATTGCTACATTTTTTTTTCGGTGTATGGAATACATTTTTCTTTTATTCATGTTAAATTAAATTATTAAATTAATTATTAAATTATTATTAATTAAATTAATTAATTAATTAATTAAATTAATTATTAAATTATTATTATTAAATAGAAAAAAAGTTATTACATTTTTTTTTGGTAGCGGCTTTCATCAGCCACCCTGTATATAGTTGTGGAAGGTGATACCAAAACACCACCAAATCAGATGAGAATTGAGGCCTTTAGAGGCTTAAGAAGTCAAGACCCAAGATTGGTTTATATGGCAGCTATATCGAAACATGGCCCATCTTCAATCCTAACCGACCTACAATAATAAGTAGTATTTGTGCAAAATTTCAAGCGCCGTGCCTTACTCTATCGAAAGCTAGCGTGCTTTCGACAGACGGAAGGACGTACAGACATGGCTACACGACTTAGAATAGCAAAACAATCAGGAATTTATTACTATGTTGGGTCTCAGATCAAGATTTTGATTAGTTATAAACGCAATAGCAACATAAGTATACACCCCTCCTATTGAGGGTATGAAAGCAAACAACAAATTTTATTTATAATGAAGAACATGACTTTTTAGGCAAAACAAGCTTATATTTGTAATACAATTAGCCATGATTTAATCGTAACCGAAATCTGTAATTTTACCATAAACAATTTATCTTTGATTATGCCAAGCGAAGTTTACTTATCGATACTTTCATTTATAGCTATTGAACTATTCTTTTGCCTGTGAAACATAGTGTGCTGAATTTTGATGAATCGTCGGATATGTGTCCTTTTATTCAGATCGAGCAAACAAGCTGGTGGAAACGTGGTGCATCGGCGATTCGCCTCCGGTCGTATTAGTTCAACGGACAACCCGTCGGCTCCTGCTGCGTGGTCCATCAACAAGGTGAGTGCTATGCTGACCCCATTCTGACAAGGCGGTTTACATTCTAAACCATCATCTGAAATAAGTGCTGTAGTAACATCATTCCTCCACTGTCGGATACCAGTAGCGGGGAAAGATGTAATGTATTAGGTTTCAGCTACACAAACTGTACAGGCGGACGTACATGGCAAAATCCTCTTAGAGTTTTACGGCGATCAAGAATAAATATGACAAAATTAATATCATACCAACAATTGGTCCTGGGTGCTAAAAAACGTCGAAAGATATAGTCTCCCATTGACATTTAAATAAAGTTCTAATTTGAAAATATACTTTTAGGTAGTAAAGTTCCATTTTATTCTCTTATCATTTACAAATTTAAATGAGCGCTGTATCATTTGGTGGCTTGTTGTTTTCTCTGTGTTCTGTTGTTGAGGATTTTAACCGTGCATATTCGATCCAACAATTGGTCCAGCTGCCGATCCAGTCGAAGATCCTATACCTTGAGAAATTACACCACCTACTCCTCCGATATTACCACCACTTTGACTTCCTCCAACGTGTGAGCCAACACTACCCCACGATGAGGCATGCTGAGGTTTTGGTTCAGGAGCAGCTTGGACTGAAATTATGGCAATTGCCATGAAGACAGCGATGATGGAAGCTTGTAGGAATTTCATATTGATTTCTATGATATTGAATTGTCGCAAGATGACTGATGATTACCCACAACTAGTTTCGTCTTATATAGCAGGTATGCATCTTAAGTTTAACATATAACGTGGCTCAGATCGCATATTGAGGTCATGCAAAAGAAACATAAGGGCTCTGTTGTCAAGTAAAACAAATGGTTAAATGTACATAAAAGGTAATAAATTTTTTGTCTTACTAAATGTATGTTTAGCGAATCGAAGAATCAGCAGATGGTTTCAAGTGAGTTATATTTTAATTTGGCTGACCCGGGCCCGCTCCGCTGCACCTTCTTTTACTGTATATGGAACAAAATTATAGTTTATGAATATAGCTTGACTAACAGTATACCAATAAAAATGCCTTTATCTGAATGCCGTATTAGCTTTGTTGAACTGTGAATTCACTCGGAGGACTAAGAGTCATTTAAGTTGGGATGTTAGATGTACTCCATTCTTAAAAGATTTTATTTGAACTCGATATTCCCATGGGGATTTTGGGAGTGGGAAGTCGCCCAGGGAGGTGGTCAGTGAGTTTAGGGAATGGTGTGGAGCCCCAGAGTGTACTCCCGAAAGAGGGTATGAATGTTGTGCTATATTCTCAAATACCTTTCATTTGAGCCCCATATTGCCATGATCGGTAAATATGTATGTCCGATTAGGTGGTGCTCTCGGGGGTGAGGTGGTCCCCCAGACACTTAACCCTGAAAAAATATCAGCATCGTTCTCTGGTTTTAGTTATCAAATTCGTTTTCTAATCTCAAGTACCTTTCATTTGAGACACATATTGGCCTGGTCGGTAAATTTGTACTCTTTGGGGGTATTTTGGGGAGGGGGTGGTGATCCAAATACATGGTCCCACATTTGTATATCAGATTCGTATTTTACTCCCAAATACCTTTATTGAGCCCCATATTGCGATGGTCAGTAAATAATTGCTCTATATTGGGTGTTTTGGGGAAGGAGAAGTCAATAAACATGCCTGATTTAGGGGTGTTTTAGAGGTTGAGTTGGTCCCAGTAACACTTAGCTCTGAAAATATATCAGCATCGTGCTCTACTCTCAAATATCATTTATTTGAACCCAATATTGTCATTGGCCTCAAAATTTGATATCGAATTCGTTTTCTAATCTCAAATACCTTTCACCTAAACTCCTTATTGCCAAAGTCAGCAAATATGTCCGGTTTGGGATAGGGGCCCTTGAGGCCAACAACATCGACCTCCTTTCTCTTTATGAACCAAATTGCCATGGTCAGCCAATACGTCCTATTTGGGGGTTTTTATAGGGGTAGGACGTCCCCTAGACAGTTGGTTCCGAATGTTGATACCAAATTCGTTATCTACTCCCAAATACCTTTCATTTCAGACCCATATTTCCTTAGTCAGCAAACATGTCCGGTTGGCGGTGTTTTGGGAAATAGGGCGGCCACTCAGTGACCTGAAAATATATATCAGATTTGTATTCTACTCAAAAATACCTCTTATTTGAGCCCCATATTGCAATCGTCAGCATATTCGTCTTACTTGGGTGGTGTTGTGGGCGTGGGGTGGCCCTATACACACTTTTTCCCGAATATTGATATCAGATTCGTGCTTTAATCCCAAAGACCTTTCATTTGAGCCCCGTAGTGGTATGGTCATAAATTTTTTCTCTGTAGGGTATGTTTTTAGGGAGGGGCGGCCCCCCAAAAACATCGGTCCCACATTTGGAATTAGATTCGCATTCTACACTCAAATACCTTTTATTTAAGCCCCATATTGCCATGGTTAGTAAATAAGTCTTGTTTGGGGGAAGTTTTGGGGGTGGGAGGGTCCTCCAAACACTTGGTCCAAAAATTGGATATAAAATACGTTGTCCAATCTTAAAAACCTTTATTTGAGTCCCATATTACCGTGATTGGTCTAAATATATATTTGGTAGATTTTGTTTTCTACTTTCCAATACCTTTCATTTGATACCTATATTGTCCCGATCAGTCCACTTTTGATTTTGGGTTGTGTTTTTGGCATAAGAGGGAGGGTCCGCCCCCCTTCCGATACCGAAAATTTATGTAGCCTTTACGTTTTTCAGTATATACGGAACAAACAAACCGAGTCCTACATATCCGTGATTGGCTAATATGCCCATTTTGGGCGTTTTTATGAGGGTGGGGTGACACCCTTTACTTCGACATGAAAGTGTATGCCGGAACCGTTATCTACTTCCGCATACTTTTCATTTGATACCCATATTGCCTTATCGGTCCACTTTGGATGGTGCTTGGGGTAACGGTGTGTCCGTCCCCTTCCGTTCTAAATAATACATTTCATTTGAGTTCCATATTGTCATGAGCGTCAAATAAACCTATTTTAAGGGGTTTTGGGGCTGGAGCGGCCCGCCAGGTACTGGGACGCAAGTTTTATTATATTTTATTAGGGCATAAAAAGTAAAAGCGTGCTAAGTTCGGCCGGGCCGAGTCTTGGAAATCCACCACCATGAATTCTGCTAAAATATGGGAGCTATAACTGGTTATAGACCGAAGTGGACCGTACCTTATGCAGTTATTGACAGTCATAATAGAACACTATATTCAAAAGTTCAGCAAAATCGGATAAAAATCGCTGCTTGTAAGGGCTCAAGAAGTCAAACCGGGAAATCCATTTATATTGGAGCTATATCATTTGTTGGAAGTCATTACAGAACACCACATAGAAAATTTTCAGCCAAAACGGACAAGAATAACGTTTTCCAGGGACTGAAGAAGTCAAATCTGGAGATCGGTTTACATGGGAGCTATCTAAAACTGAACCGAAAAACACCATTTGCAATTCCCAACTCAAATGCAAATTTACTCATGAACATTCCGTCAAGGAACTGGGGCAAACTTCTCACAAATCAATGAGTGCTGTCCGATTTAATTTTAAGCTCAATGATAAGGGACCTCCTTTTTATAGCCGAGTCCGAACGGCCTACCGCAGACCGACACTTCTTTGGGGAGATGTTTTACATGGCAAAGTACCTCACAAATGTCGCCAGATTAGGAGGGGATAACCACCGCAAAATTTTCTGATGTTCCTGCCAGGATTCAAACCCAGGCATTCAGCGTCATAGGTGGACATGCTAACCTCTGTGCTACGGTGGCCTCCTCCCATCAATCAACCCCAACGACTTATATCAATATTAAGTATCTGCGCAAAATATACCTATACAGTTGTTGAAGGTGATACCATAACACCACCAAATCGCATAAGAATTGAGGCTTTTAGAGGCTCAAGAAGTCAAAATCACCCATGACTTAAACCGAAATCTGTAATTGTACCATAAACAAGTTATCTTTGTTTACGCCAAGCGAAGTTTACTTATCGAAACCTTCATTTATAGCTATTGAATTATTCGTTCGCCTGTGAAGCATAGTGTGCTGATTTTTAATGAGTCATCGGGTATGTGTCCTTTTAGCCAGATCGAGCAATCAATCTGGTGCAGACGTGGTGCATCGGCTATTCGCCTCCGGTCTTATATAGTTCAACGGACAACCCATCGGCTCCTGCTGCGTTGTTTTCCTTCAACAAGGTGATTGCTATGCTGACCCCATTCTGACAAGGCGGTTTACATTCTATACCATCATATAAAAAAAGTGCTGTAATAACATCATTCATCCACTGTCGGATACCAGTAGCTGGGAAAGATGTAATGTATTAGGTTTCAGCTACACAAACTGTACAGGCGGACGTACATGGCAAAATCCTCTTAGAGTTTTACGGCGATCAAGAATATATACACAAAATTAATATCACCCCATCAATTGGTGATGGGTAAAATAACGTCGAAAGATCTAGCCTCCCATTAACATTGAAATAAAGTTCTAATTTGAAAATATACTTTTAGGTAGTAAAGTTCCATTTTATTCTCTTATCATTTACAAATTTAAATGAGCGCTGTAATATTTGGTGGCTTGTTGTTTTCTCTGTGTTCTGTTGTTGAGGATTTAACCGTGCATATTCGATCCAACAATTGGTCCAGCTGCCGATCCAGTCGAAGATCCTATACCTTGAGAAATTACACCACCTGTTCCTCCGATATTACCACCACTTTGACTTCCTCCAACGTGTGTGCCAACACTACCCCACGATGAGGCATGCTGAGGTTCTGGTTCAGGAGCAGCTTGGACTGAAATTATGGCAATTGCCATGAAGACAGCGATGATGTAAGCTTGTAGGAATTTCATATTGATTTCTATGATATTGAATTGTCGCAAGATGACTGATGATTAACTCACATTTAGTTTCGTCTTATATAGCAGATATGCATTTTAAGTTTAACATATAACGTGGCTCAGCAGGCATATTGAGGTCATGCAAAAGAAACATAAGGTCTCTGTTTCCAAGTAAAACAAAAGGTTAAATGTGCATAAAAGGTAATAAATTTCTTGCCTTACTAAATGTGTGTTTAGCGAAAATAATTTTCAGCAAAATATCGAATCTGCAGGTGGTTTCAAGTGAATTATATTATAATTTAGCTGATCTGGGCCTCCTCAGACACCAAAGAATACATTTTTATGTCAGATTTGTATTCTACTTTGAAATACCTATCATATGATACCCATATTGCCCAAAGCGGTAAAAGTGTCATGTTGGGTGGTGTTTTTTGGGGGTGGGATACCCTCCGACACTGAGAGTGCCATTTTCATGCCAATTTCGTACTCCACTCATATATATGTATCTTTAATTTGATAACCATATTGTCACAATCGGAAAATATGTCCTGATGGGGGTTTTGGGGGGTGATGTGGTGGGTGGTGTATGTCAGTTTTGTATTCTACTTTTTAAATACCTTTCACTTGATAGCCATATTGCCCAAAGCAGTGAAAAAGTCTTGTTGGGGGTTTTTTGGTGGTGGGGGATCCCCCCGAACACCTTGGGTGAAATTTGTATACTTAGTTCGTACTCAACTCTTAAATACCTTTCGTTTGAAACCCATTTTGTCCCAATCGGTAAACATGTCCTTTCGGGTAGGACTTAGGATGGGGCGTCCCCTCAAGACATTTGACTCCAAAATTTTACACCAATTTCTATCGAGTTTTTAGGGTACCATAATGTGGTATACAAAATTTCGCTTAAATCGGTGCACCCATCTCCGAGATCAGGCGTTTTTGAAAATTCGAATAAGGGAGAGGGTCCGCCCCCCTTCGGATATCAAAAAATGGAGTACCTAATTTTCACCATCTGTGAAAAATTCATGAAAATCGGTTCAGCCGTTTTTGAGTCTATACGGAACAGACAAACAAATTAACAAAGCGCAACAATTTCATTTTTATAACCTCCACCATAGGATGGGGGTATACTAATTTCGTCATTCTGTTTGTAACTACTCGAAATATTCGTCTTAGACTCCAAAACGTATATATATCCTTGATCGTCGCGACATTTTATGTAGATCTAGCCATGTCCGTCCGTCTGTCTGTCGAAAGCACGCTAACTTCCGAAGGAGTAAAGCTAGCCGCTTGAAATTTTGCACAAATACTTCTTATTAGTTGGGATTATAAATGGACCATATGGGTCCATGTTTTGATATAGCTGCCATATAAACCAATCATGGGTCTTGACTTCTTAAACCTCTAGAATACGCAATTCTTATCCGATTGAATTGAAATTTAACACGACATGTTTTGTTGTGATATCCAACAACTGTGTCAAGTATGGTTCAAATCGGTTCATAACCTGATATAGCTGCCATATAAATCGATCTTGGGTCTGACTTCTTGAGCCTCCAGAAGGCGCAATTCTTATCCGATTTGGCTGAAATTTTGCATGACATATTTTATTCTAACTTTCAACAACTGTGCTCAATAAGATTCAAATCGATTCATGGATATAGCTGTCATATAAACTGATCTGGGTACTTGACTTCTTGAGCTTCTAGAGGGCGCAATTTTTATCCGATTTGCCTAAAATTTTGTACGACGGATCCTCTCATGACCATCAACTTACGTGTTTTATTATGGTCTTAATCGGTCTATAGCCTGATGCAGCTCCCATATAAATCGATCTCTCTATTTTATTTCTTGAGCTCCCAAAGGACGCAATTCTAATTTGAATTTATTGACATTTTGTACAGTTCTTCAACATATAATTTAATTGTGGTCCAAACCGCACCATATCTTGATATCTCTCTAATAACATTCGGCCCGGCCGAACTTAACACGCTTTTACTTGTTATATAATAGATAGATATATATAGCCCGAATTTATAATTGTAGGGTTTTATATAGTCGGCTCCACCCGACTTTAGCCTTTCCTTACTGGCTATATAACTGTAGGTTAGCATTCAGTTTAACCCTTTTTATACCCACCACCGAAGCATGGGGGTATATCCATTTTGTCATTCCATTTGCAACACATCGAAATATCCATTTCCGACCCTATAAAGTATATATATTCTTGATCAGCGTAAAAATCTAAGACGATCTAGCCATGTCCGTCCGTCTGTCTGTTGAAATCACGCTACAGTCTTTAAAAATAGAGATATTGAGCTGAAATTTTGCACAGATTCTTTTTTTGACCATAAGCAGGTTAAGTTCGAAGATGGGATATATCGGACTATATCTTGATATAGCCCCTATATAGACCGATCCTCCGATTTAGGGTCTTAGGCCCATAAAAGCCACATTTATTATCCGATTTCGCTGAAATTTGGGACAGTGAGTTGTCTTAGGCCCTTTGACATGTTTCTTTAATTTGGTCCAGATCGGTTCAGATTTGGATATAGCTGCCATATAGACCGATCCTCCGATTTAGGGTCTTAGGCCCATAAAAGCCACATTTATTATCCGATTTTGATGAAATTCGGGGCAGTGAATTGTGTAAGGCCCATCGACATCCTTCGTTAATTTGGCTCAGATCGGTCGAGATTTGGATATAGCTGCCATATAGATCGATCCTCCGATTTATGGTGTAAGGCCCATAATAGCCACATTCATTATCCGATTTTGCTGAAATTTGGGACAGTGAGATGTGTTAAGCCCTTTGACATATTTCTTCAATTTGGTCCAGATCGGTTCAAATTTGGATATAGCTGCCATATAGACCGATTTCTTGATTTATGGTTTTGGGCCCATAAAATGCTCATTTATTGCCCGATGTCCCCGAAATTTGGAACAGTGAGTTAAGTTAAGCCCATTGACATACTTCTGCAATATCGCACAGATCGGTCCAGATTTGGATATAGCTGCCATATAGACCGATATCTAGGTTTTATGTTTTGGGGCCATAAAAGACGCATTTATTGTCCGCTGTCGCTGAAATTTGAGACAGTGTGTTTGGTGAGGCTCTTCGACGTCCTTCTTCAATTTTGCCCAGATCAGTCCAGATTTGAATATTGCTGCCATATAGACCGATTTCTGGATTTAAGGTTTAGGGCCCATAAAAGAGGCATTTATTGTCCGATTTCGCCGAAATTTGGGACAGTGCTTAGAGTTAGTCTCTTCGACATATTTATGCAACTTGGCCCAAATCGGTCCAGATTTGGATATAGCTGCCATGTAGACCGATATCTCCATTTAAAGTCTTGGTCCCATAAAAGGCGCATTTATAATCTGATTTCACTGAAATTTGACACAGTGACTTATGTTCGGCTTTTCGACATCCGTGTCGTATATAGTTCAGATCGGTATGAGGTATATGAGTATAAGGTATGAAATTTTCACCGAATTTTGATGTAAGGTGGTTTACATATATACCCGAGTTGGTGGGTATCCAAAGTTCGGCCCGGCCGAACTTAACGCCTTTTTACTTGTTTTTATTAAGTTTGCAAGAGTTTTCTTTGTCTTTACAGATGTCACAATAAGGGTAACCCAAATTTTTGATGATTTGGCTTTCACTTAACTAGCAAAAATCTGTTGTTGATATGGCAAGCCTTGTTGTAATCGCATGTGCCCTGTTGCCAGGTGACAATTGCAATCATTTGATTATTTTAATGTTTTAATTTCTTTCATACCCTCTACCATATGATGGGAGTATATAAACTCGGGCATTCGTTTGTTACACGTTGATATATCGACTGATTGTATATATATTAATCAAACTTGCCCTGACCATCCATCATTTTTCGTATCTAAAGACCGATAACGTTGAATAATTTAATTTTCGCTACTTCTTCTAGTTGGGGCCAATAGCTGTGTGAATCTTATAGAGCACATTTTAAAGGTTTTTTTCGGCAGCGGTTCTCCCCTTAATGATGCTGGCGACATTTGTGAGGAGTAATGTTAAACTTCTCCACTAAATAATGTCGCTCAGCGGCACTGCTCTCGGGATCGGCTAAGTACATATGGAGTAGAGATCTAATCGTTAAGCCTTAAACTGGAATCGGCCAGCAGGGAAGTATGTCCGCTGTTCCTTCATGGAGTATTTATGAGCAAGTTTGGGATTTTGGTATTTCAGAAGTATGGATAAGACATTTTGTTTTGCATATTATTGAAAAGGCATAGCAGAGCTGTGTAGGTTCTCCAAGGTTTATTATAAGTCACTTTCAAAATATTTCAATGTACCATATATTGCAAATTGCAAATTTTGCCCATGAACATTTCCCTAAGGAACTGGGGCCAACTTCTCACATATCAATGAGTGCAGTCTGATTCAAGTTCAAGCTCAATAATAAAGGGCCTCCTTTTTATAGCCGAGTCCAACGGCGTGCCACAGTGCAACACGTTTTGGAGAGAAGTTTTACATGGCATAGTACCTCACAAATGTTGCCAGCATTAGGAGGGGAAAACCACCGTCATAGGCTGACATGTTAACCCTTGCACTACGGTGGCCTCCATGCACCATATATTGCCTAGTTGATATATCTTCCAATTATGTAATACTTTCACCTCAATGTGGAAATGTGAAAACTTCTTTAATAAAACTTATTGGTCTGAAGTCCTTGGTCGCTTATAATGGTAGAGGTCTACAAATGAGCATCAATCTTCATTGCCATTCGTTAATATCATTAAAGGTGCAGAGTTCATAAAGTTCGACTTGGCTACACTTGACTAACGATACCAATGAAGCTACGATGTTTAAAATTAAACTCACTTGGAACCATCTGCTGATTCGATATATGCTGAAAAATGTTTTTCTCAGAACACACATTTAGTAGGGCAGGGAATTCATTGCCTTTCATGGACATTAAACCTTTTGTTTTCCTTGAAAACAAAGCCTTAATGTTACTTATGCATGACCCCAATATGCCTTCTGAGCCACGTTATATGTTAAACTTAAAGTGCATATCTGCTATATAAGACGTAACTGGTTGTGGGTTAATCATCAGTCATCTTGCGACAATTCAATATCATAGAAATCAATATGAAATTCCTACAAGCTTCCTTCATTGCTGTCATCATGGCAATTGCCATAATTTCAGTGCAAGCTGCTCCTGAACCAGAACCTCAGCATGCCGGATCATGGGGAAATGTTGGTTCAACAGTTGGTGGAGGTCAAAGTGGAGGTAATATCGGAGGAGTAACTGGTGTAATTTCTCAAGGTATAGGATCATCTACTGGAACAGCAACTGGACCAATTGTTGGATCAAATCTGCACCCACTTGCTGGTTAAAATCTTTATCAACAGAACACGTAGAAGACAACAAGGCACCAAATGATACAGTGCTCATTAAAATTTATAATTGATAAGATAATAAAATGGAGCTTCACTACCTAAAAACATATTTTCAAATTAGATCTTTCTTTAAATGGTAATGGAAGATTAGATCTTCCGACGCTTTTTGTACCCAGCACCAAAGGATGGGATTATAATGACTTTGCCATATATTGTATATTCCTGATGGCCTTAAACTCAAAGACATTTTTGCCATGTTCATCCGTCTGTACAGTCTTTGTAGCTGAAACTTAATATATAAAATTTTTCCCACCTACTGGCATCCGACAGTGGCGGCGATGATGTAAATGCTGAACTTATTTCTGATGATAGTATAGAATGTACACCGCCTAGTCAAAATGGGTTCAGCATAACCAGGTTGAAGGACGACAATGCAGCAGGAGCCGACGGGTTGCCCGTTGAACTACGTAAGACCAGAGGCAAAGGACCGATGCACCAGGTATGCACCTGCTTGTTTGCTCAAGCTAAAAGGACGCTTACATGACATTGCATCAAAAATCAACACACTATGTGTCACAGGCAAAAAAATTCAATAGTTATAAACGCAACTTTCGATAAGTAAACTTCGCTTGGCGTAAACAAAGATAACTTGTTTATGGTAAAATTACAGATTTCGGTTACGTTTAAATCATGGATGATTTTACTACAAGTATAAGCTTGTTTTGCCCAAAAAGTCATGTTGTTCATTATAAATAAAATATGTTGTTTGCTTTTATACCCTCCATAGGCCATAGGATGTGGGTATAGTTATTTCGCCATTACGTGTGTAACTCATCAAAATCTTGATCTGAGACCCAACAAAGTAATAAATTCTTGATCGTCTTGCCATTCTAAGTCGATTTAGCCTTATCTGTCCGTCCGTCTCTCTGTCGAAGGCACGCTAGCTTTCGATAAAGTAAAGCACGGCGCTTAAAATTTTGCACATATACTTCTTATTATTGTAGGTCGGTTAGGATTGAAAAAGTGCCAAATCGCTCCATGTTTTGATATAGCTGCCAAATAAACCGATCTTGGGTCTTGACTTCTTGCGCCACTAAAGGCCACAAATCTTATCCGTTTTGGTGGTGTTTTGGTATCACCTTCAACAACTGTACTAAGTATGTTCCAAATCGAATCATAACTTGATAGAGCTTCCATATAAACCGATCACCCGATTAGACTTCTTGAGCTTCTTGAGGGCATAATGCTTATCCGATTTGGCTGAAATTTTGCATGCGGTGTTCTGGCATCACTTCCAACAAGTATGGTCTAAATCAGTTCGTAACTTGATATAGCCGCCTTATAAACCGATCACCCCTTAAGACTTCTTATGCTTCTAGAGGGCGCAATTCTTATCCAATTTGTTTGAAATTTCACATATCTCGTTTTGGTATAACTTTCCACAACTGTGCCAAGTATGGTCTAAATCAGTTTATAACCTGTTATGGCCGCCATATAAACCTATCTCTCAATTTGACGCTCTGCGACACTGGAGCGGCGCAATTTAAACTCGATTTGTTTGAAAATTTGGAGGTGGAATTTTTTTCGACTTTTAACAGCCATGACCGGTACGCACCATATCGTTCAATAACCTGGCGTAGCTCATCTTATGTACAAAATTCAATTTGTGTTTGTTTGTCGGTTTGTTTGTTTGTGCCGTATAGACTCAAAAACGGCTGAACCGAATACCTTGAAATGTTCACAGATTGTGTAGGTTGGTCTGGAAGGAAACATAGGCTACATAATTTTTTGATATCGTGAGGGGAGCGGACCCTCCCCCTTACCCAAAAAGTACTTTCCAACAATAAAAGTGGACCGATCGGGACAATATGGGATTCAAATGAAAGGTATTCAAGGGTAGAGTACGAATTTCATAATGAAAGTTTGGTCCAAGTACCTGGAGGGCCGCTCCAGCCTCTAAACCCCTAAAAATATGTTTATTTGACGATCATGCGAATATGGTCCGGAAGTTGGTATAGGCTTTACAATTTATTGATAATGGAAGGAGCGAACCCTCCACCGTTACCCTAAAAACACCACCCAAAATAAAAAGTGGGCCGATAAGGACAATATGGGTATCAAATGAAAAGTATGCGGGGGTAGATAACGAATCTGGCATACAAATTCATGTCGTAGTATTGGGGGTCATCCACCCCACAAAAACACCCAAAATGGGCTCATTAGCCAATCACAGATATATGGGAACCGGATTGCTTGTTCCGTATAGACTGAAAAACGGCAGAACTGATTTTCTTGAAAATTTTGAATATCGTGTAGGTGGTCTGGAAGGAAACATAGGCTTTAAAATTTTTCGGTATCGGAAGGGGGACGGACCCTCCTCTCTATCCGAAAAACACAAACCAAAATCAAAAGTGGACCGATCGGGACAATATAGGTATCAAATGAAAGGTATTGGAGAGTAGAATATGAATATAGTATTAAAATTTGAGTCTAAGTACCCATAGGGTCTCCCCAACCCCAAGAATCCCCCAAAGAGACATATTGGACGTTCATTTCAATATGGGGCTCATATGAAAGGCATTCGGGAGTAGATTTCGAATCTGGCAAACAAAATCAGATCGAAGTAGTGGGGGTCACGCCACCCCACAAAAACTCCATTAGACCCATTATGATGAAATGATATTTGGCTGAACCGATTTTTTTTTTTAATTTTCGTAGATTGTGTACGTTTGTCTGAATGGAAACATAGGTTATATATTTTTAGATATTGGGTAGAGGCGGACCCTTCCCCATTCCCCAAAAATTCCACCCATATCCGAAAGTGATCCGATGGGCACAATGAGGGTATCAAATGAAAGGTATTGGACACCAGGAGTTTGTCCGTCTATCCGTCCGTCTGTTGTAATCATTATAGAGCCTTCAAAAATTGAGATATTGAGCTGAAATTTGGCACAGATACGTCTTTTTGATGCACGCTTGTTAAGTTTTTCAACGGGCCAAATCAGACCATATTTGGATATAGCCGCTCTATAGACCGATTTTCCGGTAAAGGGTCTAATGCCCATAAATGCTTTATTTTTTATCCGAATTCGCTGAAATTTGAAACAGTGAGCAGTTTAAGGCCTCCTAATATCCTAGCTAAATTCAGATCGGACTATATTCAGATATAGCTGCCATATAGACCTTTCTCCCGATAAAGGGTCTGAAGCCAATAAAAGCTTTAATGGTTACCCAATTTGGCTGAAATTTGAAACAGTTTGCTAATTTAGGCCCCCCCAACATATGACCTAAATATGGTTCAGATCGGACTATATTTAGATATAGCTGCCATATAGACCGATCTTCCGATAAAGGGTCTGAAGCCCATGAAACGCATTATTTTTTAACCGATTTCGATGAAATTTCAAATTGTGAGTAGCTTAAGGCTTCCCGACATCTGACCCAAATATGGTTCAGATCGGACAATATTTAGATATAGCTGCCATATGGACCGATCTCCCGATAACGGATTTGAAGCCCATAAAAGCTTTATTTATTACCCGTAATCGCTGAAATTTAAAAAAAATTGGGTTATTTTAAGCCTCCCAACTTTCGGATTAAATATGGTTTGGATCGGATTATATTTAGATACAGCTGCCATGTAAACCGATTTCCCGATAAGGGGGTCTGAAGACCATAAAGGCTTTATTTATTATCTGATTTCGCTGAAATTCGCAACAGAGGGTTATTATAAGCCTCCCGATATCTGACCCAAATATGGTTCAGATCGGACCATATTTATATATAGCTGCCATATAGACCGATCTGCCGATACGGGGTCTAAAGCCAATACAAGTTTTATTTATTACCCGATTTCGCTGAAATTTAAAACTGTGGGTTATTTTTTGCCTTCCGATATCTGAAACAAATATGTGTTAGATTGGACTATATTTAGATATAGCTGTCACATAGACCGATCTTCCGATACAATATCGGAAGGCCATTAAAGCTGTATTTTTTTATCTGATTTCGCTGAAATTTGGAACAGTGAGTGGGTTAAGGCCTCCCAATATCCGACCTAAGTATGGTTCTTATCGGACCACTAAGGAACAGAGGCAAACTTCTCACATATCAATAAGTGCAGTCAGATTCTGCCGAGTGCGAAGGGCGTGCCACAGTGCCGAGTGCGAAGGTCATGCCACAGTGCCGAGTGCGAAGGGCGTGCCACAGTGCGACACCTCTTTGGAGAGAAGTTTTATATGACATAGTACCTCAGAAATGTTGCCAGCATTAGCAGGGGACAACCACCGCTGAAAATTTTTTCCGATGGTCTCGCCAGGACACTGTAACCTCTGCGCTACGGTGGCCTTTGTTTAGATATAGCTGCCGATGAGGGGGCTGAAGCCCATAAGTGCTTTATTTATTACCCGATTTCGCTGAAATTTGAAACAGTCAGTTTTTCTGAGCCTCCCGATATCCGACCTTAATATGGTTCAGATCGGTTTATAATTGAATATATCTGCCAAAAAGACCAATATTTTATTCTACAAAATTGAATAGTGTCATATATATAAGACCACTCAATGTCCGCGCCGAATTTGGGTGCTTAAGTTATCCAATTTTCAGCGGATTCTGACGAAAAGGGGTTTACATATATACTCAGAGTGGTGGGTATCCAAAGTTCGGCCCGGCCAAACATAATGCCTTTTTACTTGTTCTTTCTGGCTTTGTAATCATTTATTGAGGTTCAATAATTAAAATGACTGTTGGTTTGCATTCAGTTCTACCCATATTTTATTAAGTTTGCAATGAGTTTTCTTTGTCTTTACAGATGTCACAATAAGGGCAACCTAAATTTTTGATGATTTGGCTTTCAATTAACTAGCAAAAATCTGTTATTGATATGACAGGCCTTATTGCAATCGCACGTGCCCTGTTGCCAGGCGACATTATTTCAATCATCTGACTTTTTTAATGTACTTATTTCTTTCATACCCTCTACCATATGGTGGCAGTATACAAACGCGGTCATTTTGTTTGTAACACCTATATATATGTATTGATTATATACACTCTTAATCGAACAAGCCCTGATCATCCATCCGTCTTCGGGTTTAATGAACAATAATTTTGAAGGATTAAATTTACGCAACATTTTCTAGTTGAGACCAATAGATGTTTGAATCCTGTAGAGCACATTGTAAGACATTTTTCGACGGCCTTTATCCCCTTAATGATGCTGGCGATATTTGTGAAGAGTTCAGTAATGCAAAACATCTCTACTAAATAATATCGCTCTGCGGCACTCCTCTCGGGCTTGGATTCGTACATATAAAGTAGAGATCTAATCGTTAAGCCTAAAACCTCAAAAGCCAGTGCTCGTTAATATGGGAGAAATATGTCCGCTGGCCCTTCATGAAGGGTTCGTGAGCAAATTTAGGACTTTGGTATTTCAGAAGAATTCATAAGAAATTTTGTCTTGCGTATTATAAAAGATGGAGCGGCAGAGCGGTTCAGGTTCTACAAGGTTTATTATAAGTCGTTTTTGAATTCCATGCACCATACATTGGAGAGTTGATATATTTTAATATTATATTGGGTTGCACAAAAAGTTATTGCGGATTTTTCATATAGTCGGCTTTGACAAATTTTTTCACAGCTTGTGACTCTGTAGTTGCATTCTTTCTTCTGTCAGTTATCAGCTGTTACTTTTAGCTTGCTTTAGAAAAAAAGTGAAAAAAGGTATATTTGATTAAAGTTCATTCTAAGTTTTATTAAAAATGCATTTACTTTCTTTTAAAAAATTCGCAATTACTTTTTGGGCAACCCAATATGATTTACAATGATTTTGAAATGTGAAAATGTGAGAACCACTCTAAAAAGGAACATCTAAATAAAACTAATGGGTCTAAAGCCCTTGGTCGTCAAACTTATAATGGTAGAAGTCTACAAATGAGTGTCACTCTTCATTGCAAATTGCCAATTAACATTCCGCTAAGGAACAGGGGCAAACTTCTCACATATCAATGGCACTGTTCATTCCCATTTTTAAATATTATTAAAGGTGTAGAGTTCACAAAGTTCGACATGGCTACACTGGACTGGACGAAATCAATGAATCTATAATATTTAACTTTCAACAAACTTGGATTCAACTGCTGAATCGATATTTGCCTAAAAATATTTTTTTCAGAACACACACATTAACTAAAGCGGGGAACTCATTACCTTTCATGGACATTAAAACTTAAACCTTTTGTTCTTACCTTGAAAACAAAGCCTTTGTGTTTCTTTCTCATGACCCAAAATATGCCATCTGAGCCACGTTTTATGTTAAACTTGAAATGCAATCCTGCTATATAAGCGAAGCTTTTTGTGAGTTAATCATCAGTCATCTTGCGACAATTCAATATCATAGAAATCAATATGAAATTCCTACAAGTTTCCATCATCGCTGTCATCATGGCAATTGCCATAATTTCAGTCCAAGCTGCTCCTGAACCAGAACCTCAGCATGCCACATCATGGGGTAGTGTTGGCTCACACGTTGGTGGAAGTCAATCTGGAGGTAATATCGGTGGAGTAGGTGGTGTAATTTCTCAAGGTGTTGGATCATCTACTGGATCGGCAGCTGGACCAATTGTTGGATCAAATCTGCACGGTTAAAATCTTATTCAACAAACCATTATAATGAATAATTCCAGAGAAGACAACAATCCAAATAAATGATTAAGTGCTCATTCAGATATATAATTGATATGAGAAAACAAGTAAAAAGGCATTCGGACGTGCCGAACTTTGGATACCCATCACCTCGGGTATATAGGTAAACCCCCTTTCATCACAATTCTGTGAAAATTGCACAACTTATGCATCCAAATTTGGCACGGACATTGTGTGGTCTTATATATAAAATTCAATTTGTGTTTGTTTGTTTGTTTGTATGTTTGTGTGTTCCTTATAGACTCAGAAACGGCTGAACCGATTTTCTTGAAATATTTACAGATGGTACATAATGACCCCGTGGCGAAAATAGGGTACTAAATTTTTTGATATGTGAGGGGGACGCGGACCCTCCCCCCTACCCTAGGTATCAGAAACGCCAGATCTCGGAGATGGGTGGTGCGATTTAAGCAAAATTTTGTGTGTTCTCTTATAGTAACCTACAAACAAAAATTTGATATTCAAATTTTAGATGGAGTACCTGGGAGTAGGGGGGAGGGGGGCGCCCCACCCAAAAACCTGCCAAATATTTATATACACCAATCACGACAATATGGGACTCAAATGAAAGGTATTTAAGATTAAAAATCGTATCTGATATCCAATTGTTGGACCAAGTGTTTGAGGGACCACCCCAATCCCCAGAACACCCCTAAATCCGACGTATTTACCGACCATGGCAATATGGGACTCAAATGAAAGGTAATTGCGAGTAAAATACAAATCTGATATCCAAATGTGGGACCAAGTTTCTGGGGGTCCACCCCTTCCCCAAAACACCCCCCAAACAAGACTTAATTACTGACCATCGCGATATGGGGCTTAAATAAAAGGTGTTTGAGTGTAGAATATGAATCTGATATTCAGATGTGGGATCGATCGGTTATCAATATTCGGGAAATGTATCTATGGGGCCACTTTACCCCCATAACACCATCCAAATAGGGCGTATTTGCTGACCATTACAATTTGAGGCTCATATAAGAGGTGTTTTAGAGTAGAAAACGAATCTGTTTACTGAGTGGCCGCCCCATCCCCCAAAACACGCACCAAACCGAACATGTTTGCCGACTATGGAAAAATGGGGCTCATCGCAATGCGGCTTTAAAAAAAGGTATATGGGAGTAGACCATGAATCTGATATCAACATTCGGGACCAACTGTCTAGGGGACATCCCACCACCATAACTACCCCCAAATAGGACGTATTTTCTCACCATGACAATTTGGGTCTTAAAGAGAGTAGAGCTGGCAATTGATAGTTTTTAGGTCCCATACCTCTTAAATGAAAGGTATATGAGTTTAGAAAGCGAATTTGATATCCAATTTTTAGACCAATGGCAATGTGGGGTTCAAATAAAAGATATTTGAGAGTATTTCACGATGCTGATAGTGTATAGGGCTAAGAGCTTCTGGGAGTCAAATGGCAGGTATTGGGGAGTAGAGCGCAGAATTTTTATCCACTTTCGGGACCAATTTTCTGGAGGTCTACTCCTTTCCCATATGGGGCTCATATAAAGGTAATTGGGAGTGGAATATGAATCCAAATGTGTGACCATGTATTTGGGACACCGCCCCTTGTACTCAAAGAGTACAAATTTGCCAACCATGGTAATGTGTGGCTTAAATGAAAGGTATTTGAGATTGGAAAACTAATTTCATAACCAATTGTTGGAGCCAAGTGTTTGAGGACGCTTCATCCCATAAACTCCAACACCTTAAACCAATGAAAATATGAGGTTTAAATAAACGGTATTTAAGAGTAGAGCCCGGTGCTGATATATTTTTCAGGGTTAAGTTTCTGAGAAACCCCCCCATCCCCCAAAACACCATTACAACATAGGGCTCCAATGAATGGTATTTGCGAGTAGAGCACGAAATTGATACTCACTTTCGGGACCACGTTTTTGGGTTTCACACCACACCCTTAACCCACCAACCACCACCCTGGATGCCTTCCCACTCCCAAAATCCCCATGAGAATATCGGGCTCAAATTAAGCTAAACCCTCCGAGCGAATTCATAGACCAATTAAGATCATATGGATTCAGATAAAGCCAGCTATATTGTTATACTGTTAGTCAAGCGATATACCATTTTCGTTGCATGGTATTTCACTAAAAGTTCTTTAATTGCCGAAAATTAAGAATCAAAGGATAATTTTGTTCCATATAAAGTCAAAGAAGGCGCAGCGGAGCGGGCCAGGTTTAGCTAGTTTATAATAAAAATAAATACAACCCCTTCCTTTGGTATTGGGTATAGAGAGCGTCTGAAGATTTAGTCTCCCATTAACATTTTTAAAGAAAGTTTTAATTTGAAATTATATTTTTGGGTAATGAAGTTCCATTTTATTCTCTTATAAATTATAAATTTAAATGAGCACTGTATCATTTGGTGGTTTGTTGACTGAAATGATTCATTAAACTGTTCTGTCGAATAAGATTTTAACCAACATGTGGGTGTAGATTTGATCCAACAATTGGTCCAGTTACAGTTCCTACCGATGTTCCTACATTTTGAGAGATTACACCAGTTACTGCTCCGATATTACCTCCACTTTGATTTCCTCCAACTGTTGAGCTTATATGGCCCCATGATCCGGCACGCTGAGGTTCTGGTTTAGGGGTAGCTTGGACTGAAATTATGGCAATTGCCATGAAGACAGCGATGACGGAAGCTTGTAGGAATTTCATATTGATTGATATGGTATGGAATTGTCGCAAGATGACTGATGATTAGCTCACAACTAGTTGCGTCTTATATAGCAGGTATGCATTTAAGCTTTAACATACGACATGGCACAGATGGCATATTGAGGTCATGCAAAAGAAACGTAAAGGCTTTGTTTTTAAGTAAAAAATAAAAATGAAATTCTAATTTCCATGAAAAATAATGAATTCCCTGCTTTACTGAATGTGTGTTCTGAGAAAAACATTTTTAAGCAAATATCGAATCAGCAGTTGGATCCAAATTGCAAATTTTGCCCATGAACCTTCCACTAAGGAACAGGGCAGTTGGATCCAAGTAAGTTTAATGTTAAACATTGTAGCTTCATTGGTTTCGTAAGTCAAGTGTAGCCAAATCGAACTTTATGTACTCTGCACCTTTGGTAATATTAACGAATAACAATAAGAGTGATACTCATTTGTAGATCTCTACCGTTATACTTTGTACATCCAAGAATTTTAGACCCATACATTTTGTTTAGACGTTCTTTATTTGAGAGGTTGTCACATAAGATTAAAGGTGACAGTATCACATAATAGGAACATATGTCAACTCTTCAATATATGGTGCATTGAATCATCTTGAAAGTGACCAATAACAAAAATTATAGAATCAGCACAACTCAGCTGTGCCTTCTTTTATAATACGCAAAAATTTCTTATCCATACTTCTGAAATACCAAAATCTTAAATTTGTTCACGAACACTTAGTGAAAGAACAGCGGACAAACTTCTCCCATAGCAATAAGCACTGCCCGATTTTAGTTTTATGCTCAACGACCTCTACTCTATATGTAGTAAGCCAAACCTGAGAGGAGTACCGCAGAGCGACATTATTTAGTAGAGAAATTTTGCATTATTGAACTCCTCACAAATGTCGCCAGCATCATTAGGGGGATAAACGCGGCTGAAACATATTTAACAATGTTCCCACTAGGATTCAAACAGCTATTGGCCTTATGTAGAAGAACTTTCAAAGTCTTAATATTTCAAAGCTATCGTTCTTTAAACACGATGACGGATAGATGGTCAGTTCGATTTAGAGTATATACAAGCAATCGATATATCAAGGTAAATGTATATCCATATATCAACGAAATGACTGAGTTTGTATTCTCCTATCATATGGTGGAGGGTATGAAAGACCTTGGTGCATTAAAATAGTCAGATGATTATTATTCTGTTGCCTGGCAACAGGGCACGTGCGATTACAATAAGGCTTGCCATATCAACAACAGATTTTTGCTAGTACATTGAAAGCCAAATCATCAAAAATAAGTTGCCCCCATGGCCAAATAGGGTCTAAATCGGTGTATAACCTGATACAGCTCCCATATAAACCTATCTCGGATCTTGACTTCTTGAACTCCGAAATGGCTAACATTTTGACTTCTACTATAGTCTTCAACATTGAATTCATGTATGGTCCGAATCGAATCATAACTTGACATTGCTCCAATAGCACAGCAATTTTTTGACCATTTTTCTGTGCTTGCCTAAAACGAGTTACCGGGCAAAGAACTCAAGAAATGCGAATCATTGTGAAGGGCATATAAGATTTGGCCCGGCCATATGAGTATCACTCTTCGTAGCCATTCGTAAATATGATTAAAAATGCAGAATTCATAAAGTTCGACTACACTTGACTTACGAAACCAATGAAGCTTCAATATTTAACATTTAACTTACTTAGTTAATCTGTTGACTCGATATTTGCTTAAGAAAGTTTTTCCAGAACTCAGATTTAGTTAGGCAGGGAATAAATAACCTTTCATGGGCATTAAACCCATTGTTTTCCTTGAAAACAAAGAGTTATTGTTTCTTTTGCATGACCTTAATATGCCATCTGCATCACGTTATATGTTAAACTTAAAATGCATATCTGCTATATAAGACGAAACTGGTTGTGGGTTAATCATCAGTCATCTTGCGACAATACAGTATCATAGAAATCAATATGAAATTCCTACAAGTTGCCACCATCGCTGTCATTGTGGCAATTGCCATAATTTCAGTCCAAGCTGCTCCTGAACCAGAACCTCAAACTGCCGGGTCGTCGGGTCATGTTCACACATTGGTTGGAGGAGCTCAATATGGAGGCAATATCGGTGGAGTAGGTGGTGTAATTTCTCAAGGTATAGGATCATCTACTGGATCGGCAGGTGGACCAATTGTTGGATCAAATCTGCACGGTTAAAATCTAATTCAGCAGAACAGTATGAATCATTTCAGAGAAGACAACAAGCCACCCAATGATACAGTGCTCATTTAAATTTATAATTGATCGGAGAATAAAATAGAACTTTTTTATGGAGAATAAAATAGAACTTTTTATTTTCAAATTAGAACTTTTTTTAAATGCGTTACATGTTTGAGGTAGGCCAGCGGACATTCAGGGTTTACCTTTAAGGACCCGCAAACCTTATATAATAACTTACTTATAAATTCCTTTCTGTGTATGAAATATTGGTTTCATTGATAATATACTTCAGTAAGTAGAATTCAAAATGATGTTCTAAGCTCTTCGATGCAGGATGGTGGTTGGTGACGGTGACTGAGGCGCTTGAGCCGGTTGGGTAGATTTGGTTTCTTCGGTATTCGGACGGTTTGGGAGATTAAGGATTCGGCTTGTATTCGGATTGTTCGGCATTCTGTTGTCTTCAGACGGTGGGCTTGCTCGGGGGCTTAGAGTTGGCTAATGCGCGCACTGGGCGTCTCACCGCTACCTTTGTTAGAATCTTGAAAGACAACAGCAGAGTTAAGGGACATGGTTGTGTAAGACCGTACGGATGCTAGTCGCTTTAAGATGCGAACTAGTTGCCTAGTCGCGTTAAGATGCGAGCGAATGAGCGTTAGGATGCGAACTAGTTTTCTAGTCGCGTTAGAACGAGAACGAATCAGCGTTAAGATGCGAAAAAGTTCCCTAGTCGCGTTAGGATGCGATCGAGTCAGCGTTAGGATGCGAAATAGTTTCCTACTCGCGTTAGGATACGAACGAATCAGCGTTAGGGTGCGAAATAACTGCCTAGTCGCGTTAGGATGCGAGCGAATCAGCGTTAAGATGCGAAATAGTTTCCTTGTCGTGTTAGGATACGAACGAATCAGCGTTAGAATGCGAACTATGTACCTAGACGCGTTAGAATGCGAACAAGTTTTCTAGTCCCGTTAGGATGCGAACGAATCAGCGTTAGGGTGCGAAATAGCTGCCTAGTCGCGTTAGGATGCGAGCGAATCAGCGTTAAGATGCGAAATAGTTTCCTTGTCGTGTTAGGATACGAACGAATCAGCGTTAGAATGCGAACTATGCACCTAGACGCGTTAGGATGCGAACAAGTTTTCTAGTTGCGTTAGGATGCGAACGAATCAGAGTTAGGATGCGAAATAGTTGCCTAGTCGCGTTAGGATGCGAGCCAATCAGCGTTGGGATGCGATCTAGTTTTCTAGTCGCGTTAGGATGCGAACGAAACAGCGTTAGGATGCGAAAAAGTTCCCTAGTCGCGTTAGGATGCGAAATAGTTTCCTAGTCGCGTTAGGATACGAACGAATTAGCGTTAGGATGCGAAATAGTTGCCTAGTCGCGTTAGGATGCGAGCGAATCAACATTAAGATGCGAAATAGTTTCCTTGTCGCGTAAGGATACAAACGAATCAGCGTTAGAATGTGAACTAAGCGTTAGGATGCCAACTAGTTTTCTAGTCGCGTTAGGATAGGAGCGAATCAGCGTTAGGATGCGAACTAGGTACCTAATCGCGTTAGGATGTGAACTAATTTTCTAGTCGCGTTAGGATGCGAACTAGTTGCGTAGTCGCGTTAGGATGCGAACGAATCAGTGTTAGGATGCGAAATAGGTACGTAGTCGCGTTAGGATGCGAACGAATCGCATTAGGATGTGTGTAGGATGTGTTCATCTGTACGAAAGTGTTACACATTTCCATTCAATTCAAAATGACCCGAGGATTAATTTAAGGAACCTTACAAGCCGCTTAAAACTTCTTATCTTATACTGCGTAACCCCTGGCTTTAACAAATGACAAGCGTTTGTTGCAAGCCAGAAACAGTCCCAATACTAGCATCCACATATGTGGTTGATATATGACTTTACTTTTACTTTTATTGGCAATGACAGAACTTTTGCTCCACTAGCCGAACGTAGAATAGCGTCTCGATCTCCTGCGCTCATTCTTAAATATCTGACACCAAGTTTCGAGGTGTCTCCCACAACTTGATCTTTCCATCGGGCTTTGGATCTTCCCCGTTTGTGTGTACCACCGTGTTTGCCTTCAAAAGACTTCTTTGCTCAAGCTTCCTCATAAAGCTTTTATGAGCTTCAGACCCTTAATTGGCACATCGCTCTATATGACAGCTATATCTAAATACAGTCCGATCTTTACCAAATTTGGGTCGGATAGCGGGTGGCCTAAAACTACTACTGTTTCAAATTTCAGCGAAATCGTCTAAAAAATAAAGCTTTTATTCGCTTCAGACCCTCTATCGAGATATCGGTCTGTATGGCAGCTGTATCTATATATATTCCGATCCGAACCATATTTGGGACGCATGTCAAGAGAACTTAGTTTGCCCACTGTTTCAAATTTCAGCGATATCGGTTAAAAAATAAATCTTTTATGGACTTCAGATCCTTTATCTGGAGATCGGTCTATATGTCAGCTATACCTAACTATAGTCCGATTTGATCCTTATTTAGGTCAGATATCAGGAGGCTTTAGATAACTCTCTGTTTTAAATTTCAGCGAAATCGGGTAATAAGTAAAGCTTTTATGGGCTTTAGACCCTTTATCTGGTGATCGGTCTATGTGGCTGTTATACCTAAATATAGTCCGATCTGAAGCATATTTGGGTATTGTGTTAAGAGGCGTAAAACTACTGAATATTTCAAATTTCAGCGAAATCGGTTAAAAAATAAAGCTATTATGGGCTTTAGACCCTTTATTTGGAGATCGGTGCATATGGCAGCTATATGTAAATAAAGTCCGATGTGAACCATATTTGATTTTTATGTTAGAAGGCGTAAAACTACTCAATGTTTCAAATTTCAGCGAAATCGGTTAAAAAATAATGCTTTTATGGGCTTTAGACAAATTTTCTGGAGATCGGTCTACATGGCAGCTATATCTAAATATAATCCGATTTGATCCGTGTTTACGTCAGATATCTGAAGGCTTAAGATAACCCTCTGTTTCAAGTTTTAGCGAAATCAGGTAATAAATAAAGCTTTAATGGACTTCGGACCCTTTATCGGGAGATCGGTAGATATGGCAGCTATATATAACAGTTTCAAATTTCAGCGAAATCGGATGATAAATAAAGCATTTATGGCATTAGACCCTTTATCGGAAAATCCGACTATATTGCAGCTATAGCCAAATATGGTCCGATTTGGCCCATTCAAGAACTTAACCTGAGTGCATCAAAAAACGTATCTGTCCCAAATTTCAGCTCAATATCTCAATTTTTGAAGGCTGTAGAGTGATCACAACAGACGGAAGGATAGACGGACAGACAGACGGATAGACGGACAGACACACGGACATCGTTAAATCGTCTTAAAATTTTACGACGATCCGAAATGTATATACTTTGGAAGGTCGGAAATTGATATTTCGATGTGTTGCAAACGGAATGACTAAATGAATATACCCTACCTACGGTGGTGGATATAAAAAGAAGTTGGCAAAAGTCTGAGAAAAAACTGCAAGTCAATATCTGGAAGCTTGATTTTCACCACCGTAGCGGAGAGGTTTATGTCCGTCTATGGCTAAACACCTGGGTTCAAATTCTGGCGACACCATCAGAAAAAATTTCAGGGGTGGTTTTCGCCTCCTAATGCTGGCAACATTTGTGAGGTACTATGCCATATAAAACTTCTCTCCAAACAGATGTCGCACTGCGGCACGCCGTTCGGTCTTGGCTCTAAAAAGGAGGTCACTTATCATTGAGCTTAAAACTTGAAGCGGACTGCACTCATTGATATGTGAGAAGTTTGCCCCTGTTCCTTAGTGGAATGTTCATGGGCAAATTTTGTTATTTGTTTTTGATTTTTACTGTAGACGTACGGTCTAGTAGACACATTTCTGCTCAGTACAATGCACGTTAGAGCAAAGCTCCCACTAAGATTTTTTCCTTCCATACTAATCGCCGAAAGATCTAGTCTCCCATTAACATTTTTAAAGAAAGTTCTAATTTGAAAAAATATATTTTTAGATAAGGAAGTTAAATTTTATTCTCTTATCAATTATAAATTTAAATGAGCACTGTATCATTTGGTGGTTTGTTGTCTTCTCTGAAATGATTCATACTGTTCTGTTGAATTAGATTTTAACTATGAAGATTTGATCCAACGATTGGTCCAACTGCCGATCCAGTAGATGTTCCAATTTCTTGAGAAATTACACCACCTACTCCTCCGATATTACCTCCAGTTTGACTTCCACCAATGTGTGAGCCAACACTACCCCATGATGAGGCATGCTGAGGTTCTGGTTCAGGAGCAGCTTGCACTGAAATTATGGCAATTGCCATGATGACAGCAATGAAGGAAGCTTGTAGGAATTTCATTTTGATTTCAATGATATTGAATTGTCGCAAGATGACTGATGATTAACCCACAACCAGTTTCGTCTTATATAGCAGGTATGCTTTTTAGGTTTAACATACAACGTGGCTCAGACGGAATTTTGAGGTCATGCAAAAGAAACATAAAGGCTTTGTTTCCAAGAAAACAAAAGGTTTAATGTCCATGAAAAGTAATGAATACCCTTTACAGAAAGTGTGTTTTGAGAAAAATATTTTTAAGCAAATGTCGAATCAGCAGATGGTTCCAAGTAAGTTAAATGTAAAATATTGTAGCTTCTTTGGTTTCGTAAGTCAAGTGCAGCCAAGTCGAAGTTTATATACTCTCCACGTTAGATTACGAATGACAATGGAGAGTGATACTCATTTGGATTTTAGACCAATAAGTTTTGTTTAGATCCTTCCTTATTAGACAGATTCCACACTGAGGTGAAAGTATCATATAATAGGAAGATATATCAACTTGGCAATGTATGATGCATTGAATCATTTTGAAAGTGACTTTAATAGTAATAAACCAGCAGAACCTAAACAGCTCTGCTGTGCCTTCTTTCATAAAAGGCATAAGGTTGCTCACAAACACTTCACCAAGGAACAGCGGACATATTAATGAGGGTTGGCCGATTCCAGAGTAAAGCTAAACGATGAGATCTGTACTCCATATGTACTTAGCCGCGCCCAAGAGGAGTGCCGCAGAGCGGCATTATTAGTAGAGAAGTTTTACATTAATGAACTCCTCACAAATTTCGTCAGGGGAGAATTGCTGCCGAAAAAAACTTTTACAATGTGCTCTATAAGATTCACACAGCTATTGGCCCCAACTAGAATAAGTAGCAAATATTAAATTATTCAAAGTTATCGTTCTTTAAACACGAAATTGATGGATGGTCAGGGCTAGTTTGATTTAGTGTATATACAATCAGTCGATATATCAAGGTGTAACAAACGAAATGACTGAGTTTGTCTACTACCATCATATGGTAGAGGGTATGAAAGAAATTAAAACATTAAAATAGTCAAATGATTGTAATTCTGTCACCTGGCAACAGGGCACGTGCGATTACAATAAGGCTTGCCATATCAACAACAGATTTTTGCTAGTTAATTGAAAGCAAAATCATCAAAAATTTGGGTTGCCAAAGAAAACTCTTGCAAACTTAATAAAATACGGATACAACTGAATGCAAACCTACAGTCATTTTAATCATTAAACGATTTCAAAGCCAATAAGGAAAGGCTAAAGTCGGGCGGAGCCGACTTTATAAAACCCTGCAATTATAAATTCGGGCTATACATATCTATCTTTTATATAACAAATAAAAGCGTGCTAAGTTCGGCAGGGCCGAATCTTATATACCCTCCACCATGGATCGCACTTGTCGTCTTCTTTTCCGGCTTCTCTTCTTAGGCAAAAAGGCATATATGAAAAGATTTGCTCTGCTATTAGAGCGATGTGAAGATTTGGTGCGGTTTGGACCACAATTAAATTATATGGTAGAGAACTGTATAAAATGTCAACCAATTCGAATAAGAATTGCGCCCTTTGGGGGCTCAAGAAGTAAAATAGAGAGATCGATTCATACAGGAGCTGTATCAGGCTATAAACCGATTAAGGTCATATTAAACACGTATGTTGATGGACATGAGAGGATCCGTCGTATAAAATTTCAGGCAAATCGGATCTAGAAGCTCAAGAAGTCAAGTCCCCAGATCGGTTTATATGACAGCTATATCAGGTTATGAATCGATTTGAACCATTCTTGGCACAGTTGTTGGATATCATAACAAAATACTTCGTGCAAAATTTCATTCCAATCGGATAAGAATTGCGCCCTCTAGAGGCTTAAGAATTCAAGACCCGAGATCGGTTTATATGGCAGCTATATCTGGTTATGTACCGATTTGAGCCATACTTTGCATAGTTGTTGGACATCATAACAAAACATGTCGTGCAAAATTTCATTCCAATCGAATAAGAATTGCGTACTCTAGGGGTTCAAGAAGTCAAGACTCAAGATCGGTTTGTATGACAGCTATATCAGGTTATGTACCGATTTGAGCCATACTTGGCACAGCTATTGGATATCATAACAAAATACTTCGTGCAAAATTTTATTCAAATCGGATAATAATT
The DNA here is from genome assembly GCF_963082655.1 of Stomoxys calcitrans. Lineage (NCBI taxonomy): Eukaryota > Metazoa > Arthropoda > Insecta > Diptera > Muscidae > Stomoxys > Stomoxys calcitrans. The sequence goes on from NC_081553.1 coordinate 53,964,322, forward strand.
GAACCCTCTAGAGGCTCAAGAAATCAAAACCCAAGATCGGTTTTTATAGCAGCTAGATCAGGTTATGTTCCGATTTAACCATACTTGGCACAGTTGTTGGATATTATAAGAAAACACGTCGTGCAAAATTTCATTCCAATCGGATAAGATTTGCGCCCTCTAGAGGCTCAAGAAGTCTAGACCCAAGATCGGTTTATATGGCAGCTATAACAAAACATGGACCGATGTGGCCCACATACAATCCAAACTGACCTACACTAATAAGAAGTATTTGTGCAAAATTTTAAGCGGCTAGCTTTACTCCGGTTTACATTTTCTACCATCACCTGAAATAAGTTCTTTTGTAACATCACCGCCGCCACTGTCGGATGCCAGTAGCTGGGAAAAATGTTCAGTATTAAGTTTCAGCTACAATGACTGTACAGGCAGAGGTACTTGGGAAACACGTCTTAGAGTTTTACGGCGATCAAGAATATATATGACAAAATTAGTATAACCCCCTTCCATTGGTGCTGTGTATAAGAAGCGTAAGAAGATCTAATCTCCCATTAACATTTTTAAAGAAAGTTCTAGTTTGAAAATACATTTTTAGGTAATGAAGTTCTCTTTTATTATCATTATCATTGGGTGCCTTGTTGTCTTTTACGAAATTATTCATTATCTTGTTCTATTGAATAAGATTTTAACCGTGCAGATTTGATCCAACAATTGGTCCAGCTGCCGATCCAGTAGATGATCCAATGCCTTGAGAAATTACACCACCTGTTCCTCCGATATTACCTCCACTTTGACTTCCTCCAACGTGTGAGCCAACACTACCCCATGATCCGGCATGCTGAGGTTCTGGTTCAGGAGCAGCTTGAACTGAAATTATGGCAATTGCCATGATGACAGCAATGAAGGAGGCTTGTAGGAAGTTCATATTGATTTCTATGATATTGAATTGTCGCAAGATGGCTGATGATTAACCCACAACCAGTTTCGACTTATATAGCAGGCATGCATTTTAAGTTTAACATACAACGTGGCTCAGAAGGCATATTAAGGTCATACAGAAGAAACTTTGTCTTTGTTTTCAAGGAAAACAATAGGTTTAATGTCCATAAAGGTAATGAATTCCCTGCTTAACTATCGAATCGATAGGTAATCGAATCGGCAGATGGTTCCAAGTAAGTTAAATGTTAAATATTGTAGCTTCATTGGTTTCGTAAGTCAAGTGTAGCCAAGTCGATTTTTGTGAACTCTACATCTTAATAATATTTACGAATGACAATGAAGAGTGATACTTATATGGCCGGGCCGAATGTTATATACCGTTCACCATGGTTCGCATTACTTTAGTTCTTTGTCCCGTAACTCTTTATAGGCAAAAACAGGATAATGGACAAGAATTGCTGTACTATTAGGACTGTATCAACTTATGGTCAAATTCATATCATATATGAATTCAAAGTTGAAGTCATTGTGTAAGCTATCAGCAAATTAGGATAAGAATTGTTCCGATTCAGACCATATTTGATACATATATTTAAGGTCATGGGGAAGCAGTTGTAAAATATTTCAGCCGAATCGGATAAGAATTGCGCCCTTTTAAGAAGTAAAATCGGGATATTGGTTTATATGGGAACTTAATCAGGTTGTGAAACGATTTGGACCGTACTTGTCACAGTTGTTGCCAGACAAAACAAAACACTTTGTGTTAATTTTCAGCCAAATTGGATAACAATTGCGCCCCCTGGAGGCTTAAGAATTCAAGCTCCCAGATCGGTTTATATGGCAGCTATTTCTGGTCTGGGACCGATGTAAAAAATACTCAGCACAGGAAATCATAACACAATCAAAACTCTTCATGAAAATTTTCAGCCAAATCGGATAAGAATTGCGCCCTCTAGTGGCTCAAGAAGACATGATTCAAAATCGAGACATGGACTGATATGGCCCATTTACAACCCAAACCTACGCAAATAAGAAGTATTTGTGCAAAATTTTAAGCGCCTTGCTGTACACCTTCGAAAGTTAGCGTGGTTTCGGCTGACAATTGGACGGCTATTGCTGGATCGGTTCAGAATGTCGAGACTATCAAGAATATATATACTTTATGGGGTCTTAGACCATTAGTATACCCCCATTCTGTGGTGGAGAGTATAAAAATGCGTTTAATTTCGTTTTTCTCTCCTTGTTGCAGTCTTATATTGTTCTTCTCTTCAACTTTCTTCTAGGGTGAACACATTTGACCTAAGGTTTCCGAGTGAAATGGCTTGTAACTGAGGTTGCTAACCGATTATTTTAAACATTTACCTGATTTTGCCTTTGTGGTATTCGCTGTTTTTAAAACCTGAAAAAAGCGCATTTGCTAAACCAAACAAGTAAAATCGTGCTAAGTTCGGCCGGGCCGAATCTCCACCATGTATCGCATTCGTGGAGTACTTTTCCTGACATCTCTTCTTAGGCAAAAAAAGGATAAAAGAAAAGATTTGCTCTGCTATTAGAGCAATATCAAGATATGTTCCGGTTTGGACCACAATTAAATTATATGTTAGAGACCTATGTAAAATGTCAGCCAATTCGCCCTTTGGAGGCTCAAGAAGTAAAATAGACAGATCGATTTATATGGGAGCTGTATCAGGCTATAGAACGATTCAGACCATAATAAACATGTATGTTGATGGTCATGAGAGGATCCGTCGTACAACATTTCAGGCAAATCGGGTAATAACTACGACCTCTAGAGGCTCAAGAAGTTAAGATCCCAGATCGGTTTATATGGCAGCTATAGCAGGTTATGAACCGATTTGTACTTTATTTAGCATAGTTGTTGAAAGTCATAATAAAATACTTCGTGCAAAATTTCAGCCAAATCGAATAAGAATGGCGCCCTCAAGAGGCTCAAGAAGTAAAGTCCCAAGATCGGTTTATATGACAGAAATATCAGGTTATGGACCGATTTGAACCATACTTGGCATAGTTGTTAAATGTCATAGCGAAACACGTCGTGCAAAATTTCATTCCAATCGGATAAGAATTGCGCCCTCTATAGGCTCAAAAAGTCAAGACCCAGGATCGGTTTATGTGGCAGCTATATCAGGTAACTGACCGATTTGAACCATACTTGGCACATTTGTTGGATATCATAACAAAATACGTCGTGCAAGAGTTCATTCTGATCGGATAAGAATTGCGCACTCTAGAGGCTCAAGAAGTCAAGACCCAAGATCGGTTTATATGGCAGCTATTTCAAAACATGGACCGATATGGCCCATTTACAATCCCAACCGACCTACACTAATAAGAAGTATTTGTGCAAAATTTCAAGTGGCTAGCTTTACTCCTTCGAAAGTTAGAGTGCTTTCGACAGACAGCCGGACGGACAGACGGACGGACATGGTTAGATCGACATAAAATTTCACGACGATCAAGAATATATATTTTTTATGGAGTGTCAGACGAATGTTTCGATTAGTTACAAACAGAATGACGAAATTAGTATACCCCCATCCTATGGTGGAGGATATAAACACAATTTGAATGGCGGAGGTAGCCAACTTTGAATGCCAACCAATGGGACACCGGGTCTTTCCTAGAATTTTGATCAAAGCTTGGTTAATTCCTCAGTTATAACCTTATAAAATTTCGTGAACACCAATCTTAATGCGTTAACAAATGGCAGACTCATTCCATAAATTTTTTTATACCCCATAACACCACAGAGTATTATAACTTAGTGCATTTGTTTGTAACACCCAAAAGGAAGAGAGATAGACCCATTGATAAGTATACCAATCGACTCAGAAACACTTCCTGATTCGATTTAGCTATGTCAGTCTGTCTGTCTGTCAGTTTTGGATTTAAATCCCATAAATTGGGTTGCCCAAAAAGTGATTGCGGATTTTTTAAAAGAAAGTAAATGCATTTTTAATAAAGCTTAGAATGAACTTTAATCAAATATACTTTTTTACACGTTTTTTTCTAAAACAAGCTAAAAGTAACAGCTGATAACTGACAGAAGAAAGAATGCAATTACAGAGTCATAAGCTGTTAAAAAAATTTGTCAACGCCGACTATATGAAAAATCCGCAATTACTTTTTGGGCAACCCATGTATGTTCGTCCGATTTGCAGCAATACATCAATCAAATGGCTCTTTGTTAACCGATTCTCTAGAAATTTGGCAGGATGGATTTTCTTACGACCCTCGATATTAGCGGTGAATTTCAAAGAAATCGGTTCAGATTTAAATATAGCTCCGATATATATGTTTGTCCGATTTGCAGTAATACTGCAATAAGATTTGTCATTTGTTAAGCGATTCTCTCGAAATTTGTTAGGAAGGATTTTCTCTAGACTCTCCATACTACTAGTTAATTTCATGGATATCGGATTTAGATTTAGATATAGCTCTCATATATATCGCCCGATTCCTAGAGCCACCGCAAGCGCATTTATCGATCAATATTCCCAAAACTTTGTACAACCCTTTCCCCGACGACTTCCGCAATATCTATTCAGTTCGGTCGAAATCGGTTCAGATTTAGATATAGCTCTCATATATATATATATATTTCATCCGATTTTCACTTTTAGAGTCACAATAAGCTCATTTATTGACCAATCTTGCCATAATTTTGCGCAACGCTTTCCTTTACGTCTACTCTGATATATGAGAAGTTTGCTCGAAATCGGTTCATATTTAGCTACAGTTCCCATATATATGTTCGTCCGATTTTGAGAAAAATTGCAATAAAGCGATCATTTGTTAACCGATTCTCTCGAAATTTGGCAGGAAGGATTCTCTTATGGCTCTCAATATTACTGATGAATTTCATAGAAATCGGCCTAGATTTAGATATAGCTGTCATATATGTAAATCGCCCGATTTTCTCTCCAAGAACCACTGCAAGCGCATTGATTGACCAGTTTTGCCAAATTTTTGCACAATTTTTCTCGTCGACTACCACAATATCTGAGAAGTTTGCTCGAAATCGGTTCAGATTTAGATATATCTCCCTTATGTATGTTCTTCAGATTTTGGCTTATTATACCCACTACCGTAGAATAGGGGGTATATTCATTTGGTCATTCCGTTTGCAACACATCGAAATATGAATTTCCGACCATACAAAGTATATATATTTCGGATCGTCGTAAAATTCTAAGACGATTTAATGATGTCCGTGTGTCTATCCATCTGTCTGTCTGTCCGTCTGTTGTAATCACTCTACAGGCTTCAAAAATTGAGATATTGAGCTGAAACTTGGCACAGATACGTTTTTTTGATGCACTCTGATTAAGTTCTTGAATGGGCCAAGTCGGACCATATAAGGATATAGCTGCTATATAGACCGATTTTTCGATAAAGGTTCTAATGCCCATAAATGCTTCATTTGGCCCCCGACATCTGACCCAAATATGGTTCAGATCGGACTATATTTAGATATATCTGAAGTCCATAAAAGCCTTATTTTTTATCCAATTTCACTGAAATTTGAAACAGTGAGTAGTTTTAACCCACCCGCCATCCGACCCATATATGGTAAAAATAGGACCGTATTTAGATATAGCTGTCATATGGACCGATATAAGCTCATAAAAGCTTTATTTATTACCCGATTTTGTTGAAATTTGAAATACAAAATTCAACAGTGACTTATATTTATAAGACCATTCAACGTCCGTTCCGAATTTGAGTGCATAAGTTATCCAATTTTCATCGGATTGTGATGAAAGGGGGTTTACATATATACTCTAGGTGGTGGGTATCCAAAGTTCAGCCTGGCCGAACTTAATGCCTTTTTTCATGTTTGCAATAAAGTTGTCATTTGTCAACCGTACTTATTAAAGTTTGAACATATGCTTGAAATGTAATATGGATTGTTTTATAACCCATCTGAAAACATTGGCCGAGATCCATCAAAATTGGTTTAGAATTGGATATAGCTCCCACAGTGTACTTGTAGGGTAGGTGTAGGGTATTATACAGTCGGCACTGCCAGACTTTTGCCCTTCCTTACAGGTTTATTATGTGCACGCATAGAAACTAGTTAGTTAAACAGCAAGTATTTGCTGAAACAGCAGAAAGTCCGCTGAAAATGGGACAGCAGTATTTGGCTGCTGAAACAGCAAAAAAAAAAAAAACTCAAAAATTCATAAATATTTCAAAATTTTTTTATTCCATCTTATTTTTCAATTTAACTTGGAAGTCATTTGGCATTGGCAACTTTCTCAACATAAAAGCCCTATCCAATAATTGATCCAAACACTGGCACATGTACTTCTCCATCAGACGATCCAATAGCTTGGGAGTAAATACCATTGAAATTTCCGATAAGACCTCCAGTAGGATTTCCCTTATAGTTTCCGATAATCTCATTATATCCACTGGCTAAGCCACCATGTGGTCCGAAAAGTATCCCTGTAGTCCATTGAGGTTGAGGTACAGCTTGGACAATGCAGCCAAAGGCAAAAACCATGAAAGCAGCAACAAAGAAATTTTTTAAGAGTTTCATAGTTTTGTAATATATCGTTTAATGAGGTTCAGTGGTAAAAACAACTGTAGGTTTGCATTCAGTTGTACCCATATTATATTAAGTTTGCAATGAGTTTTCTTTATCTTGACAGATGTCACAATAAGGGCAACCTAAATTTTTGTTGATTTGGCTTTCAATTATCTAGCAAAAATCTGTTGTTGATATGAGACAAGCCTTATTGTAATCTCACGTGCCTTGTTGCCTTTTTTAATGCACTTTTTTAATGCACCAAGTGTTTTCATACCCTCTACCATGTGATGGGAGTATACAAACTCAGTCACTTCGTTTTACCATACCTTTATATATTGATTGCTTACATATACTCTAAATCGAACTTACACTGGACATCTATCCGTATACATCAGCGTTTATCCCCCTAATGATTCTGGCGACATTTGTGAGGAGTTCAATAAGGTAAAATTTCTCTATTAAATAATGTCGCTCTGCGGTACTCCTCTCAGGCTTGGCTTACTACATACAGAGTAGAGATCATAAAAAGCAAGATGAGCATAAAACTAGATTCGGTCAGGGCTTTTTAATATGGGAGAAATATATCCGCTGTTCCTTCATTAAGTGTTCGTGAACAAATTTAAGATTTTGGTATTTCAGACGTATGGATAAGAAATTTTTGCGTATTATAAAAGAAGGCACAGCAGAGCTATGCAGGTTCTGCAAGTTATATTATAAGTTACTTTCAAGATGATTCAGTGCATGATATATTGGGAAGTTGAGATATGTCCTATTATTCGATACTTTCACCTTAACTCTTATGTGAAAACTTCTCTAATAAGAAAAATTTAAACAAAACTTATTGGTCTAAAATCCTTGGGCGTACAACTTTTAACGGTAGAAGTCTACAGATGAGTATCACTCTTCAATGCCATTCGTGAATTTCATTAAAGGTGCAGAGTACATAAAGTTTGACTTGGCTGCACTTGACTTACAAAACCAATGAATCTACCATATTTAACATTTAACTTGCTTGGAACCATCTGCTGATTCGATATATGCTCAAAAATATGTTTCTCAGCGCACACATTTATTAAAGCAGGGAATACATTACCTTTAATAGACATTTAACCCTTTTGTTTTACTTTACAACAAAGCATTTTTGTTTCTTTAGCACGACCTTAATATGCCATCTGAGCTACGTTATATGTGAAACTCAAAATGCATACCTGCTATATAAGACGGAACTAGTTGTGGGTTAATCATCAGTCATCTTGCGACCATTCAATATCATACAAATCAATATGAAATTCCTACAAGCTGCCACCATCGCTATCTTCATGGCAATTGCCATAATTTCAGTGCAAGCTGCTCCTAAACCAGAACCTCAGCATACCTCATCATGGGGTAGTGTTGGCTCACACATTGGTGGAAGTCAAACTGGAGGTAATATCGGAGGAGTAGGTGGTGTAATTTCTCAAGAAATTGGAACATCTACTGGATCGGCAGTTGGACCAATCGTTGGATCAAATCTGCATGGTTAAAATCTAAATCAACAGAACAGTATAATGACTCATTTCAGAGAAGACAACAAGCCTCCAAATGATTCAGTGCTCATTTAAATATATAAATGAAAAGAGAATAAATAGAACTTCACTACCTAAAAATATATTTTCATATTAAAACATTCTTTAAATGTAAATGGTAGACTAGATCTTTCGAAGCTTTTTATACCCAGCCGTAAAACTCTTGGACGACTTTGCCATGTACGTTCGCTTGTATAGTCTTTGTAGCTTAAACTTAAAACAGAACAATTTTCCCAGCTGCTGGCATCCGACAGTGGCGCCGGTGATGTTACTACAGAACTTATTTCTGATGATGGTATAGAGTGTAAACCGCCTAATCAGAATGTGTTCAGCGTAGCAGTTACCCGGTTGAAGGACAACAAGACAGTAGGAGCCGACGGGTTGTCCGTTGAACTATATAAGAACGGAAGCGAAATACCGATGCAACAAGTATGCACCATCCCGATCTGGCTAAAAGGACGCATATTCGACATTTGGAAAATAAGCAAACTATGTTCCACTCGCAAAAAAAAATAGTTCAATAGCAATAAACGAAGTTTTCCACAAGTGAATTTCGTTACCAAAAGAACTTGTTTGTGTTAGAAATACAAATTTCAGGTACGATTAAATCATGGATGGTTTCACAACCAATTTAATCATGTTTGCTCAAAAATTGATTTTGTTCATTATAAAATATATATGTTATTATACCCACCACCCTACGATAGGGGGTATATGCATTTAGTCATTGCGTTTGCATGACACAGAAATATCAATTTGCTACCCAACAAACGCTATATAATTTGGATCTTCGTAACATTCTAAGATGATTTAACGATATCCATGAGCGTATCCGTCTGTCTTTCCGTCTGTTGTAATCACTCTAGAGCCTTCAAAAATTGAGATATTGAGCTGAAATTAGGCACAGTTTCTTCTTTTGATGTACGCTGGTTAAGATCTTGAACGGGCTAAATCGGAGCATATTTGGATATAGCTGCTATATAGACCGATTTTCCGATAAAGGGTCTAATGCCCATAAAAACTTTTTTTTCATCCGATTTTGCTGAAATTTGAAAAAGTGGGTTATTTTAAGCCTCCCGATATCTGACCTAAATATGGATTGGATCGGTCCATATTTAGATATAGCTGCCATATAGACCGATCTCCCGATAAAAGGTCTGAAGCCCATAAAAGCTTTATTTTTTAAAAGATTTCGCTGAAATTTAAAATAGTGAGTAGTTTAAGGCCACCCAACATAGGACCTAAATATGGTTCAGATCGGGCTATATTTAGATATAGCTGCCATATAGACCGATCTGCCAATAAAGTGTCTGAAGCCCACAAAGCTTTTTTTATTTCCCAATTTCGCTGAAATTTGAAACAGTGGGTTACTTTAAGCCTCCCAACATCTGACCTAAGTATTGTTCAGATAGGACTTTATTTAGATATAGCTGCCATATAGACCGATCTCCCGATAAAGGGTATGAAGCCAATAAAAGCTTTATTTATTACTCGATTTCCCTTAAATTTGAAACAGTTAAGTTAAGACCTCCCAACATCCGACCTAAATATGGTTCTAGTCGGACTACATTTAGATATAGCTGCCATATAGACCGATCTGCCGATGAGGGGACTGAAGCCCATAAGTGCTTTATTTATTATCCGATTTCGCTGAAATTTGAAACAGTGAGTTTTTCTGAGCCTTACGATATCCGACCTTAATATGGTTCAGATCGGTTTATAATTGGATATATCTGCCAAAAAGACCAATATTTTTTTTACAAAATTGAATAGTGGACCACTCAACTGCCGTGCCGAATTAGAGTGCTTAAGTTATCCAATTCTGGCCGAACTAATGCCTTTTTATTTGTATTTTATACCCTCCACCATAGGATGGGGTGTACTAATTTCGTCATTCTGTTTGTAACACCTGGAAAAATGCGTGTGAGGCCCCATAAAGTGTATATATTCCATGTCCGTCCGTCCGTCTGTCTGTCTTGAAATTTTGCACAAATACTTTTTTTTAATGTAGGTCGGTTGGGATTGTAAATGGGCTAAATCGGTCTATGTTTTGATATAGCTGCCATATAAACCGATCTTGGGTCTTGACTTCTTGAGCCTCTATAGGGCGCAATTCTCGTCCGATTTGACCAAAATTTTGCACATAGTGTTTTGATATCACTTCCAATAGCTGCGCTAAGTATGGTTCAAATCGGTCCATGTTTTGATATAGCTGCCATATAACTGATCTTGGGTCCTGATTTTTCGAGTCTCTAGAGGGCGCAATTCTCATTCGATTTGACTGAAATTTTGCACGTAGGGTTAACTTCCAACAACTGTGTTAAGCATGATTCAAATCGGTTCATAATCTGGTATAGCTGTCATATAAACCGATCTTGGTTCTGGACTTCTTGAGCCAATAGAGCGCGCAATTCTCATCCGATTTGGCACAAATTTTGCGTGAGGTGTTTTGTTATGACTTCCAATAACTGTGTTAAGTATGGCGCAAATCGGTACATGACTTGATACAACTGCCATATAAACCTATCTGGGATCTTGACTTCTTGAGCCTCCTCTAAAGGGTGCAATTCTCAGACGATTTAGCAGAAATTTTGAACAACGCTTTCTTCCATGAACTTCAGCATACATGTTCAATATGGTCTGATTCGATCAATAGCTTGATACAGCTCCCATTTAAACCTGTCTCCAGATGTTGCTTCTTGAGCCCCTACAAGATGCAATTCATATCTGAATGAACTGAAATATTACACAATGACTTCTACAATGTTCAGCATTTATTTATGGTCCGAATCGGACTATAACTTGTTTATTTTCTTCTTTTTTTTTACAATAACTTTATGTTAGAAGTAATTTGCCAGTGGCCACTTTCTTAACGTAAAAGTCCTATCCAATAATTGATCCAAACACTGGAACAGGAGCATCTCCATAAGACGAACCAATAACTTGGGTGTAAATACCATCTAAGTTGCCGATATGATCTCCAGTATAGTTTCCGGCTATGCCACCATGTGGTCTGAAAATTATCGTTGTAGTCCTTTGAGGTTGAGGTACAGCTTGGACAATGCAGCCAAAGGCAAAAACCATGATAGCAGCAACAAAGAAATTTGTTAAGAGTTTCATTTTATTTTGTATATCGTTTAATGAGGTTCAATGACTAAAATGACTGTATTTGCATTGTTGTACCCCTATTTTATTAAGTTTGCAATGAGTTTTCTTTATACTGACAGATGTCACAACGAGGGCAACCTAAATTTTTGTTGATTTGGCTTTCAATTAACTAGCTAAAATCTGTTATTGTTATGGTAAGCCTCATTGTAATCACACGTGCCTGTTGCCAGGCTACAGAATTACAATACTCTGATTTTTTTTTTTTTAGTATACAAACAAATTTCGTTTTACCATACCATTATATATCGATTGCCTACATATACTCTAAATGGAACTAACCCTGACCATCCATCCGTCATCGGGTTTAAATAACCATAGCTTTAAGGTATTAAATTTTTGCAACTTCTTCTAGTTGTGGGTGTTTGAATCCTGGAGAGCACAAAGTAAAAATCTTTTCGGCAGCGGTTATCCCCTTAATGATGCTGGCGGCATTTGTGAGGAGTTAAGTAATGAAAACTTCTAATGTCGCTCTGCGGCACCCTTCTCAGGCTCGGCTAAGTACATATAGAGTAGATATCTCATCGTTGAGCCTAAAACTGAAATCGGAGCTCATTTCTATCGGAGAAGTATAACCGCTGTTCCTTCATGAATTGTTCGCGAGCAAATATAGGATTTTGGTATTTCAGATGTAGAGATAAGAAAAGTTTGTCCAGCGTATCATAAAAGAAGGCACAGCAGAGTAGTGCAGTTTCTGAAAGAATTATTTTGATGATTCAATGTACCATATATTGACCAGTTTATATATCTTCCTTTTACGTGGGGCCTGTACATTAATGGGAAAATTTCTTTTATAAGGAAGATCTAAACCAAACTCATTGGTGAAAAATCCATGGTCGCACAACTTATAACGATGGAGGTCCACAAATGAGTACAATATAACTCTCCATTGCAAATTCGTAAATATTTTAATAATGCAGAGTACATAAAGTCCGACTTGGCTACACTTGAATTACAAAATCCAATGAAGCTACAATATTTAATATTCAACTTACTTGCATCCAACTATTGATTCGATATTATCTTTAAAATATTTTTCCACAACACTCATTTAGTAAAGCAGGGTATTCTTTACCTTTCATGGACATTGAAATTTAAACCTTTTTGTACTTAAACACAAAGCCTTTATGTTTCTTTTGCATGACCTTAATACGCCACCTGAGCCACGTCATATGTTACACTTTACCCTGCTGTATAAGACGAAACTAGTTGTGGGTTAATCATCAGTCATCTTGCGACAATTCAATATCATAGAAATCAATATGAAATTCCTACAAGCTTCCGTCATCGCTGTCATCATGGCAATTGCCATAATTTCAGTCCAAGCTGCTCCTGAACCAGAACCTCAGCATGCCGGATCATGGGGTAGTGTTGGCTCACACGTTGGTGGAAGTCAATCTGGAGGTAATATCGGAGGAGTAGGTGGTGTAATTTCTCAAGGTGTTGGATCATCTACTGGATCGGTAACTGGACCAATTGTTGGAACAAATCTTCACCCATTGGCTGGTTAAAATCTTATTCTACAGAACAGTATGATGAATAAATACAGAGAAGACAACAAGCCACCAAATGGTACAGTGCTCATTCAAACTTATAATTGATAAGAGAATAAAATAGTACCTCATTACCCAAAAATATATTTCTAAATTAGAACTTTCTTTAAAAATGTTAATGAAAGACTAGATCTTCCGGGGCTTTTTATACCCAGCACCAAAGGAAGGGGGTTATACTAATTTTGTTAAACTCTAAGACTATTTTGCCATCTACGTTCGCCTGTACAGTCTTTACAGCTAAAACTTAATACAGAACATTTTTCCCAGCTACTGGCATCCGACAGTGGCGGCGTTGATGTTACTAGAGAACTAATTTTTGATGATGGTAGAGAATTTAAACCGCCTAATCAAAATAAGCAGTAACCCCGCTGAAGTACAACAACGCAGCAGGAACCGACGAATTGTCGGTTGAACAATATAGGAACGGAGGTGAAACACCGATGCAACAAGTATGCACCAGCTCGATTTGGCTGAAAGGAAGCATACCTGACGAATGGAAAATAAGCACACTATGCTCAACACGCAAAAACAAAAAAAGTTCAATAGCCTTAAACGAAATTTTCAACTAGTAAATTTCATTGGTCGTAAGTAATGAGAACTTGCTTATGGTAAAAGTACAAATTTCGGTTACGATAAAATCATGGAAGATTTTGCACCATATATAAGCTTGTTTTGCTCAAAAAGTCTTTTGTTCATTAAAAATGAGTAAAAAGGCATTAATTTTGGGCGGGTCGAACTTTGGATAGCCACCACTTCGGGTATATATGTAAACCATCTTTCGTCATTAGCCGGTGAAATATGCATAATTTATGCCCCCGTAGCAGTTATACCAAAATATGATTTGGACCAAATTCGGCAGGAACATTAAGTGGTCCAATAAATACAAGTCATTGTTCAATTTTGTAGAACAAAGTATTGGTCTTTGTGGTAGCTATATCCAAGTACAGACCGATCTCAACCATATACGACAAGGATGTCGAAAAGCCTTACATAAATCACTGTGTCAAATTTCAGCGAAATCGAATAATAAATGCGTCTTTAAAGGGGCCATGATCGGTCTATATGGCAGTTATATCCCAATCTGGACCGATCTGCGCCAAATTGAAGAGGTGGAAGGGCCTAACAAAACTCACTGTCGCAAATTTCGGCGAAATCGAACAATTAATGCGCTTTTATGGGCCTAATACCTAAAATCGAGAGATCGGTCTATATGGCAACTATATTTAAATCTGAACCGATCAGGGCAAAATTGAAGAAATAAGTCGAAAGGTCTAACATAACTTACTGTCGCAAATTTTAGCGACATCGGACAATAAATCCGCCTTTTATGGACCGAAGACCTTAAATCAAGAGATCGGTCTATATGGCATCTATAATCATATCTGGACCTATCTAGGCTAAATTGAAGAAGGGTGTCGACCGTCCTGACACAACCCACCGTCTCAAATTTTGGAAAATTGGACAATAGGTGCACCTTCTATGGGCCCAAGACTATAAATCGGCGGATCGGTCTATATGGCTATATCCAAATTTGGACCGATCTGGGCCAAATAGAAGTAGGATGAGGAAGATGCTAACACAACTCACTGACCCCAATTTCAGCAAAATCGGATACGATTAAACTGGCGGATCGGTCTATATGGGAGCTATATCAAAATATAGTCCGTTATAGCTCACCTTCGAACTTAACCTGCTTATAGACAAAACAAGTAAGAGCGTACTAAGATCGGCCGGGCTAAATCTTATATACCCTCCATCATGGATCGAATTTGTCGAGTTCTATGCGCGGTATCTCTTTTTATACCCTCCACCATAAGATGGGGTGTATACTAATTTCGTCATTCTGTTTGTAACTACTCGAAATATTCGTCTGAGACCCCATAAAGTATATATATTCTTGATCGTCGCGACATTTTATGTCGATCTAGCCATGTCCGTCCGTCTGTCCGTCCGTCCGTCTGTCTGTCGGAAGCACGCTAACTTCCGAAGGAGTAAAGCTAGCCGCTTGAAATTTTGCACAAATACTTCTTATTAGTGTAGGTCGGTTGGTATTGTAAATAGGCCATATCGGTCCATGTTTTGATATAGCTCCCATATAAACCGATCTTGGGTCTTGACTTCTTGAGCCTCTAGGGTGCGCAATTCTTATCCGATTGGGATGAAATTTTGCACGACGTGCTTTGTAACTATATCCAACAACTGTGCCATGTATGGTTCAAATCGGTTTATAACCTGATATAGCTGCCATATAAACCGATCTTGGGTCTTGACTTCTTGAGCCTCTAGAGGGCGCAATTCTTATCCGATTCGAATGGAATTTCGCAAGACGTGTTTTGTTATGATACCCAACAACTGTGCCAAGTATGGTTTAAATCTATTCATAACCTGATATAGCTGCCATATAAACCGATCTTGGGTCTTGAATTCTTGAGCCTCTAGAGGGCACAATTCTTATCCGATTTGAATGAGTTTTTGCACGAAGTATTTCGTCATGATATCCAACAACTGTGCCAAGTATGGTTTAAATCTATTCATAACCTGATATAGCTGTCATATAAACAGGTCTGGGGATTTGATTTCTTGAGCTTTTAGAGGGCGCAATTCCTATCCGATTTGGCTCAAATTTAGCATGACGTATTGTATTTTTACTTTCAACAACTGTGTAAAATAAGGTTCAAATCGGTTCATAACCTGATATAGCTGCCATATAAACCGATCTGGGATCTTGACTACTTGACCCCTAGAGGTCGCAATTATTATCCGATATGCCTGAATTTTTGTGCGACGTATCCTCTCATGACCATCAACAAACATGTTTATTATGTTCTGCACCGGTCTATAGCCCGATACAGATCCCATATAAATCGTTCTCTCTATTTTACTTCGTGAGCCCCAATGGGCGCAATTCTTATACGAATTGTCTGAAATTTTACACAGGTCTCCAACATATAATTTAATTGTGGTCCGAACCGGACCATATCTTGATATCCTCTTAATAGCAGAGCAACTCTTTTCTTATATCCTTTTTAGCCTAAGAAGAGATGCCGGGAAAAGAACTCGACAAATGCGATCCATGGTGAAGGGTATATAAGGTTCGGCCCGGCCGAACTTAGCACGCTTTTACTTGTTAGGCATACAAAGGATAAAAAGGATCAAGTATGGTTCATTTGGCACCATAATTAAATTGAATATTGGAGACCATAGTAGAAGTCATTGGGTAAAATTTCAGCCAAATCTAGTAAGAATTTCGCACTTTAAGGGCTGAAGAAGTAAAATAGGCAGATCGGTTTATAGGGGAGCTGTATTAGGCTATAAACCGATTCATGCCATATTTGACACGTACGTTTAAGGTCATGAGAGAAGCCGTTGTAAAATTTTTCAGCCAAATCGGATAATATTTGCGCCCTTTGGAGGGTCAATAAGTCCAGATTCCATATCGGTTTATATGGCAGCTATATCAGGTTATGGACCGATTTGCACTATTCATAGCACAGTTGTTGAAAGTTAACACACAACATGTCATGCAGAATTTCAGCTAAATCGGATAATAATTGCGCCCTCTAGTGGCTTAAGAAGGCAAAACCCCAGATCGGTTTATATGGCAGCTATATTAGGTTTTGGACCGATTTCAATCACACTCAGCACAGTTGTTGGAAGTCATAACAAAACACGTCATGCAATATTTCAGCCAAATCGGATAGGAATTACTCCCTGTAGAGGCTGAAGAAGTCAAGACCACAGGGTCAATAAGTCCAGATTCCATATCGGTTTATATGGCAGCTATATCAGGTTATGGACCGCTTTGAACTATTCTTAACACAGTTTTTGGAAGTCAAAACAAAACGGTTCGTGCAAAATTTCAGCCAAATCGTATGGCAATTGCGCACTCTAGACGTTTAAGAAGTCAAGACCCCGGAGAGGTTTATGTGGTAGCTACATCAGGTTATAGACCGATTTCAATCACACTCAGCACACTGGTTGGAAGTCATAGTAAAACATCTCATGCAAAATTTCAGAAAAATCGGATAAGAATTGTACCCTCTAGCGGCTCAAGAAGTCAAGATCCCAGAAAGGTTTATATGGCAGCTATATCAAAACGTGGGCCGAATTTCAAGCGGCTATCTTCATTCCTTCGAAAGTTAGCGTGCTTTCGACAGACAGACGGACGGACAGACGGACGGACATGGCTAGTTCGACTTAAAATGTCATGACGATCACGAATATATATACTTGATGGGGTCTTAGACGAATATTGCGAGGAGTTGCAAACAGAATGACGAAATTATTGGGTTGCCCAAAAAGTAATTGCGGATTGTTTAAAAGAAAGTAAATGCATTTTTAATAAAACTAAGAATGAACTTTAATCAAAAAAAATTTTTTTTTACACTTTTTACACTTTTTTTCTAAAGCAAGCTAAAAGTAACAGCTGATAACTGACAGAAGAAAGAATGCAATTACAGAGTCACAAGCCGTTGAAAAAATTTGTCAACGCCGACTATATTACCGTCAATTACTTTTTGGGCAACCCAATAGTATACCCCATCCCATGGTGAAGTGTATTAAAAGAATCTGTGCAAAGTTTAAGCTAAATATCTCTATTTTTGTACCAACCACCGTAGGAAGGGTGGTATATTCATTTAGTCATTCTGTTTGTAATACATCGAAATATCAATTTTCGACCCTACAAAGTATATATATTTCGGATCGTCGTAAAATTCTAAGATGATTTAACGATGTCCGTATGTCTGTCAGTCTATCTGCCAACCGTCTGTCCGTCCGCCTGTTGCTATCACTCTACAGGCTTCAAAAATTGAGATATTGAGCTAAAAGCTGGCAGAGATACGTCTTTTCGATGCACGCTGGTTAAGTTCATGAACGGGCCAAATGGGACCATATTTGGATATTATTGCTATATAGACGGATTAACCGATAAAAGGTCTAATGCCCATAAAAACTTCATTATTCATCCGAATTTGCTGAAATTTTAAACAGTGGGTAGTTTCCGCCCCAAATATGGTTTGGATCGGACTATATTTAGATATAGCTGTCATATACACCGATCTCCCGATAAAGGATCTGAAGCCCATAACAGCATTATTTTTTATCCAATTTCACTGAATTTTAGAACAGCGAGTAGTTTTAGGCCAACCGCCATCCAACCTAAATATGGTAAAAATAGAACTGTATTTATAAATAGCTGGGATACAGACCGATATGCCGGTTAAAGGGTCTGAAGCTCTTAAAAGCTTTTTTATTACCAGATTTTGTTGAAATTTTAAACACAAAAGTGACTGATATTTGTAAGATCACTCAATGTCCGTGCCGAATTTGGGTGTATAAGCTTTACAATTTTCATCGGATTGTGACGAAAGGGAGCATTCATATATATCCGAGGTGTTGGGTATCCAAAGTTCGGCCCGGCCGAACTTAATGCCTTGTTACTTGTCTAAGACTATAGTGATTTCAACAGACAGACGATCGGACATGTCTAGATCGTCTTAAATTTTTATGCTAATCAAGAATATGTATACTTTATAGGGTCGAATGGATATTTCGATGTGTTGCAATCTCTCTATCTTTCTCTATTTCTCTATCTCTCTATTTTTAAAGACTGTGGCGTGATTTCAACAGACAGACGGACGAACATGGTTAGATCGTCTTAGGTTTTTACGACGATCATAAATATATATATTGGGTTGCCCAAAAAGTAATTTGGGCAAAGAAAGTAAATGCATTTTTAATAAAACTTAGAATGAACTTTAATCCAATATACTTTTTTTACACTTTTTTTCTAAAGCAAGCTAAAAGTAACAGCTGATAACTGACAGAAGAAAGAATGCAAATACAGAGTCACAAGCTGTGAAAAAAATTGTCAACGCCGACTATATGAAAAATCCGCAATTACTTTTTGGGCAACCAATACTTTATAGGGTCGGAAATGGATATTTTGATGTGTTGCAAACGGGATAACAAAATTAATATACCCACATCCTTCGGTGGTGGGTGTGAAAACATTTATAATGGATTCTTCTTTCAGAAAGGGATTAAAGGACATGTAACCTAATTATGACAATATGGAGTTGAAATTAAAGATACTTGAGCTTAGTGTACGAATTTGATATCCAACTTTTTGAGCTAAGCATCGTAAGGGCCGTCAACCTTGGTAAAAACGGGTTTTAGAATTAGAGTAAGCACTGACATTGGTCATATAAAGTTAAATATCTGAGCACCCGCCTCACCTTAAAATACTAATAATTGGCCCCTTAAGCCGATCATAATATTTTGGTTTATAAATAATGTCATTTTTATGTGGGGCAGAAACATTTCGTATCAAGCATCAGTAGAGTTCAAGTTCGAGGAGTGGTTTAATATAAGCCATGAAAAAAATAAGAATATAGCTTAAATATGATTTAATTAGACGTATTGTTTAAGAAAATTTTATAAAATTCAGTTTTGAAACACAAAAAATAAAAAGATAAGATGAAATATTAAACTTCTCAAAGCATTTATGACATTTAACATATGAAAATAGCAGATAATGTTCGCCGTTTTTGCAAAAAAAAATTGCTTTCCTATTTCCAGCAGATTATCTGTTGTTACTCCAAAATGTATTGTTGATTTTACTAACAAATTTCTCTGAGTGTAACTTTTTGCAATACTGTACACAAATCTTTGAAACCAAGATGCAACTAAGAAGCCTAGAGGTTTAGATGGCAATTCTAAGGACATTTTTGTTTTGTGTGTTGTAAAAGAGGGCACGGCAAAGCGTGCCTGGGTGGGCTAGTATTATATTAAGATTACAATGAGTTTTCTTTATCTTAACAGATGTCACAATAAGGCAACCTAAAGTTTTTTAGTGTTACAAGTTTTTTTCTTTTTCGAAATTCTTTTGTTTTCCAGTTGTCTTATAAAGATTTGGCTTACAAGTACCCAGCAAAAATCTGTTTTGTTATATGGCAAGCTTTATTGTAATCACACGTGCCCTGTTGCCAGGCAACATAATTACAATACTCTGACTTTTTTAAAGTACTAAGTTCTTCCATTCCCTCTATACAATGATGGGAGTGTACAAACTCAGTAATTTCGTTTGCAACACCTTGCTATATTGACTGACTAAATATACTCTAAATCGAACTAGCCCTGACCATCCATCCGTCTTCCTGTTTAAAGAACGATAACTTTGAAGTATTGAATTTTAGCAACTTCTTCTAGTTTAGGCCAATAGCTGTTTCAATCCTTGAGAGCACATTGTAAACATTTTTTCAGCTGCGTTTATCCCATTGATGATGCTGGCGACATTTTTGAAGTAAAACTTCTGTACAGATAATGTAAAACTTCTCTACTACAATAAATAATGTCGCTCAGCGGCCCTCCTCAACCAAGTGCATATAGAGTGGAGATCTAATCGTTTAGCCTAAAACTGTAATCGGCCAGCACTCATTAATATGGAAGAAGTATGTCCGCTGTTCCTTCATGAAGTGTTGGTGAGCAAATTTAGGATTTTGGTATTTTAGAAGTATGGATAATAAATTTTGTCTTGCGTGCATGTTCTGCAAGGTTTATTATATAAATCACTTTCAAGATGATTCAATGCACCATATACTGTCAAGTTGATATATTTTTCTATTATGTGATACTTTCACATCAATTCTTATGTGAAAACCTCTCTAATACGGAAGATCTAAACAAAACTTAGTGGTCTAAAATCCAAACGGTAAAGATCTACAAATGAGTATCACTCTTCATTGTCATACGTAAATATTATGAAAGGTGCAGAGTACATTAAGTTCGACTTGGCTACACTTGACTTACGAAACCAATGAAGCTACTATATATTTAACATCTAGCTTACTTGGAACCATCTGCTGATATGATATTTGCTTAAAAATGTTTTTCTCTCACACACACACACATTTAGTAAAGCAGGGAACTCGTTACCTTTTATGGACTTTTTCTTGAAGACAAAGCCTTAATGTTTCTTGCATGACCCAAATTATGCCTTCTGAGCCACGTTATATGTAAAACTTGTAATGCATACCTGCTATATAAGACGTAACTGGTTGTGGGTTAATCATCAGTCATCTTGCGACAATTCAATATCATAGCAATCAATATGAAATTCCTACAAGTTTCCGTCATCGCTGTCATCATGGCAATTGCCATAATTTCAGTCCAAGCTGCTCCTGAACCAGAACCTCAGCATGCCGGATCATCGGGCCATGTAAGCTCACACGTTGGTGGAAGTCAAGCTGGAGGTAATATCGGAGGAGTAGGTGGTGTAATTTCTCAAGGTGTTGGATCATCTACTGGATCGGTAACTGGACCAATTGTTGGATCAAATCTACACCCATTGGCTGGTTAAAATCTTATTCTACATAACAGTATGATGAATCAATTCAAAGAAGACAACAAGCCATCAAATGATACAGTGCTCATTTAAACTTTTAATTGATAAGAAAATAAAATAGTACTTCATTAACCCCAAAATTATATATTTAAATTAGAACTTTCTTTTAAAAATGTTAATTGGAGATTAGATCTTCCGGTGCTTTTTATACCCAGCACCATAGAAAGGGGGTTATACTAATTTTGTTAAACTCTAAGACTATTTTGCCATCTACGTCCGCCTGTACAGTCTCTACAGCTAAAACTTAATACAGAACATTTTTCCCAGCTACTGGCATCCGACAGTGGCGGCGTTGATGTTACTACAGAACTAATTTTTGATGATGGTAGAGAATTTAAACCGCCTAATCAAAATAAGCAGTAACCCCGCTGAAGTACAACAACGCAGCAGGAACCGACGAGTTGTCGGTTGAACAATATAGGAACAGAGGTGAAACACCGATGCAACAAGTCTTCACCTGCTCGATCTGGCTGAAAGGAAGCATACCTGACGAATGGGAAATAAGCACACTATGCTCAATACGCAAAAAAAAAAACAGTTCAATAGCCTTAAACGAAATTTTCAACGAGTAAATTTTGTTGGTCGTAAGCAATGAGAACTTGCTTATGGTAAAATTACAGATTTTGGTTACGATAAAATCATGGATGATTTTACCACATATTGTACATAACCTTGTTTTGCCCAAAAAGTCATTTTGTTCATTAAAAACAAGTAGAAAGGAGTTAAGATCGGCCGGGCCGAACTTTGGATACCCACTACTTCGGGTATATATGTAAACCACCTTTCGTCATAATCCGGTGATATATGTATAATTTATGCCCCCACAGCAGCTATACCAAAATATGATTTGGACCAAATTCGGCAGGAACATTAAGTGCTCTAATAAGTACAAGTCATTGTTCAATTTTGTAGAACAAAGTATTGGTCTTTATGGTAGCTATATCCAAGTATAGACCAATCTGAACCTTATGCGACATAAATCACTATGTCAAATTTCATCGCCTTTTAAAGGACCAAGACTTAAAATCGAGAGATCGAGAGATCCAAATCTGGACCGATCTGGACAGGATGTCTAAGAGCCTTACGCAACTCACTATCCCAAAATGTCGGCGCAATCGGATAATAAATGCGCCTTTTATTGGTCCAAAACCATAAATCGAGAGATCAGTCTATATGACAGATATATGCAAATCTTGATCAATCTATGCCAAATTGCAGAAATATGTCGAGGGGTCTAACACAACTCAGTGTTCCAAATTTCGGAGAAATTGTACAATAAATACGCCTTTTATGGCCCCAAAACCTTAAATCGAGAGATCGGTCTGTATGGCATCTATATCCAAATCTGAACCGATCTGGGCCAAATTAAAGAAGGATGTCGAAGGGCCTAACACAACTCACTGAGTATACCCCCTACTCATTTGGTCATTCCGTTTGCAGCACATCGAAAAATCAATTTCCGATCCTAAAAAGTATATATATATTTCGGATCGCCGTAAAATTCTAAGACGATTTAACGATGTCCGTGTGTCTGTCCGTCTGTTGTAATCACTCTACAGGCTTCAAAAATTGAGATATTGAGCTGAAATTTGGCACAGATATATTTTTTTGATGAGGGGCCAAGTCGGACCAAATCAAATCGGACTTGAAAGGACCCCCAACATCTGACCCATATATGGTTCACATCGGACTATATTTAGATATAGCTGTCATATAGACCGATCTGCCGATAAAAGGTCTGAAGCCCATAAAAGCTTTATTTTTTATCCAATTACGCTGAAATTTGAACCAGTGAGTTATTTTACACCTCCAGACATCAGACTCAAATATGGTTCATATCGGACTATATTTAGATATAGCTGCCATATAGACCGATCTTCCGATAAAGGGTCTAAAGCCCATAAAAGCAGTATATATTACCCGATTTCGCTGACATTTTTAACAGCGGGTAGTTCTAGGTCTCCCGATATCCGTGCTAAATATGGTTAGAATCGGACTATACTTGGATATAGCTGCCATATAAACCGATCTCCCGATAAAGGGTCTGAAGCCCATAAGAGCACTATTTTTTTATCCAATTTCACTGAAATTTTAAACAGTGAGTAGTTTTAGGTCACCCGCCATACGACCCTAATATGGTAAAAATAAGACTGTATTTAGATGTAGCTGTCATATAGACCGATATGCCGGTTAAGGGTCTGAAGCTTATAAAAGCTTTATTTATTCCCTGTTTTTGTTGAAATTTGAAAAACAAAATTCAACAGTGACTTGTATTTATAAGACCACTTAATGCCCATGCCTTATTTGGGTGCAAAATTTGTGACTAAAGGGGGTTTACATATATACCCGAGGTGGTGGGTATCCAAAGTTCGAACTTAATGCCTTTTGACTTGTTTAAGACTGTAGCGTGATTTCAACAGACAGACGGACGAACATGGGTAGATCGTCTTAGATTTTTACAACTATCAAATATATATAGGGTTGCCCAAAAAGAAATTGCGGATTTTTTAAAAGAAAGTAAATGCAGTTTTAATAGAACTTAGAATGAACTTTAATCAAATATACTTTTTTTACACTTTTTTTCTAAAGCAAGCTAAAAGTAGCAGCTGATAACTGACAGAAGAAAGAATGCAATTACAGAGTCACAAGCTGTGAAAAAATTTGTCAACGCCGACTATATGAAAAATCCGGAATTACTTTTTGGACAACCCAATATATATATTTTATATGGTCGGAAATGTATAATTTGATGTGTTGGAAACGGGATAACAAATGAATATATCCCCATCCTTCGGTGGAGGATCTAAAAACATTAAAACATGGATTCTTCTTTCAGAGAGTCTTAACCTCAAAAGGGATTAACGGACATGTAACCTAATTATGGCAATATGGGTTTCAAATTCAATATATTTGAGCTTAGTGTACGAATTTGATATCTAAGTTTTTGAGCTAAGTATGGCAAAGGCCGTCAACCTTAGTATAAAATGGTTTTATAATTAAAATACGAACTGACATTGGTCATATGAAGTTAAATATCTGAGCACCCACTTCTCCTTAAAATACTAATAATTGGTCCCTTCAGCCGATCATAACATTTTGGTATTTAAATAAATTAATTTTTAATTGAGACAGAAACATTTCAGATCAATCATCAGTAGAGTTCGAATTCGAGGAGTGGTTTAAGATAAGCCATAAAAAATCTAAGATATAGCTTAAATATGATTTAATCAGATATAATGTTTTAGAAAATTTTATCAATTTGAGTTTTGATACTCAAAAAATTAAAAGATCGAAGACGAAATATTTAACTTCTCAAAGCATTTATGACATTAAGCATATGAAAATTGCAGATAATGTTCGCTGTTTTTGTAAACAACAATTTGCTTTCCCATTTCCAGCAGATTATCTGTTATTACTCCGAATGGATTGTTGATTTTACTAACAAATTTCTTTGAGTGTAACTTTTCGCAATACTGTTCACAAAACTTTGAAACCAAGATGCAACTATGAACCTTAGATTACAATTCTAAGGACATTTTTGTTTTGTGTGTTGTAAAAGAGGGCACGGCAAAGCGTGCCTGGGTGGGCTAGTATTATATTAAGATTACTATGAGTTTTCTTTATCTTGACAGATGTCACAATAAGGCAACCTAAAGTTTTTTAATGTTACAAGTTTTTCTTCTTTTCGAAATTCTTTTGTTTCCCAGTTGTCTTATAAAGATTTGGCTTACAAATACCCAGCAAAAATCTGTTGTTGATATAGCAAGCCTTATTGTAAGCGCACGTGCCCTGTTGCCAGACAACATAATATCAATACTCTGACTTTTTTATGCCCTCCACCATAGGATGGGGGTATACTAATTTCGTCACCCTGTTTGTAATACATCGAAATATGCGTCTGAGACCCCATAAAGTATATATATTCTTAATCGTTGTGACATTTTATGTCGATCTAGATTTGTCCGTCCGTCCATCTGTCTGTCGAAAGCACGCTAACTTTCGAAGGAGTAAAGCTGAAATTTTGCACAAATACTTCCAATCAGCGTAGGCCGGTTGGGATTGTAAATGGGCCATATCGGTCCATGTTTTGATATAGTTGCCATATAAACCGATCTTGGGTCTTGACTTCTTGAGCCTCTAGAGGGCCCAATTCTTATCCGATTGTAATGAAATTTTGCACGACGTGTTTCGCTATGACTTCCAACAACTGTGCTAAATTAGGTTCCAACCGGTTCATAACCTGATATAGCTGCCATATAAACCGATCTGAGATATTGACTTCTTGAGCCAATAGAGGGCGCAATTCTTATCCGATTTGAATGAAATTTTGCACAATGTTTTTTGTTATGATGTGCAACAACTGTGCCATGTATGGTTCAAATCGGTTCATAACCTGATATAGTTGTCATACAAACCGATCTGGGGACTTGACTTCTTGAGCTTCTAGAGGGCGCAATTCTTACCTGATTAGGCTGAAATGTTGCATGACGTATTTTATTGTGACTTTCAACAATTGTGCCAAATAAGATTCAAATCGGTTCATAATCTGATATAGCTGTCATATAAACCGATCTGGGATCTTGACTTCTTGAGCCTCTAGAGGTTGCAATTATTATCCGATTTGCCTGAAATTTTGTACGACGGATTTTCTCATAACCATCAACATACGTGTTTATTATGGTCTGAATCGGTCTATAGCATGATACAGCTCCCATATAAATCGATCTCTCTATTTTACTTCTTGAGCCCCTAAAGGGCGCAATTTTATTCGAATTGGCTGACATTTTACACAGGTCGCCAACATATAATTTAATTGTGGTCCAAACCGGACCATATCTTGATATCGCTCTTAGGGCAGAGCAAATCTTTTCTTTTATCCTTTTTTTCCCTTAAGAAGAGATGCCGGGAAAAGAACTCGACAAATGCGATCCTTGGTGGAGGGTATATAAGATTCGTCCCGGCCGAACATAGCACGCTTTGCTTGTTCTTTTTCGAAATTCTTTTGTTTTCCAGTTGTCTTATAAAGATTTGGCTTGTAAATACCTAGCAAAAATCTGTTGTTGATATGGCAAGCCTTATTGTAATCGCACGTGCCCTATTGCCAGGCAACAGAATTACAATACTCTGACTTTTTTTAGGTACTAATTTCTTTCAGACCCTCTATACAATGATGGGAGTGTACAAACTCAGTAGTTTCGTTTGCAACACATTGCTATATCGACTGACTATGTATACTCTAAATCGAACTAGCCCTGACCATCCATCTGTCTTCGTGTTTAAAGAACTATAACTTTGAAGTATTAAATTTTAGCAACTTCTTCTAGTTTAGGCCAATAGCTGTTTGAATCCTGGAGAGCACATTGTAAACATTTTTTCAGGAGCGTTTATACCATTGATGATGCTGGCGACATTTTGTTCAGTAATGCAAAACTTCTCTACTACAATAAATAATGTCGCTCAGCGGCACTCTTCTCGGGCTCGGCTTTTTATACCCCACACCACCAATGTGGTTCAGGGTATTATAAGTTTGTGCATTTGTTTGCAACGCTAAGAAGAAGAAGAGCTACACCCATTGATAAATATACCGATCGACACAGAATCACTTTCTCATTCGATTTAGTCATGTACGTCTGTCCGTCCGTCTGTCCGTCTGTCCGTCCGTCTGTCCGTCCGTTTGTCCGTCTGTCCGTCCGTCTGTCCGTCCGTCTGTCCGTCCGTCTGTCCGTCCGTCTGTCCGTCCGTCTGTCCGTCCGTCTGTCCGTCCGTCCGTCTGTCCGTCCGTCTGTCCGTCCGTCTGTCCGTCCGTCTGTCCGTCCGTCTGTCCGTCCGTCTGTCCGTCCGTCCGTCTGTCCGTCCGGCTGTCCGTCCGTCTGACCGTCCGTCCATCCGTCTGTCTGTCCGTCCGTCCGTCCATCCGTTTGTCCGTCCGTCTGTCTGTTCGTCCGTCTCTCTGTCCGTCTGTCCATCCGTCCGTCTTTGAGTCATAAATTCTTGTAATCCAGGTACAGGTCGTGTTTGCTGTAAAATGGTCACGAAATTTGCACAAAATTTGGCATGGATTGTTTTGTAAGTGATCTTTACCTATCTGAAAGATTTCATCAAAATCGATTCAGATTTGGGTACAATAGCTCCGATTCATATGTACCGCCCGATTTGCACTTAAATGGCTGTACTTACTACAATTTTCTTATAGCGGTAGTAGTCTACAAATGAGTATCACTCTTCATTGTCATACGTAAATACTATTAAAGGTGCAGAGTACATTAGGTTCGACTTGGCTACATTTGACTTACGAAACCAATGAAGCTACAATATTTAACATTTAGCTTACTTGGAACCATCTGCTGATTCGATATTTGTTTAAAAATCTTTTTCTCAAAACACACATTTAATAAAGCAGGGAACTCGGCCATTTAGCCTTTTGTTTTCCTTGAAGACAAAGCCTTTATGATTCTTTTGCATGGCCCAAAATATGCCTGCTGAGCTACATTATATGTTAAACTTAAAATGCATACCTGCTATATAAGACGAAACTAGTTGGGGGTTAATCATCAGTCATCTTGCTACAACTCAATATCATAGCAATCAATATGAAATTCCTACAAGCTTCCACCATTGCTGTCATCATGGCAATTGCCATTATTTCAGTGCAAGCTGCTCCTGAACCAGAACCTCAGCATGCCACATCATGGGGTAGTGTTGGCTCACACGTTGGAGGAGGTCAAAGTGGAGGTAACATCGGAGGAGTAGGTGGTGTAATTTCTCAAGGTATAGGATCATCTACCGGAACGGCAGCTGGACCAATTGTCGGATCAAATCTGCACGGTTAAAATCTTATTCAAGAGAACAGAATAATGAATAATTTCGGAGAAGATAACAGACCATCAATTGATACAGTGCTCATTTAAATTTTAAATTGTTTAGAGAGTTAAATAAAACTTCGTTACCTAAAAATATGTTTTCAAACTAGAACTTTCTTTAAATATCAATGGGGGACTGGATCTTGCGACACTTTTTGTACCCAGAACCAAAGGTGGAGTTATAGTTATTCATTCATATATATTTTCTATCGTCGTAAAACTCTAAGGCAATTCTGCCATGTACGTCTGCCTGTACAGTCTTTGCAGCTGAAACTTTAAACAGAACATATTTTCCAGCTACTGGCATCCGACAGAGGCGGCGGTGATGTTATCACAGAACTTAATTCTGATGATGGTATAGAATGCAAACCGCCTAGTCAGAATGAGGTCAGCATAACAGTAACCCGGCTGAGTGGTAACAACGCAGCAGGAGCCGACGGGTTGTCCATTGAACTTAATAAGACTAGATGCGAAACGCTGGTGCAACTGGTATGCACCAGCCTGTTGGCACAATCTGGCTGGACGCATTCCCAACGATTCATCGAAAATGAGTACTCTATTTTCCACACGCAAGAAGAATAGTTCAGTGGCCATAAGCAAAGAGAACTTGTTTATGGATTTCGGTACCGATAAAATCATGGATTATTTTACACTAAGTATAAGCATGTTTTGCCCAAAAAGACATTTTATTTACTATAAATAAAATATTTTTTTTTTTCAAGTTTTTTGCATGTTAGGGCGAAGATCATTTAACTTTACAATCTTTGTTTGTTTCTCTTTAGAGACCAGCTCAATGATCGGAGATGCATATGGAAAAGGAAAGCCAAAGATAGCAACACAAACCAACCACTATGGGACGCTTTTCGTCTTTGGTTAGAAGACTTTTCAACCATATTAAGTGTGATGGCTTCAAGGGTCGTGCGGTCGTATGTTATATTTGAATTGTTTTAATAGCGCAAAAGGCATCAATGATACAATTACCACATTAACCAAGCTCGACAACCCTGCTTTTAGCTGTCCTTTTTTTGATCTTCTAAGCGAATAACGCGCAACCCTTTTACAGCAATATTTAATAAATATTCCAAAACTCTTATTTGTTGCTCGGTTAGGTTGGGTTTAAGTGGCAGTCAGCCATCAGACTCACTTAGACGTTTTCGTCTATTGTGATACCGCAGGAACAGGAGAAGGAACCATCCAGCTCTCTTTGAAAAGCCCAACAATTTGCGAATGTTCACATCCGCTAAATCAGACAAGTTCTCAAAGAAATAATAACCTAAAGAGGAACTCCTTCAGACTGCCATCGCGGTACACACACTCAGCAGATGTTCTATAGTCTCTTCTTCCTCGATGTTCTCACAGCTTCTGCAAAAGTTGTTACTTGCAACCCTCAGTTTGATGAGTGACCTGCCATGACAGATACAATGACTGAGATGTCTGTAGACGGTAGACCTCTTCAAGTGTAGATTTGACCACATCATTTTGGAATGTTCACAACCCCCTTACCTAGCTTACGTGTTGCTAGAGGCAAACTCACAGATTCCAGTTTCCCTGGAATGTGTAACGTAGTTCCTAGTCTCGCAAGTTCATCTGCTATACAATTCCCTGTGCTTTACAATTCTGTGGCCCCGAACACTGATATTGCAACTAGTGCGGCTGAAATTTTGCACGACGTGTTTCGTTATGACATTCTATAACTCTGCTAAGAATAGTTCATATCGGTCCATAACCTGATATAGCTGCCATATAAACCGATCTGAGGTCTTGACTTCTTGAGCCACTAGAAGGCGAAATTATTATCCGATTTAGCTGAAATTTTGCATAAGGTGTTTCGTGATGACATTCAACAACTGTGCTAAGAATAGTTCAAATCGGCCCATAACCTGATATAGCTGTCATATAAACCGATCTGGGGTCTTGAATTCTTGAGCCTCTACAGGGGGTAATTATTATCCGATTTATCTGATATTTTGCATGAGGTGTTTCGTTATAACATTCAAGAACTGTGCTAAGAATAGTTCAAATCGGTCGGTGAGTGCAGTCCGATTCAATTTTAAACTCAATGATAAGGGGCCTCCATTTTTTAGCCGAGTCCGAACGGCGTGCCGCAGTGCGACACCTCTTCGGAGAGAAGTTTTACATGGCATAGTACCTTACAAATGTTGCCAGCATTAGGAGGGGAAAACCACCGCTGAAATTTTTTTCTGATGGTCTCGCCAGGATTCGATCCCAGGCGTTCATAGGAGTCATAGGAGGACATGCTAACCTCTGAGCTACGGTGGCCTCCCATTCCGTTTGTAACGTCTCGAAATATTGATCTAGGACCCCATAAAGTATATATATTCTTGATCGTCTCGAAATTCTGATTCGAACTAGCCATGTCTGTCCGTCTTTTGAAATCACGACAGCGGTCGAATGCGTATAGGTAGCCACTTGAAATTTTACACAGAAACTAAATATTGATGTAGTTCGTAGAGGATTGCAAATGGGCCATATTGGTTTAGATTTGGATATAGCTCCCATATAAACCGATCTGACGATTTGGCTACTTGAGCCCATGGAAGATACAATTTTCATGCGATTTGGCTGAAATTTTGCACAAAGTATTCTGTCGTGACTCCCACCAACGGAGCTAAGTAAGGCCAAAATCGGTCTATAACCTGATATAGCTCCCATATAATCCGATCTCCCGATTTGATTTCCTGAACCCCTGGAAGTTGCAATTTTCATTCGATTTGGCTGAAATTTTGTACATGGTGGTCTGTTCTGACTCCCAACAACTGTGGCAAGTACAGTTCAAATCGGTCA
Source organism: Stomoxys calcitrans (assembly GCF_963082655.1). Lineage (NCBI taxonomy): Eukaryota > Metazoa > Arthropoda > Insecta > Diptera > Muscidae > Stomoxys > Stomoxys calcitrans. Next base: position 53,995,170 of record NC_081553.1, read on the forward strand.
AGAATATGATATAGTTCCCATATAAACCGATCTGCGGAGATATTGAGCTGAAATTTGGCACAGATAGGACTTTGTGATGTACGCTGGTTAAGTTCTTGAACGGGCAAAATCGGATCATATTTGGATATAGCTGGTATATAGTCCGATTTTCCGATAAAGGGTCTAATGCCTAGTTTTCATCTGATTTCGCTGAAATTTGAAACATTGAGTAGTTTAAAGCCGTCCGACATCTGATCCAAATATGGTTCAGATCGGACTATATTTAGATATAAGCGCCATATAGACCGATCTGCTGATAAAGGGTTTGAATCCCATAAAAGCTTTACTTTTAAACCGGTTTAGCTGAAATTTGACACAGTAGGTTATCTTAAGCCTCCTGATATCTGATCTAAATATGGTTTAGATCGGACTATATTTAGATATAGCTGTCATATACACCGATCTCTCGACAAAGGGTCTGAAAGGTCCATAAAAACTTTATTTTTTAACCGATTTCGCTGAAATTTGAAACATTGAGTAGTCTTTCGCCTTCTAACATAGGACCCAAATATAGTTCAGATCGGACTATTATTAGATATAGCTGTCATATAGACCGATCTGCCAATAAAGGGTCTGAAGCCAATAAAAGCTTTATTTATTACCCGATTTCGCTGAAATTTAAAACAGTGCGTTTTTTAAAACCTCCCGACATCCAACCTAAATATGGTTCAGATCAGACTATATTTAGATATAGCTGCCATATAGACCGATCTGCTGATAAGTATTATTAAAGGTGCAGAGTACATTATGTTCAACTTGGCTACACTTGACTTACGAAACCAATTAAGCTACAATATTAACTCTTACTTGGAGCCATCTGCTGATTCGATATTTACCTAAAAATGTGTTTCTCAGAACACACATTTAGTAAAGCCTGGATATCATTACCTTTCATGGACATTTAACCTTTTGTTGTCCTTGAAGACAAAGCCTTTATGTATTTTTTTTGCATGACCTCAATATGCCTTCTGAGCCACGTTATATGTTACACCTAAAATGCATACCTGCTACATAAGACGAAACTAGTTGTGGGTTAATCATCAGTCATCTTGCGACAATTCAATATCATAGAAATCAATATGAAATTCCTAAAAGCTTCCTTCATTGCTGTCTTCATGGCTATTGCCATAATTTCAGTCCAAGCTGTTCCTAAACCAGAACCTCAGCATGCCGGATCATGGGGCCATGTTGGCTCACACATTGGAGGAAGTCAAACTGGAGGTAATATCGGAGGAGTAGGTGGTGTAATTTCTCAAAATGTTGGAACATCTACTGGATCGGTAACTGGATCAATTGTTGGATCAAATCTGCACCCTGGAATTGTTGGGTAAAATCTTACTCAACAGAACATTAGAATGAATCATTACAGAGAAGACAATAAGCCACCAAATGATACAGTGCTCATTGACATTTATAATCGATAAGAGAATAAAACAGAATTTCATTATCTACAAACTTATTTAAATCATAACTTTCTTTGAAAATGTTAATGGGGGACTAGATTTTCCGACGCTTTTTATAACCAGCACCAAAGGAAGGGGTTATATTACTTTTTTATAATGTATCGTATTCTTGATCACCGTAAAATTCTAAGACGATTTTGCCATGTACATCCGACTGTACAGTCCTTGTAGCCGAAACTTAACACAGACAATTATACCCACCACCATTAAATGGGGGTATACTAATCTAATCATTCCGTTTGTAACACCTCGAAATATTCGTCTAAGAACCCATAAAATATATATATTCTTGGTCGTCTCGATGTTCTGAGTCGATCCAGCCATGTCTCTTCGTCCATCCTTCCGTTCCTCCTCCAGATTTCGACTGACGAAAGTACGTGTAAAACTAGCCACTTGGAACTTTGCATTGATACTTACTATTGGTGTAGAGCGTTTGCGATAGCCAATGGGCCATATTGGATCAGATCTCCCGATTTGAATTCTTGAGCCGCTAGAAGTCAAATTTTTTGTTTAATTTTGCTGAAATTTTGCATATAGTGTTCTGTTTTGACTTTGATCAACAGTGCCAAGTACTGTCGAAATCGGTTTATAACCTGATATAGCTCCCATATAAACCAATCTCCCGATTTGAGTTCTTGAGCGCCTGGAAGCCACAATTTTTGATTGATTTGGCTGATATTTTGCACGTAGTGTTCTGTTTCGACTTGCAACAACTGTGTAGAGTACGGTCCAAATCATTCTATAAACTGATGTAGCTCCCGTATAAACCGATCTCCCGATGCGAGTTCTTGAGCCCCTGGAAGCCACAATTTTTGTTTGATTTGACTGAAATTTTGCACCTAGTGCTCTGTTATAACTTCCAGTTTGCCGATTTGTCTGCAATTTTGCATGCGATGTTCTGTTACGACTTCCAATAACTGTGGCAAGTGTGGTCCAATGGTGCATGGTTAATAGCCTGATAACCATAATAACCCTAGACCATTTACTGGAGGAGCAAGAGCAAGGGTTATAATCAGATTGCCTTGATTCAGAAGCCCTAGACGACCTGGAACAAAGATACCTACTACAATTATTCTTAGTTAACTTTAATTTAAGTTCTTCAACGGGCCAAACCGAACCATATTTGTAAAGGGTGATTTTTTTGAGTTTAGGATTTTCATGCATTAGTATTTGACAGATCACGTGGGATTTCAGACATGGTGTCAAAGAGAAAGATGCTCAGTATGCTTTGACATTTCATCATGAATAGACTTACTAACGAGCAACGCTTGCAAATCATTGAATTTTATTACCAAAATCAGTGTTCGGTTCGAAATGTGTTCATTCACCGTAACGTTGCGTCCTACAGCATCTTTGAAAAAATACGGTCCAATGATTCCACCAGCGTACAAACCACACCAAACAGTGCATTTTTCGGGATGCATGGGCAGTTCTTGAACGGCTTCTGGTTGCTCTTCACTTCAAATGCGGCAATTTTGCTTATTTACGTAGCCATTCAACCAGAAATGAGCCTCATCGCTGAACAAAATTTGTCAAAATTTGAACACATTTCGAACCGAACACTGATTTTGGTAATAAAATTCAATGATTTGCAAGCGTTGCTCGTTAGTAAGTCTATTCATGATGAAATGTCAAAGCATACTGAGCATCTTTCTCTTTGACACCATGTCTGAAATCCCACGTGATCTGTCAAATACTAATGCATGAAAATCCTAACCTCAAAAAAATCATCCTTTATATAGCTGCTATATAGACCGATTTTCCGATAAAGGGTCTAATGCCCAAAAACACTTTATTTTTCATTCGATTTTGCTGCAATTTGAAACAGTGTCTAGATTAAAGCCTCCCGACAACTGACCCAAAAATGGTTCAGATCGGTTCATATTTAGATATAGCTGCCATATAGACCGATCTCCCGATGAAGGGTCTAAAGCCCATTAAAGCTTTATTTATTACTCGATTTCGCTGAAATTTGGAACCGTGCGCAGTTTTAAGCCTCACGATATCCGACTTCCTACAGATCGGACCACATTAAGATATAGCTGCCATATATACATATAGATCGATCTGCCGATATAGGGTCTGAAGCTCATAAAAGCTTCATTTTTTATCCGATTACGCTGAAATTTGGAACAGTGTGCAGTTTTAAGACTCCCAACATAGGACCCAAATATGGTTCAGATCGGACAATATTTAGATATATCTGTCATGTTGACCGATAGCTCTTTTTATATCCACCACCGAAGGATGGAGACATATTCATTTTGTCATTCCGTTTGCAACACATCGAAATACCCATTTCCGACCCTATAAAGTATATATATTCTTGATTGATATTCTAGGGTAAAACTCTAAGACGATCTAGACATGTCCGTCCGTCTGTCTGTTAAAATCACGCTACAGTCTTTACGAATAGAGATATTGAGCTGAAATGTTGCACATATTCTTTTTTTGTCCATAAGCAGGTTAAGTTCGAAGATGGGCTATATCGGACTATATCTTGATATAACCCCATGGATATAGCTGCCATATAGACCGATCCTCCGAATTAAGTTTTTAGGCCTACAAATGCCACATTAACTATCCGATTTTGATGAAATTTGGCACAGTGAGTTGTGTTAGGACCTTCGACATCCTTCGTCAATTTGGTCCAGGTCGGTCCAAATTTGGATATAGCTGCCATATAGACCGATTCTCCGATTTAGGGTCTTAGGCCCATAAAAGCCACATTTATTATCCTATTTTGCTGAAATTTAGGACAGTGAGTTGTGTTGGGCCTCTCAACATCCTTCGTTAGTTCGGCCCAGATCGGTCCAGATTTGGATATAGCTGCCATATAGACCGATCCTCCGATTTAGGTTCTAAGGCCCATAAAAGCCACATTTATTATCCGATTTTGGTGAAATTTGGGACAGTGAGTTGTGTTGGGCCTCCCAACATCCTTCGTCAATTTGGCCGAGATCGGTCCAGATTTGGATATAGCTGCCATATAGACCGATCCTCCGAATTAGGTACTTAGGCCCATAAAAGCCACATTTATTATCCGATTTTGCTGAAATTTGAGACAGTGATTTGCGTTAGACTCTTCGACATCCTTCGTCAATTTGGCCGAGATCGGTTCAGATTTGGATATAGCTGCCATATAGACCGATCTCTCGGTTTTAGGTTTAAGGCCCATAAAAGCCACATTTATTATCCGATTTTGCTGAAATTTGAGACAGTGATTTGCGTTAGACTCTTCGATGTCTTTCGTCAATTTGGCCCTGATAGGTCCATATTTGGATATAGCTGTCATATAGACCGATCTCTCGGTTTTAGGTTTTGGGCCCATAAAAGTAGCATTTATTGTCCGATTTCGCCGAGATTTGGGACAGTGCGTTGTGTTAGGCTTTTCAACATCCGTGTCGCTTATGGTTCAGATCGGTTTATTCTTAGTTATAGCTTCTAAAAAGACCAATATTTTGTTATACACAATTGAGCAATGACTTGTACCGATTAGTATTTGCTCCAAATAGGAAAATATTTCGATATAACTGCTATGGGAAATAAAGAATGCAGTTTACACCGGATTTTGATGAAAGATGGTTTACATATATACCCGAGGTGGTGAGTATCCAAAGTTCGGCCCAGCCGAACTTAACGCCTTTTTACTTGTTATTACTCAATTTCGTTGAAATTTGAAATAGTGAGGAGTTTTAGGCCATCCGCCATCCGACCCAAATATGGTAAAGATCGGTCTTTATTTAGATTTAGCTGTCATATTGACCGATATACCGATTAAGGGTCTGAAGCTCATAAAAGCCACATTTATTACCCGATTTTGTTGAAATTTGAAATACAAAATTCAATATCCGTGCCGAAATTGGGTGCATAAGTTATCCAATTTTCACCAGATTGTGGCGAAAGTGAGTTTACATATACATCCGAGGTGGTGGGTATCCAAAGTTCGACCCGGCCGAACTTAATACCTTTTTTTACTTGTTGTTATTGTTTAATGAGGTTAGGTTAAAATGACGTCAGGTTGGCATTCAGTTGTACCTCCATTTTATTAAGCTTTGCAATGAATTTTCTTTATCTTGACAGATGTCACAATAAGGGCAACCTAATTTTTTGATTATTTATCTTTCAATTTAACAGCTTTTATCTGTTGTTGATATGGCAAGCCTTATTATAATCGCACGTGCCCTGTTGCCAGGCAACAGAATTAAAATCATCTGACTTCTTATACCCAACACCATAGGATAGGAAGTATACTCAGTTAGTCATTCCGTTTGCAAAACATCGAAATTACTCCCATTGTTGGTAACTGCCATCACCAAACTGTCCCTAGCGACATTAGCAATGCTCTTGGCCCCATCTTACTATTGTTCGCCCTAGTTCCTTATCGCATGGGGTGCCCTCAAGATGACCGCAGCCTTTTGGCTGACTGTGGTGCAGTTTCCATATCTAGATGTCTTTGGGGAAGCCTGTGCCGCGAATTCCAGAGCCCAATTTAGGGAGTCTCTCTCCATATTAGTGAGAGTCATAGGATCATTAGCACCAAGTCTGTCAATATATCTGAGAGTGATGTTCTGTCTATTATTTCAACATCCTAAAGAGCGTGTTGGTTTGCGAGGAAAGCCGATGGCCCATGCAAATTATAGGCATGCGAAGAAGGAATAGGTTCGGCCTTATCCTTAAGACTGTATCTATATACCAACCATTAAAGCTTCTAACAAGCGTTTTATGAGGGAGCTATATCATGTTATAGACTAATTTTTATCGTTCTTGGCACAGTTGTTGGAAGTCACAGAACAACGGCTGGTAAGGCCTCAAGAACTCAAATCGGGAAATCGGTTTATGGGAGCTATATCAGGTTGTAGACCAATTTCAACCGTACTTGGCACAATAATTGTGAGTCATAACGAAACACTATGTGCAAAATTGTAGCTAAATTGGTCAAAAATTGCGGCTGGTAAGGCCTCAAGAACTAAAATCAGAAGATCGGTTTACATGGAAGCTATATCAGGTTATAGACCCATTTAGACCGTACTTGGTACAGTTATTCTGAGTCATAACGAAACACTATGTGCAAAATTGTAGCTAAATTGGACAAAAATTGCGGCTGGTAAGGCCTCAAGAACTAAAATCGGAAGATTGGTTTATATGGAAGCTATATCAGGTTATAGACCATTTAGACCGTACTTGGCACGTTGTTGGAAGCCATAGGAAAACAGTATTTGTCCAGCTAAACTGGACAAAAATTGCGAGTTGTAAGGACTCAAGAAGTCACATCGGGAGATCGGTTTATATGGAAGCTATATCAGATTATAGACCTATTGGAACCGTACTCAACACAGTTGTTGGATGTCATAAGAGAACACCATGTGCAAAATATAAGCCAAATCGGACGAAATTTTTGGCTTCCAGGGGCTCAAGAAATCAAATAGGGAGATCAGTTTATATGGGAGCTATATCAAGTTGTAAACCGATTTGAACCGTACTTGGCACAGTTGATGAAGGTGATAACAAAACACTACATACAAAATTTAAGCCAAATCGGATGCAAATTGCTGCTTCCAGAGGCTCAAGAAATCAAATCGGGGGATCGGTTTATATGGGAGCTATATCCAAATCCGAACCGATATGGCACATTTGCAATCCCCTGCAATGACCTACATCAATAATAAGTATCGGTGCAAAATTTCAAGCGCTACCGTGATTTCGACAGACGGACGGACGGACATGGCTAGATCGAATTAGAATGTCGAGACGATCCAGAATATAGATATATTATGGATTCGTAGATCATTATTTCGATGTGTTACAAACGGAATGACTAGGTAAGTATACCCCATCCTATACGCTGGTTAAATTCTTGAATGGGCCAAATCGGATTATATGTGGATATAGCTGTCATATTGAACAATCTGTCGATTTAGGGTCTTAAGCCCGTAAAAGCAGCAGGTTTTTTCCGATTTGCCTGAAATTTTAAACAAAAAGTTGTACTAGGAGACCCGATATTTAATCCGAATGTAGCTCATATCAGACCATAGTTACATATAGCTGACATATAGACCGGGATGCCGGCTTAGTATCTTAAACTTGTAACGGGCCCATTTATTATCCGATATCGATGAAATTAGAAACAGTGAGTTTTTTTTAGCCTTCCGTAGTCACACCCAAATATGGTTCAGATCGCACAATATTAAGATATAGCTGGCATATAGACGGATCTGCCGATTGAGGAACTTAAGACCATAAAAGCCCTGATTATTATCAGATTTCGCTGATATTTGAAACAGTGAGTAGTTTATGGCTTCCCGACATCTGACCTAAATATGGTTCAGATCGGACTATATTGAGATATAGATGTCATGTAAACCGATCTGCCGAAAAAGGGTCTGAAGCTCACACAAGCTTTATTTATTACCCGATTTCGCTGAAATTCGAAACAATGGGTTATTTTAAGCCTCTCGACATTTGACCTGAATATGGTTTAGATCGGACTATATTTAAATTTAACTGCCATTTGGACCGATCTCCCGATTAAGGGTCTGAAGCCCATAAAAGCTTTATTTTTTAAACGATTTAACCGAAATTTGAAACAGTGAGTAGTTTTAGGCCTCTTAACATAGGACACAAATATGGTTCAGATCGGACTATAGTTAGATATAGCTGCCATATAGACCGATCTGCCGATAAAGGGTCTGAAGCCCACAAAATCTTTATTTATTACCCGATTTCTCCGAAATTCGATACAGTGAGTAGTTTTAGGCTTCCCGAGCTGAATATGGTTGAGGTCGACTATATTTAGATATAGCTGCCATACAGACCGATCTGGCGATAAAGGGTGTGAAGCCCATAAAAGCTTTTTTTTATCCGATTTCGCTGAAACTTGGAACAGTAGGTAGCCATCTGACTCAAATATGGTAAAAATAGGACTATATTTAGATATGGCTGTCATATAGACCGAAATGCCAATTGGCGGTCAGAAGGTCTTAAAAGCAGTATTTATTACCAGATTTTATTGAAATTTGAAATACAAAATTCAACAGTGACTTATATAGGGTTGCCCAAAAAGTAATTACGGATTTTTTAGAAGAAAGTAAATGCATTTTTAATAAAACTTAAAATGAACTTTAATCAAATATACTTTTTTTTAAAATTTTTTTTCTAAAGCAAGCTAAAAGTTACAGCTGATAACTGACAGAAGAAAGAATGCAATTACAGAGTCACAAGCTGTGAAAAAATTTGTCAATGCCGACTACATGAAAAATCCGCAATTATTTTTTGGGCAACCTAATATTTATTAGACCACTCAATATCCGTGCCGAATTTGGGCGCATAAGTTATCCAATTTTCACCGAATTGCGACGAAAGGGGACTACATGTATACCTGAGATGGGTGTCCAAAAATCGGCCGAACTTAATGCCTTTTTACTTGTTTTTATACCCTCCACCATAAGATGGGGGGTATACTAATTTCGTCATTCTGTTTGTAACTACTCGAAATATTCGTCTGAGACCCCATAAAGTATATATATTCTTGATCGTCGTGACATTTTATGTCGATCTAGCCATGTCCGTCCGTCTGTCTGTCGAAAGCACGCTAACTTCCGAAGGAGTAAAGCTAGCCGCTTGAAATTTTGCACAAATACTTCTCATTAATGTAGGTCGGTTGGTATTGTAAATGGGCCATATCGGTTCATGCTTTGATATAGCTGTCATATAAACCGATCTTGGGTCTTGACTTCTTGAGCCTCTAGAGTGCGCAATTCTTATCCGATTGGGATGAAATTTTGCACGACGCATTTTGTTATGATATTCAACAACTGGGCCAAGTATGGTTCAAATCGGTTCATAACCTGATATAGCTGCCATATAAACCGATCTTGGGTCTTGACTTCTTGAGGCTCTAGAGTGCGCAATTCTTATCCGATTGGAATGAAATTTCGCACGACGTGTTTTGTTATGATATCCAACATCTGTGCCAAGAATGGTTCAAATCGGTTCATAACCTGATATAGCTGCCATATAAACCGATCTTGGGTCTTGACTTCTTGAGCATCTGGAGGGCGCAATTCTTATCCGATTTGAATGAATTTTGGCCCGACGTGTTTCGTTATGATATCCAACAACTGTGCCTAGTATGGTTCAAATCGGTTGATAACCTGATATAGCTGTCATATAAACCGATCTTGGGTCTTGACTTCTTGAGCCTCTAGAGTGCGTAATTCTTATACGATTTGAATAAAATTTCGCACGACGTGTTTTGTCATAATATCCAACATCTGTGCCAAGAATGGTTCAAATCGGTTCATAACCTGATATAGCTGCCATATAAACCGATCTTGGGTCTTGACTTCTTGAGCCTCTAGAGTGCGCAATTCTTATCCGATTTGAATGAAATTTCGCCCGACGTGTTTTGTTGTGATATCCAACAACTGTGCCAAGTATGATTTAAATCGGTTCATAACCTGATATAGCTGTCATATAAACCGATCTGGGATCTTGACTTCTTGAGCCTGTAGAGGTCGCAATTATTATACGATTTGCCTGAAATATTGTACGACGGATTCTCTCATGACCGTCAACATACGTGTTTATTATGGTCTGAATCGGTCTATAGCCCGATACAGCTCCCATATAAATCGATCTCTCTATTTTAGTTCTTGAGCCCCCAAAGGGCCCATTCTTATTCGAATTGACTGACATTTTACGCAGGTCTCCAACATATTATGTAATTGTGGTCCAAACCGGACCATATCTTGATATCGCTCTGATAGCATAGCAAATCTTTTCTTATATCCTTTTTTGCCTAAGAAGAGATGCCATGAAAAGAACTCGACAAATGCGATCCATGGTGGACGGTATATAAGATTCGGCCCGGCCGAACTTAGCACGCTTTTACTTGTTTTTGTGCTTTTACTCCAAAACAATGCCTTAATTTTTTTTCGATTGACCTCAAATTGCTTTGTGGCTTACATTGCAAACCTTAAAGATCCACACCTATATAAGATGACTCTGGTTGAATTTAAATCATCATTCCTATTTTAATCATTTAATATCATTGATACCAAAATGAAATTCCTACAAATTTTAATCATCGCTATCTTCATGGTATTGGCCATAAGCTCAGTCCATGCTGCACCAAAACCTGAACCTCAGGGAATCGCATCATGGGGTCACATTAGCTCTACAGTTGGAGGAAATCAATCTGGAGGACTAATCGGAGGCTTAGGAGGAGTAATTTCTCAACATGTGGGATCATCTGTTGGATCAGCAACAGGACCAATTGTTGGATCACATATAGGTTAAAAAATGATATCAGCTCCAGATGATACAATAAATCACTCCTGGAATTGAATACTGTACTTTGATAAAAAAAATTAAGCATTAAATAAAACTGACTTTGATCACAAACATATATTATTTTTGGAAATTGGGATAAGCTTTAAGGATGTTAATAATAAACTGAATAATCAGGGTTTATTAATCTAATCATTCCGTTTACAGCACCTCGAAATATTGATCTGCGAAATAAATTCTTGGTCGATCTAGCCGTGGTCGATCATGCCGTGTCCGTTTGTTCAGCCATCATTGGAATCATGAAAGCGGTCACACGAATAAATATGTCCGCTTGAAATTTTGCACAAATACCTTTTATCAATGTCGGCCGTTTGAGATTGCAAATGAACTGGTTGAATGAATCGGTTCAGATATAGTTATAGCTTCCTACAAAACATGGTAATTCGATTTTATTTCGATGGCCCATAGGAGCCGCAATTGTTGTCCGATTAAATAAAATCATCAAATTTCGTAGATTGAAAGAAAATTGTTGCACACATTGATAAGTATTCGAATTCGAAGTAGCCATATCCTTGTGTCTGTAGTGTTTGCAAATTAAAACAAGTAAAAAACAAGTAAAAGCGTGCTAAGTTCGGCCGGGCCGAATCTTATATACCCTCCACCATGGATCGCATTTGTCGAGTTCTTTTCCCGGCATTTCTTCTTAGGCAAAAAAGTATATAAGAAAAGAGTTGCTCTGCTATTAAAACGATATCAAGATATGGTACGGTTCGGACCATTGGGGCTCACAAAGTAAAATAGAGAGAACGATTTATATGGGATCTGTACCGGGCTATAGACCGATTCAGACCATAATAAACACGTTTGTTGATGGCCATGAGAGGATCCATCGTACAAAATTTCAGGCATATCGGATAATAATTGCGACCTCTAGGGGTCAAGAAGTCAAGATCGCAGATCGGTTTATATGGCAGCTATATCAGGTTGTGAACCGATTTGAACCTTATTTGACACAGTTGTTGAAAGTAAAAATAAAATACGTCATGCAAAATTTTAGCCAAATCGGATAGGAATTGCGCCCTCTAGAAGCTCAAGAAGTCAAATCCCCAGATCTGTTATATGACAGCAATATCAGGTTATGGGCCGATTTCAATTATACTTGGCACAGTTTTTGGATATCATAACGAAATACTTCGTGCAAAAATTCATTCAAATCGGATAAGAATTGTGCCCTCTAGAGGCTCAAGAAGTCAAGACCCAAGATCGGTTTATATGGCAGATATATCAGGTTATGGACCGATTTGAACCATACTGGGCACAGTTGTTGGGTATCGAAACAAAACAAGTCGTGCGAAATTCCATTCTAATCGGATAAGATTTGCGCCCTCTAGAGGGTCAAGAAGTCAAGACCCAAGATCGGATTATATGGCAGCTATATCAGGTTATGGACCGATTTGAACCATACTTGGCACAGTTGTTGGATATCATAGCAAAACACGTCGCGCAAAATTTCACTCCAATCGGATAAGAATTGCGCACTCTGGAGGCTCAAGAAGTCAAGACCCAAGATCGGTTTATATGGCAGCTATATCAAAACATGGACCGATATGGCCCATTTACAATAACAACCGACCTACACTAATAAGAAGTGTTTGTGCAAAATTTCAAGAGGCTAGCTTTACTCCTTCGGAAGTTAGCGTGCTTTCGACAGACAGACGGACGGACGGACGGACGGACGGACGGACAGACGGACGGACATGGCTAGATCGACATAAAATGCCGCGACGATCAAGAATATATATACTTTATGGGGTCTCAGACGAATATTTCGAGTAGTTACAAACAGAATGACGAAATTAGTATACCCCCATCTTATGGTGGAGGGTATAAAAATATGGAACTCTTAAAAAATTTCTTTGTTGCTGCTATCATGGTGTTTGCCTTTGGCTGCATTGTCCAAGCTGTACCTCAACCTCAAAGGACTACAACGATAATTTTCGGACCACATGGTGGCATAGCCGGAAACTATACTGGAGATCATATCGGCAACTTAGATGGTATTTACACCCAAGTTATTGGTTCGTCTTATGGAGATGCTCCTGTTCCAGTGTTTGGATCAATTATTGGATAGGACTTTTACGTTAAGAAAGTGCCCACTGGCAAATTACTTCTAACATAAAGTTATTGTAAAAAAAAAGAAGAAAATAAACAAGTTATAGTCCGATTCGGACCATAAATAAATGCTGAACATTGTAGAAGTTATTCTGCAATATTTCAGTTCATTCAGATATGAATTGCATCTTGTAGGGGCTCAAGAAGCAACATCTGGAGATAGGTTTAAATGGGAGCTGTATCAAGCTATTGATCGAATCAGACCATGAAGTTCATGGAAGAAGGCGTTGTTCAAAATTTCTGCTAAATCGTCTGAGAATTGCACCCTTTAGAGGCTCAAGAAGTCAAGATCCCATATAGGTTTATATGGCAGTTATATCAAGTCATGTACCGATTTGCGCCATACTTAACACAGTTATTGGAAGTCATAACAAAACACCTCATGCAAAATTTCTGCCAAATCGGATGAGAATTGCGCGCTCTATTGGCTCAAGAAGTCCAGACCCAAGATCGGTTTATATGACAGCTATACCAGATTATGAACCGATTTGAATCATGCTTAACACAGTTGTTGGAAGTCATACCAAAACACCACGTGCAAAATTGCAGTCAAATCGGACGACAATTGCACCCTATAGAGGCTCAAGAAGTCAAGACCCAAGATCGGTTTATATGGCAGCTATATCAAAACATAGACCGATTTGGTCCATTTACAATCCCAACCGACCTACATTAAAAAAAAGTATTTGTGCAAAATTTCAAGACAGACAGACGGACGGACGGACATGGCTAGATCGACTTAAAATGATATGACGATCAAGAATATATACACTTTATGGGGCCTCAGACGCATTTTTCGAGGTGTTACAAACAGAATGACGAAATTAGTACACCCCATCCTATGGTGGAGGGTATAAAATATAAATAAAAAGGCATTAGTTCGGCCAGGTCGAATCACAATCCGGTGAAAATTGGATAACTTAAGCACTCTAATTCGGCACGGCCGTTGAGTGGTCTAATATATATGCCACTATTCAATTTTGTAAATAAAATATTGGTCTTTTTAGCAGATATATCCAATTATAAACCGATCTGAACCATATTAAAGTCGGATATCGTAAGGCTCAGAAAAACTCACTGTTTCAAGTTTCAGCGAAATCGGTTAATAAATAAAGCACTTATGGGCTTCAGTCCTCTCATCGGCAGATCGGTCTATATGGCAGCTATATCAAAATATAGTCCGACTAGAACCATATTTAGGTCGGATGTTGGGAGGTCTTAACCTACTCACTGTTTCAAATTTCAGGGAAATCGAGTAATAAATAAAGCTTTTATTGGCTTCATACCCTTTATCGGGAAATCGGTCTATATGGCAGCTATATCTAAATAAAGTCCTATCTGAACCATACTTAGGTCAGATGTTGAGAGGCTTAAAGTAACCCACTGTTTAAAATTTCAGCGAAATTGGGAAATAAAAAAAAACTTTTGTGGGCTTCAGACCCTTGATTGGCAGATCGGTCTATATGGCAGCTATATCTAAATATAGCCCGATCTGAACCATATTTAGGTCCTATGTTGGGTGGCCTTAAACTACTCACTGTTTTAAATTTCGGCGAAATCTTTTAAAAAATAAAGCTTTTATGGGCTTCAGACCCTTTGTCGGGAGATCGGTCTATATGGCAGCTATATCTAAATATGGACCGATCCAATCCATATTTAGGTCAGATATCGGGAGGCTTAAAATAACCCACTGTTTCAAATTTCAGCAAAATCGAATGAAAAAAAGTTTTTATGGGCATTAGACCCTTTATCGGAAAATCGGTCTATATAGCAGCTATATCTAAATATGCTCCGATTTGGCCCGTTCAAGAACTTAACCAGCGTACATCAAAAGACGAATCTGTGCCTAATTTCAGCTCAATATCTCAATTTTTGAAGGCTCTAGAGCGATTAAAACAAACGAATGGACAGACGGACAGGCTCACGGATATCATTAAATCATCTTAGAATGTTACGACGAATTGATATTTCTGTGTAATGCAAACGCAATGACTAAATGCATATACCCCCTATCGTAGGGTGGTGGGTATAATAACATATATATTTTATAATGAACAAAATCAATTTTTGGGAAAACATGATTATATTGGTTGTGAAACCATCCATGATTTAATCGTACCTGAAATTTGTATTTCTAACACAAACAAGTTCTTTTGGTAACGAAATTCACTTGTGGAAAATTTCGTTTATGGCTATTGAACTATTTTTTTTTTGCGAGTGGAACATAGTTTGCTTATTTTCCAAATGTCGAATATGCGTCCTTTTAGCCAGATCGGGATGGTGCATGCTTGTTGCATCGGTATTTCACTTCCGTTCTTATATAGTTCAACGGACAACCCGTCGGCTCCTACTGTCTTGTTGTCCTTCAACCGGGTAACTACTACGCTGAACACATTCTAATTAGGCGTTTTACACTCTATACCATCATCAGAAATAAGTTCTGTAGTAACATCACCGGCGCCACTGTCGGATGCCAGCAGCTGGGAAAATTGTTCTGTTTTAAGTTTAAGCTACAAAGACTATACAAGCGAACGTACATGGCAAAGTCGTCCAAGAGTTTTACGGCTGGGTATAAAAAGCTTCGAAAGATCTGGTCTACCATTTACATTTAAAGAACGCTTTAATATGAAAATATATTTTTAGGTAGTGAAGTTCTATTTATTCTCTTTTCATTTATATATTTAAATGAGCGCTGTATCATTTGGTGGTTTGTTGTCTTCTCTGAAATGATTCATTATACTGTTCTGTTGATTTAGATTTTAACCATGCAGATTTGATCCAACGATTGGTCCAGCTGCCGATCCAGTAGATGTTCCAATTTCTTGAGAAATTACACCACCTACTCCCCCGATATTACCACCACTTTGACCTCCTCCAACGTGTGAGTTAACATGGCCCCATGATCCAGCATGCTGAGGTTCTGGTTTAGGAGCAGCTTGGACTGAAATTATGGCAATTGCCATGAAGATAGCGATGGTGGCAGCTTGTAGGAATTTCATATTGATTTCTATGATATTGAATTGTCGCAAGATGACTGATGATTAACCCACAACTAGTTCCGTCTTATATAGCAGGTATGCATTTTGAGTTTCACATATAACGTACATAGCTCAGATGGCATATTAAGGTCATGCTAAAGAAACAAAAATGCTTTGTTGTAAAGTAAAACAAAAGGGTTAAATGTCCATTAAAGGTAATGTATTCCCTGCTTTAATAAATGTGTGCGCTGAGAAACATATTTTTGAGCATATATCGAATCAGCAGATGGTTCCAAGCAAGTTAAATGTTAAATATGGTAGATTCATTGGTTTTGTAAGTCAAGTGCAGCCAAATCAAACTTTATGTACTCTGCACCTTTAATGAAATTCACGAATGGCATTGAAGAGTGATACTTATTTGTAGACTTCTACCGTTAAAAGTTGTATGCCTAAGGATTTTAGACCAATAAATTTTGTTTAAATTTTCCTTATTAGAGAAGTTTTCACAAAAGAGTTAAGGTGAAAGTATCGAATAATAGGACATATCTCAACTTCCCAATATATCATGCACTGAATCATCTTGAAAGCAACTTATAATATAACTTTCAGAACCTGCATAGCTCTGCTGTGCCTTCTTTTATAATACGCAAAAATTTCTTATCCATACTTCTGAAATACCAAAATCTTAAATTTGTTCACGAACACTTAATGAAGGAACAGCGGATATACTTCTCCCATATTAAAAGCCCCGACCAATTCTAGTTTTAAGCTCATCTTGCTTTTTATGATCTCTGCTCTATATGTATTGTAGTAAGCCATGCCTGAGAGGAGTACCGCAGAGCTACATTATTTAGTAGAGAAATTTTACATAATTGAACTCCTCACAAATGTCGCCAGCATCATTAGGGGGATAAACGCGGTTGGATACGGATGGATGTCCAGTGTTCGATTTAGAGTATATGTAAGCAATCAATATATAAAGGTATGGTAAAACGAAGTGACTGAGTTTGTATACTCCCATCACATGGTAGAGGGTATGAAAACACTTGCTGCATTAAAAAAGTCAAATAATTGTAATTGTGTTGCCTGGCAACAAGGCACGTGAGATTACAATAAGGCTTGTCTCATATCCACAACAGATTTTTGCTAGTTAATTGAAAGCCAAATCAACTTAAAATTAGGTTGCCCTTATTGTGTCATCTGTCAAGCTAAAGAAAACTCATTGCAAACTTAATATAATATGGGTACAACTGAATGCAAACCTACAGTTGTTTTTACCATTGAACCTCATTAAACGATATTCAAAAATATGAAACTCTTAAAAAATTTCTTTGTTGCTGCTATCATGGTTTTTGCATTTGGCTGCATTGTCCAAGCTGTACCTCAACCTCAAAGGACTACAACGATAATTTTCGGACCACATGGTGGCGTAGCCGGAAACTATACTGGAGATCTTATCGGTAACTTAGATGGTATTTACACCCAAGTTATTGGTTCGTCTTATGGAGATGTTCCTGTTCCAGTGTTTGGATCAATTATTGGATAGGACTCTTACGTTAAGAAAGTGGCCACTGGCAAATTACTTCTAACATAAAGTTATTGTAAAAAAAAGAAGAAAATAAACAAGTTATAGTCCGATTCGGACCATAAATAAATGCTGAACATTGTAGAAGTCATTGTGTAATATTTCAGTTCATTCAGATATGAATTGCATCTTGTAGGGGCTCAAGAAGCAACATCTGGAGACAGGTTTAAATGGGAGCTGTATCAAGCTATTGATCGAATCAGACCATATTGAACATGTATGCTGAAGTTCATGGAAGAAAGCGTTGTTCAAAATTTCTGCTAAATCGTCTGAGAATTGCACCCTTTAGAGGCTCAAGAAGTCAAGATCCCAGATAGGTTTATATGGCAGTTATATCAAGTTATGTACCGATTTGCGCCATACTTAACACAGTTATTGGAAGTCATAACAAAACACCGCATGCAAAATTTCAGCCAATTTCAAGCTGCTTGCTTTAATCCTTCGAAAGTTTTTGTGTATTCGACAGACAGACGGACGGACATGGCTAAATCGACTTAAAATGACGATCAAGAATATATGTATTTTATGGGGTATCAGACGCTTACTTCGAGGTATTACAAACATAATGACGAAACTAGTATACCCCCATCCTTTGGTGGAGGGGTTAAAAAAATGTTACAAAAAACAGAGATTTTATTACAAACTAGCTGGTGGACAGGGCCCGCTCCACTGCGCCTTCTTTCACACTTTTATTTTGTCTGAGCCCTATAATGGCACGGTCAGACAAAAGTCCTGTTTTGTGGTTCTGGTACGGCCTTCAGATATTTCGCCGTAATGTGGATATCATGTTTGGGCTCTACTCGCAGATATCATACATTTGAGCCTTATGTTGCTATGGTCGGTAAATATGTCCAGTAGATAGATATAGCTGTCATATAGACCCGGTTAAGGGTCTGAAGCTCATAAAATCTTTTTGTATTAACCCATTTTGTTGAAATTTGAAATAGAAAATTCAACAGTGACTTATATATATATATAAGACCACTAAATGTCCGTGCCGAATTTGGGTGCATAAGTTATCCAATTGTCATCGGATTGTGATGAAAGGGTTTTACATATATTCCCGAGATGGTGGGTATCCAAAGTTCGGCCCGGCCGAACTTAATGCCTTTTTATTTATTTATTTTTTTTTTTTGTATTGGTTATCTACATTCAAAATCATATTTCAAAAAATTTCATTGAAATCGGTTCAGATTTCGATATAGCTCCCATATATCTTCCATCCGATATGGCCTCTATAGGCTATAGAAGCCACAATTTTGGTCTGGTCTTTAAAAAATTGCGCGAGAGATATTTCATTTGACTTTCGCATACGTGTGCGGAA
This sequence comes from Stomoxys calcitrans, assembly GCF_963082655.1. Taxonomy (NCBI): domain Eukaryota; kingdom Metazoa; phylum Arthropoda; class Insecta; order Diptera; family Muscidae; genus Stomoxys; species Stomoxys calcitrans. The sequence continues at coordinate 54,014,022 of NC_081553.1, forward strand.
TTTAATTAAAATCTGTTCCGATTTAGATATAGCTCCCATATATATCTGTCATCCGATAGGCTCTTTTTTTAATTTCTTTTTCTTTTGGGCAGGCGATTGTCTTCTGGCACGTCCTTTCATTTAAATACAATGTATTCTCTGTCGTCCTACATGACCCAAAAAATAATCTTGTATGTCAGATTTGTATTCTGTTTTATAATACTTTTCATTTGATACCCATATTGCCCACAGCGCCCCCCTGTCGGGGGGTTCTTTAGGGTTAGGGTGAATTTTGTATACCAAGTTCATACTCTACTCTTAAATACCTTTCGTTTGATACCCATATTGTCCCAATCGGTAAACATGTCCGTTCGGGTGGGTTTTAAGATGGGGCGTCCGCCCAGGTTATTTGACCCCAAAATTTCATACCAATTTCGTGTTTTTGGGATACCATAATGCGGTATTCATTTCGCTTAAATCGGTGCAACCATCTCCGAGATCTGGCGTTTTTAAAAATTCAGATAAGGAAGAGGGTCCGCCCCCCTTCGGGTATCAAAAAATTTAGTACCCTATTTTCACCGGGGGCTCAAACTTTACCAAATAGGAAAACTTCATGAAAATCGGTCCAGCCAGGACACAAGATCGGTTTATATGGCAGCTATATCAAAACATGGACCGATTTGGACCATATTAAGCACAGTTGTTGGAAGTGATACCGAAACACCACGTGCAAAATTTCAGTCAAATCGGAGGAGAAATGCGCCCTCTAAAGGTTCAAGAAGTCAAGACCCAAGATCGGTTTATATGGCAGCTATATCAAAACATGGACCGATTTGAACCATACTTAGCGCAGTTGTTGGAAGTGATACCGAAACACCACGTGCAAAATTTCAGTCAAATCGGAGGAGAATTGCGCCCTCTAGAGGCTCAAGAAGTCAAGACCCAAGATCGGTTTATATGGCAGCTATATCAAAACATGGACCGATTTGGACCATACTTAGCACAGTTGTTGGAAGTGATACCGAAACACCACTTGCAAAATTTCAGTCAAATCGGAGAAGAAATGCGCCCTCTAAAGGCTCAAGAAGTCAAGACCCACGATCGGTTTATATGGCACCTATATCAAAACATAAACCGATTTGGCCCATTTACAATCCCAACCGACCTACATTAAAAAAAGTATTTGTGCAAAATTTCAAGCGGCTAGCTTCACTCCTTCGAAAGTTAGCGTGATTTCGACAGTCAGACGGACGGACGGGCATGGCTAGATCGACTTAAAATGACATGACGATCAAGAATATATATTACAAGAATATAGTTACAAACAGAATGACGAAATTAGTATGCCCCCATCCTGTGGTGGAGGGTATAAAAACAAACAAGTAAAAAGGCATTAAAATTGGATAACTTAAGCACCCTTATTTGGCACGGACGTTGAGCGGTCTAATATATATGCCACAATTCAATTTTGTAAATCAAGATATTGGACTTTTTGGCAGATATATCCAATTATAAACCGATTTGAACCATATTAAGGTCGGATATCGTAAGGCTCAGAAAAACTCACTATTTCAAATTTCAGCGAAATCGGGTAATAAATTAAGCTTCAGACCCCTTTTCGGCAGATCGGTCTATATGGCAGCTATATCTAAATATAGTCCGACCAGAACCATATTTAGGTCGGATGTTGGGAGGTCTTAACCTACTTACTGTTTCAAATTTTAGGGAAATCGGGTAATAAATAAAGTTTTATTGGCTTCATACCCTTTATCGAGAGATCGGTCTATATGGCAGCTATATCTAAATATAGCCCGATCTGAACCATATTTGGATCCTATATTAGGAGGCCTAAAACTACTCCTTGTTTAAAATTTCAGCGAAATCGGTTAAAAAATAAAGCTTTAATGGGCTTCAGGCTCCTTATCGGGAGATCGGTTTATATTGTAGCTATATCTAAATATAGTACGATCTGTACCATATTTGGGTAGAATGTTGGGACGCTTTTAACTTCGCACTATTCCAAATTACAGCGAAATCTGATAAAAAAATAAAACTTTTATGGCCGTCAGACCCCTTATCGGTAGATCGGTTTATATGGCAGCTATATCTAAGTATAGTCCGATCAGAACCATGTTTAAGTAAAATGTTGGGAGGCCTTAACCTACTCACTGTTACAAATTTCAGAGAAATCGGGTAATAAATAAAGTTAATATGACCTTCAGACCCTTTATCGAGAGATCGGTCTATATGGCAGCTATATCTAAATATGGACCGATCTAATCCGTATTTAGGTCAGATGTCAGGAGGCTTAAAATAGCCCACTACTGCAAATTTCAGCGAAATCGGGTAATAAATAAAGCTTTCATGGTCTTCAGACCCTTTATCGGGAGATCGGTCTATATGGTAGCTATATCTAAATATAATCTGATCTAAACCATATTTGGGTTGAGTTGTCGGGAAACCTTAAAGTACTCACTGTTCTAAATTTCAACAAATGAAGTTTTTATGGGCATTAGACCCTATAGCGAAAAATCGGTTTATATAGACGCTATATCCAAATATAGTTCGTTTTAGCCCGTTCAAGAACTTAACCAGCGTGCATCATAAAGACGTATCTGTGCCAAATTTCAGCTCAATTTTTGAAGGCCCTAGAGTGATTACAATAGACTGACGGTGAAGTGGGACATAGTTCGCTTATTTTCCCAATGTCGCGTATGCCTCCTTTTAGCCAGATCGAGATGATGCATACTTGTTGCATCGGTATTTTGCTTCCGTTCTTATATAGTTCAACAGACAACCCGTCGGCTCCTACTGTCTTGTTCTCCTTCAAATGGGTAACTGCTATGCTGAACACATTCTGATTAGGCGGCTTACACTCTTTCTTCATCATCAGAAATAAGTTCCGTAGTAACATCACCGCCGCCACTGTCGGATGTCAGCAGCTGGGAGGAATGTTCTGTTTCTGCTACAAAGACTATACAGGCGAACGTAGATGACAAAGTAGTCTTAGAGTTTTACGGGGATCAAAAACATATATGAAAAAAATTAATAAAGGGTGATTTTTTTGAGGTTAGGATTTTCATGCATTAGTATTTGACAGATCACGTGGGATTTCAGACATGGTGTCAAAGAGAAAGATGCTCAGTATGCTTTGACATTTCATCATGAATAGACTTACTAACGAGCAACGCTTGCAAATCATTGAATTTTATTATCAAAATCAGTGTTCGGTTCGAAATGTGTTCAAATTTTGACAAATTTTGTTCAGCGATGAGGCTCATTTCTGGTTGAATGGCTACGTAAATAAGCAAAATTGCCGCATTTGGAGTGAAGAGCAACCAGAAGCCGTTCAAGAACTGCCCATGCATCCCGAAAAATGCACTGTTTGGTGTGGTTTGTACGCTGGTGGAATCATTGGACCGTATTTTTTCAAAGATGCTGTTGGACGCAACGTTACGGTGAATGAACACATTTCGAACCGAACACTGATTTTGGTAATAAAATTCAATGATTTGCAAGCGTTGCTCGTTAGTAAGTCTATTCATGATGAAATGTCAAAGCATACTGAGCATCTTTCTCTTTGACACCATGTCTGAAATCCCACGTGATCTGTCAAATACTAATGCATGAAAATCCTAACCTCAAAAAAATCACCCTTTACAACCCCTTCCTTTGGTACTGGGTGTAAAAAGCGTCGGAAGATCTAGTCTCCCATTAACATTTTTAAAGAAAGTTCTAATTTGAAAATATATTTTTACGCAATAAAGTTCTATTTATTCTCTTATCATTTATATATTTAAATGAGCACTGTATCATTTGGTGGCTTGTTGTCTTCTCTGAAATGATTCATTATACTGTTCTGTTGATTTAGATTTTAACCATGCAGATTTGATCCAACGATTGGTCCAGCTGCCGATCCAGTAGATGTTCCAATTTCTTGAGAAATTACACCACCTAATCCTCCGATATTACCTCCAGCTTGACTTCCACCAACGTGTGAGCCAACACTACCCCATGATGAGGCATGCTGAGGTTCTGGTTCAGGAGCGGCTTGCACAGAATTTATGGCAATTGCCATGAAGATAGCGATGGTGGCAGCTTGTAGGAATTTCATATTGATTTCTATGATATTGAATTGTCGCAAGATGACTGATGATTAACCCACAACCAGTTACGTCTTATATAGCAGGTATGCACTTTAAATTAAACAAAGAACGTGGCTCAGAAGGCATATTGGGGTCATGCAAAAGTAACATAAAGGCTTTGTTTTCGAGGAAAACAAAAGGTTTAATCATCTGTTAAGTCACTCTCCAACCCCGGCAAATGGGATGACAGCACCTCAGTCACTTTTAGCGACGTAACCGTGACTGATCCGAAGAGATGCACCAGGTTGTTCAGTCGTCAATTTATTGTGCATCCAGAGAGGAGGAGGAGGAGGATTCGCAGTATCCGAGCCTATGGACAGCCATCACAATTTACCGTGGGCGAAGTTACGAATGTCTTCCGTGGCGCTAAATCTGCAAGATTTTAAAATGATTCAATTACACCATACTTTGCACCATTTTTAAATTGATATATCTACATATTATGTTTCACCTCAATTCTTATGTGAAAACCTCTCTTTTAAGGAAGATCTAAACAAAACTTAGTGGTCTAAAATACTTGGTCGCCTAACTTTTGACGACAGAGGTCTACAAATGAGTATCACTCTCCATTGGCATTTGTTGATATTATCAAAGGTGCAGAGTGCATACAATTCGACTTGGCTACACTTGACTTACGAAACCAATGAAGCTACAATATTTAAATTTTAACTCACTTGGAACCATCTGCAGATTCGATTTTTGCTTAAATATATATTTTTTTCAGAACACACATTAAGTAAAGCAGGGAATTCATTACCTTTCATAAACATTAAAGCTTTTGTTTTCCTTGAAAACAAAGGCCTTATGTTTCAACTGCATGACCTTAATATACCTTCTTAGCCACAAAATGTTGCAAAAAGATGAAATTCTTAAAAATGTTCATTGTTGCTTCTTTCATGGTTTTTGCCTTTGGCTATTGTCCAAGCTGTACTTAAACCTCAGTGGACTCCTGAGATATTTTTCGGGCCACTTAGTTTTGATTTTTAACCTATTATATTTATGGCAATACTGGTTTAAACAACTCACGGACAATTCATGTTTTGTTTTACTGTCAAACGTTTTCAGCTTGGTCTATAATTTGACCGTAAATCGCCTTACAAACGAACAACCCTTGCGAATTATTGAATTTTATTATCGAAATGCGTGCAAAAATGCAAATTTGCCCAAGAACATACCATTAAGGAACTGTGGCAAACTTCTTGCATATCAATGAGTGCTGTCCGATTCAATTTTAAGCTCAATGATAAGGAACCTTCTTTTTATACTCGAGTCCGAACGGCGTGTCGCAGAGCGAACCCTCTTTGGGAAGAAGTTATTACAAGGTAAAGTACCTCACAAATGTCGCCAGCATTAGGAGGGGATAACCACCGCTGAAAAATTTTCTATTGTTCCCGCCAGGATTCGAACCCAGGAGTTCAGCGTCATAGGCAGACATACTACCCTCTACGCTACGGTGGCCTCCAAATCAAAATGCAGCTCTGTTTAGAAAATTCATAGCGCGCTCCATGAGTACGTAAATAAGCAGAATTGTCGATTTTGGAATGAAGATCAGCCAGAAGCATTGCAAGTGCTGCCAATGCAACCAGAAAAAGTCACAGTTTGGAGCGGTCTATAGGTTGGTGCTATCATTGGACTGTATTTCTGCAAATATGATGGGAATGGTAACGTAACTAAATGGTGGAAGCTACCGTTAGATGATATTCAACTTTTTTTTTTGCCCGAAACGCAAGAGCTTGCCTTGCGTGACATGTGGTTTCAACAAGACGGTGCCTCATGGCACACAGCACGCGTAACAATGGACTTATTGAGAGGCGAGTTTGGTGAATATTTTATTTCACGTTCGGCACCGGTCAATTGGCCGCCTAGATCATTAGATTTAACGCCTTCAGAGTATTTTTTTTTAGGGGCCGTTATTTAAGCTCATGGCTATTCAGACAAGCCCGCTTCAATTGACGCATTTAAAGACAACATTGAAGTATTTATTTGTGAGATACCGGTCGAAATGTTGGAGAGAGTTTTCCTATAGTTCTTAAAAAATCACCCTATATTTGTTGTCAAATCATTCATGATTTTATCGTTGCCAAAATCTGTAATTTTACCATTAACATATTATCTTTGTTAATGACAAACAAAGTTTACTTGTCGAAAATTTCGTTTCTTTTTCTGGGTGTGGAGCATAATGTTCTGATCTTCCAATCATGGGGTACGCGTCCTTTTAGCGAGATCGAGCAAACAACCTGGCACATACGTGGTGTATTGTTGTTTCACCTCCGATCCTATATAGTTCAACGGACAACTCGTCGGCTCCTACAGCGTTATTGTCCTTCAGCGGGGTTACTGCTATGCCGAACCCATTCTGACTAGGCGGTTTTCATTCTCTGCCATCATCAGAAATAAGTTCGGTATTGACATCTCCGCTGCCACCGTCGGATACCAATAACTTGGGATATTGTTCTGTATTAAGTGAACGCAAAAAAAATTAAACGTTTGGGAAATTTTAACGACAAACAATATAAATTTATCAAAAAGTTTTGCTTTTGTTGTTACCTTTTAATACTTCGCTTTAACATATCAAACGTTAGCCATTGGCGTAGTATTGTTCAACTTAGCTAACTTGGTTTATTATAAAACCTTTAGCAGCTTCATCTAAGTTAAAAGGACAATCCTTTTGTTGTTAAACCAAAAAACTTTTATTTGCAAAAGTGCTTCGATAGCCACAAACGATTATTCGTGTATCGAATAATTATTCTTTTATATCTCTCCTGCCAGAGCGAAAGGGTGAGTATATAAGCGTATAGACCAATGGATGGCATAAATACTCACTCTTTTGCACATCACTTTGTACCTAAAAAACAAAAAAATAATCCCAAGCAGACCCATGAGCGTGCAAATAATTGCAATTGTGAGTTGGTACAGACAAATTCTCACATTATTTTTTATTTTGACTGAGCAAAGAGCAGTCAATATATTTAGCATCTCGGATGAGTGCGGATGGTAATTTTGGAAAGCGGCAGTTTTTAAAATTTCGTTACAAAAGTGACACTGTGACAATGACAAAAAATTACTACCAGGTACAAGAAAACACACAATACATTGTTTGGTAACATTTAAACGATAAAGAAACGTCCATCACAAAGTAGGTATTTAAATGTGCGAAAACAACAACAACCTTTTTGTGTTTTATTTGTAACATAACAAACACAGCAGATCATATTCCAAAACCATAATGGAGTTGTACGAAAATGAAAATATTTTAAAATAATTGTGTATAACAACATCCAAATATACTCTGAAAGAGTTTGAATTTCCTACTTCGATATAATTCGTAAAAATTTGAGTTTGAAATAAGTTATAATATTAAATCTAACTTGACATCCTTTTCGCTATATGCGAAATCCATAAATTATAAATGCAGAACAATGCACAATGCAGAATCCCGAATAACATGTTCTATATATCAAGAATGAAAGGTATTGTAAGGGCAAACAAACTTAATATTTGTCACAAATTTTCGTAAGAATTTATCGCAAAAAACATGTACTTTTACCGTAAACAAAGTTCAACGTTTTTCAGAAAAGAAGTTTACTTGGCGAAAAGTTCGTTTATGTCAAACGAATTAGATTTTTTTGCGTGTTTACAGTCGGATGTACATGCCAAAATTGTCTAAGAATTTTACGACGATCAAGTATATATACGACAAAATTAATATAACCCCATCCTTTGGTAATAGTTATAAAAAGCGTCGAAAGATGTAGTCTGGTTAACATTTATAAAGAAAGTTCTTATTTAAATATATGTTTAGGCAGTGAAGTTGAATTTTATTCTCTTATCAATTGTAAATGTCAATGAGCACTATATCATTTGGTGGCTTGAGGTCTTCTCTTAAATGATTTATTATATTGATCTGTTGAATAAGATTTTAACCCAGAATTCCAGGGTGCAGATTTGACCCAACAATTGGTCCAGTTGCCGATCCAGTAGATGATCCTATGCCTTGAGAAATTACACCAGTTACTCCTCCGATATTGCCTCCACTTTGACCTCCACCAACTGTTGAGCCAACATTACCCCATGATGAGACAAGCTGAGGTTCTGGTTCAGGAGCAGCTTGGACTGAAATTATGGCAATTGCCATGAAGACAGCGATTACGGAAGCTTGTAGGAATTTCATATTGATTTCTATGATATTGAATTGTCGCAAGATGACTGATGATTTACCCACATCTTGTTTCGTCTTATATAGCAGGTATGCATTTTTGGTTTAACTTTTAACGTGGCTCAGAAGGCATATTAAGGTCATGCAGAAGAAACATAAGGGCTTTGTTTTCAAGGAAAACAAAAGGCTTAATGTTTATGAAAGGTAATGAATTCCCTGCTTTACTACATGTGTGTTCCAAATCAGCAGATGGTTCCAAGTGAGTTAAAATTTAAATATTGTAGCTTCATTGATTTCGTAAGCAAGTGTAGCCAAGTTGAACTGTATGCACTCTGCACCTTTGATAATATTTACAAGTGGCAATAGAGAGTGATACTCATTTGTAGACCTCTTCCGTTATAAGTTAGGCCACCAAGGATTTTAGATCAATAAGTTTTGTTTAGATCTTCCTTATAAGAGAGTTTTTTCACATTGAGGTGAAAATATCACATAATAGGAAGATATATCAGCTTGGCAATATATGGTGCATTGAATCATTTTGAAAGTGACTTATAATAAATCTTGCAGGACCTGCACTGCTTTGTTGTGTCTTCTTTTATAATACGCAGGACAAAATTTGTTATCCATACTTCTGAATTACCAAAATCCTATTGTAAATATGCTCAGGAACTCTTCACGAGGGAACATCGAAAATACTTCTCCCATATTAATAAGAGTTGGCCGATTCCAGTTTAAACCTTAACGAAGAGATCCCTACTCTATATATGTACTTAGCCAAGCCCGAAAGGAGTGCCGCTGAGCAACGTTATTTAGTAGAGAAGTTTTACATTACTGAACTACTCAAAAATGTCGCCAGCATCATTAAAGGGATAAACACTGCCGAAAATCTTTTACAATGTGCTCTCCAGGATTCAAACAGACGTTGACCTCAGAAGAATGGATGGTCAGGGCTAGTTCGATTCATCAAGGTGTTACAAACGAAATGACTGAGTTTGTATGCTCCCAACATATGGCAGAGGATATGAAAGAAATTAGTGCATTTAAAAAGTCAGATGTTTCAAAATTACTTTGCCTGGTAACAGGGCACGTGTGATTACAACAAGGTTTGCCATATCAACTATAGATTTTTGTTAGTAAAGTGAATGCCAAATGATCAAAACTTTGGGTTGCCCCTATTGCGACATCTGCAAATATAAAGAAAACTCATTGTAAACTTAATAAAATATGGGTACAACTGAATGCAAACCTACCGTCATTTTAATCATTGAACCTCATTAAACGATAACAAAACCAGTAAGGAGCGGCAAAAGTTGGGCGGTGCCCACAGTACAATAGCCTACACCTGCCGTATAAGAACAATGTTGGAGCTATATGCAATTCTAAACTTAATTTGATTGTCCTCGGCGGATATTCTCAGATGGGTTATTAAACAATAAGTATCAAATTTCGAGCAAATATGTTCAAACTGTAATACTATGGTTGACAAATGACAACATTATTGCAAATTACTCAAGATCTGGCGAACATGTAAATATATGGGAGCTTAATCTGAATCTAAACCCATTTCGAGCAAACTGCTAAAATATTGTGATAGTCGTTGAGGAAAGCGTTATGCAAAATTTTGGCAAAATTTTTTTTGATAATCGGGCGATATACATACATATATGACAGCTATATCTTAATCTGTACCGATTTCTATGAAATTTACCAGTAATTTCGATAGTAATAGGAAAATCCCTCATGTAAAAATACGAGAAAATCGGTTTACAAATTTTTGCAATATTTCTCAAAATATGGGAGCTATATTTAAATCTGATCGGGCGGTGCGGACTATATATTGGGTTGCCTAAAAAGTAATTGCGGATTTTTTAAAAGAAAGTAAATGCATTTTTAATAAAACTTAGAATGTACTTTAATCAAATATATAATTGCCATTTTGTTCGATAACCTTCTGTCATCTTCCTGGCAAATTTAGTATTCCACGCTCATAGAACTTCTGGCTTTTATCTGCAAAAAACTGAACCAAGTGCGATTTCATAGCCTCCTCATTGCCGAAAGTTTTACCATTTAAGGAGTTCTGCAAAGATCGAAATAAATGGTAGTCTGATGGTGCAAAGTCAGGGCTTTATGGTGGATGCATTAAAAGTTCCCAGCCAAGCTCACTCAGATTTTGGCGAGTGACCAAAAATGTGTGCGGTCTAGCGTTGTCCTGGTGGAATATGACACCTTTACGATTGACCAATTCTGGTCGCTTCTCCTTGATGGCTGTATTCAATTTGTCCAATTGTTGACAGTAAACATCTGAATTAATCGTTTGGTTCCTTGGAAGCAGCTCAAAATATACCACACCCTTCCAATCCCACCAAACAGACAGCATAACCTTCTTTTGGTGGATATCAGCCTTTGAAGTGGTTTGAGCTGGTTCACCATGCTTGGACCATGATCGTTTTCGACTAACGTTGTTGTAAACAATCCATTTTTCATCTCCAGTTATGATTCGTTTTAAAAACGGATCGAATTCATTGCGTTTAAGGTGCATATCACAAGCGTTGATTCGGTTTGTTAAATGAATTTCTTTCAATACATATGGTACCCATATTAAAATTGACGCCCAACAAACAAATGTAAACAAAATTTCGCGCACTTTTTTTCTAAAGCAAGCTAAAAGTAACAGCTGATAACTGACAGAAGAAACAATGCAATTACAGAGTCACAAGCCGTTGAAAAAATTTGTCAACGCCGACTATATTACCGACAATTACTTTTTGGGCAACCCAATAGAAGTCATTGCGAAGTCACTGAGAAGTCAAGTTTCAGCCAAATCAGATGATAACTGCACCCTAAAGCGGCTCAAAACGTCAAGATATGAGATCGGTTTATGAGGCAGTTGTAGCAGGTTATGATCCGATTTAGACCATACTTGGCACAGTTGCTGGAAGTCACAACAAAACAATTAATGAAAAATATGTCAGGTAATTAACCGATTTGGACCATTTGAGCACAGTTGTTGGAAGATATAACAAAACATGCAAGATTTCAGCCAAATCGGATGATAAGTGCGCCTGATAGCGGCTTAAGAAGTTAAGATCCGTGATCGGTTTATATGGGAGCCATATCAGGTTTTGAACCGAGTTGGAAGAAGCCAGGGACATAGCCAGACAGCCCAAAAATTATTTTGTATAAAAAAAAAAACATTTAATTTAAATTTATTGAGATTGCGGCTTTAGACCATTGTTTAATGCTTTCTATTCGAAATATAGTATAGCAAAAAACATTTAAAACATTTAAGTTTATTCTAACCACAAAATTTCAGTAAAATTTAGTTTAATGATAAAATTTCTTATTTCTATAGCCACCACTTAAGGGTAAGGGGTATATTCATTTAGTCATTCCGTTTACAACACGTTGAAATATTAATTTCCGAGCCTCCATATGTTTCGGATCGTCGTAAAATTCTAAGGCGATTTAACGTTGTCCCTGTGTCTGTCCTTCCGTCTATTGCCATATAGACCGATCTGACGATTTAAGGTCTGAAGCCCACAATAGCTGGATTTATAGTCCGATATAGTTGAAATTTGAAGCAGTGCGTTTTTTTAAGCCTACCCTCATCTGAACTAAATATGGTTCAGATCGGACTATATTTAGATATAGCTGTCATATAGACCGATCTCCCGTTAAAGGGTCTGAAGGCCATAAAAGCTTTGATTTTTTATCCGATTTCACTGAAATTTGCAATAGTGCGCAGTTTTGAACCTCCGAACGTCCGACCCAAATATGGTCCAGATCGGTCTATATTTACATAGAACGATCTCCCGTTTAAGGGTCTGTAGCCCATAAAAGTTTTATTTAATACCCGATTCCGCTGAAATATGAAACAGTTAGTTGCTTTAAGCCTCTCGACATCTGACCTAAATATTCCTAAGTTAGGAATTCCGTGCTACGTACAAAATCCTTAATTGTTTTCCATGCCACTCCCCTAACTTGGTTCATGTCTGGTATTTTGTCCCCACCTAAGTGCCAGTACCTGTTAGACGCGAAAGCCGAGAAATGACAAAGGAAATACTCCAACGTCTCATTATCTTCCCCGCATGCCCTACACATGCTATCACTTGACGCACCGTAACACACATAACTCGTAGTTCTATGTGTCCTGATACGGAAAGCTGTACTGGCCTCCTTCTTACTTCCTTTCAGTAATAGCCTAGTCCTCTCACGATCTGGATCTCCCCATAGGATTTTCGCCGTCCTACCGACCGTTTCGCTGTTCCACAGAGTTACACGCGCATTCGTCGCCCACGCCCTGAACTCGGATTGCGTCGACCCGAAAGGCTTCGGGTTAACCAAGTTCATTGACGGCAGTCCTCCGGCCTTCAATACCAAATCGTCTACTTTCTCATTCCCAGTTGCTCCGCTATGGCCCGGTACCTAAACGTTGCGGATTTTGCCATCCTCAGAGAAGGTGTTAATTTTTTTCGTACATTCAAAGATTGTTCGTTAACTTACATTTCTGGTTGTTATTGCCTTAATGGCCTGTTTACTGTCCGTAATGATGTCACACTCGATGTCAACTCACGCACTCCGTGATCACGCGGATCTTCGCCCACAGGACCGTATTATGGTCAGGCAGACTAAAACAGAGCTTAGTCCCCGGGTTCTCAATGTAGATACCCAGGCCGACTCTGTTCTGTTAGCTTTGATCAATGCGTGCAACATGTTTTTCTCGATGGCAATACAAGTGATCCGTCAGTCGAAGACTATGCCGCTGGCAGCAGTGCTTCGCACTCGACCTCCAGTGTCTTCTTAGGTATGTAATCGGAAACCTGTTCCATTCCTTCCAGGTTTCCTATCGTCGCCTCGATTATACCGCGATGGTATGAACTGCTCCCATCCTCAATCCATTCTCCCATCGCCTTAAATCTCATAACCGCAGTGGCGTCCTCACACTTAATCTTTATGTCAATGCGTCGGATATCTAAATAGAATAGTCTCCAGTGCCGTAGTGGATGTGGTCCTCATCGCTCTTTTGTTATAGAAAATTTGATCAATTTCTGTTTTGAAACTCAAAAAATTAGCAGATAAGATGAAAGATACAACTTCCAAAAGTATTTCTGACATTTAACGTATGAACACAGCAGATAATGTTCGCTGTTTGCAACAAATGTTTACCTTACAATTTCCAGCACACTATCTGTTGTTACTCCATGATTCAACCACGAACCCTAGAAGATAAGATTACATTTTTGTTTTGTGTATTGTAAAAGAAGGCACAGCGAAGAGTGCCTGGTGGGGCTAATATTATTTTAAGTTTGCAATGAGTTTTCTTTATCTTGACAGATGTCACAATAAGCGCAACCTAAATTTTTGTAGATTTGCAAGTTTATTTTTAGAGACTTTTTTTGTTTATTGTAATCGCACATGCCCTGTTGCCAGACAGCAGAATAACAATACTCTGACTTTTTATACCCTCCACCATAGGATGGGGGTAAGCTAATTTCGTCATTATGTTTGTAACAACTCAAAATATGCGTCAAAGACCCCATAAAGTATTTATTATTCTTGATCATCATGACATTTTCAGTCGATCTAGTCATGTCTGTTCTTCTCTCTGTCGAAAGCACGCTAACCTTCGAAGGAATAAGGCTACGCGCTTGAAATTTTGTGTGGGTCGGTTGGGATTGTAAATGGGCCAAATTAGTCTATGTTTTTATATAGCTGCCATATAAGCCAGTCTTGGGACTTGATTTTTGAGCCTCTAGAGTGCGCAACTCTCGTCCGATTTGACTGGAATTTGCACGTGGTGTTTTGGTATCACTTCCAAAAATTATACCAAGTATGGTTCAAATCAGTTCATAACCTGATGTAGCTGCCATAAAAATCAATCTTGGGTCTTGACTTGTTCAGCTTTTAGAGGGCGTATTTCTTTTTCGATTTGCCTGTAATTTTGCACGGGGTGTTTTGGTATCAATTCCAACAGCTGTTCTAACTATGGTTCGTATCGGCTCATAACCTGGTATAGCTGTCATTTAAACCGATCGTGGATCTGGACTTCCTTAGCCGCTAGAGGGCGCAATTCTTGTCCGATTTGGATGAAATTTTGCATGAGGAGTTTTGTTATAACTTCCAACAACTGTATGGCGCAAATCGTTACATAACCCGATTTAGCTGCCGTATAAACCGATCTGGGATCTTGATTTCTTAAGCCTCTAGAGGGCGCAATTCCCATCCGATTCGACTGATTTTTGTACAACGGCTTCTCCTATGATCTTCAACATACGTGTCCAATATGGTCTGAATCGCTCTATAGCTGCCATATAAACCCATTACCCGATTTTGCTTCTTGAGCCCCTACAAGGCGCAACTCTTATCCGAATGGACTGAAATATTAAACAACGACTTCTACAATGTTCAGCATTCAATTCTTTTATGGTCCGAATCGGACTATAACTTGATATAGCTTCAACAGCACATATATGGGTTGCACAAAAACTTATTGCGGATTTTTCATATAATCGGCGTTGAAAATTTTTTTCACAGCTTGTGACTCTGTAATTGCATTCTTTCTTCTGTCAGTTATCAGCTGTTACTTTTAGCTTGCTTTAGAAAAAAAGTATATTTGATTAAAGTTCATTCTAAGTTTTATTAAAAATGCATTTACTTTCTTTTAAAAAATCCGCAATTACTTTTTGGGCAACCCAATAGTTGTTATTCATTATTCTCTGATTGCCTAAAAAGATATACCGCGCAAAGAACTCGACAAATGCTATCCAAGGTGGAGGGTATATAAGAATCGGCCCGGACTAACTTAGCACGCTCTTACTTGCTAATGCACCAAGTTCTTTCATACCCTCTACCATATGAAGGGAGTATGTATACAAACTCAGTCATTTCGTTTGTAGATCTTTGATACATGGACTGATTATATATACTGTAAATCTAACTAATCCTGCCCATCCATTCGTCTTTGTGTTAATAGAAGGATAACATAGAAGTAGAAAGGAATTCTGTAATGTAATACTTCTCTACTTAATAATGTCGCTCAGCGGCAGTCCTCTCGGGCTCGGCTAAGTACATATAGAGTAGAGATCTCATCGTTAAGCTTAAAACTGGAATTGGACAGCGCTCATTATTCCGTCATGAGGCATTGGTGAGCAAATTTAGCATTTTGGTATTTCAGAAATATGGATAAAAATTGTTTTCTTGAGTATTATAAACAAGGCACAGCAGAGCTGTAAAGGTTCTGCAAGGTTTATTATAAGTCACTTTCAAAATGATTCAATGCATATATGGTGCATTGAATCATTTTGAAAGCCAAGTTGATATATCTTCCTCTTATGCGATAGTTTCACCTCAATGTGAAAACATCTCTTATAAGAAATATCTAAACAAAACTTATTGGTCTAAAATCCTTGATCGCCTAACTTATAACGGTAGAGGTCTACAGATGAGTATCATTCTCCATTGCCATTCGTAAATATTATTAAAAGTGCAGAGCACTTAAAGTTCGACTTGGCTACACTTGACTTATGAAACCTATGAAGCTTCAATATTTAACATTTAGCTTACTTGGAACCATCTGCTGATCGATTTTTGCCTAAAACTATTTTCTTTAGAACACACGTTTAGTATAGCAGCGAATTCATTACCTTTCATGGAAATTTAACCTTTTGTTTTTCTTGAAAACAAAGCCCTTATATTTCTTCTGCATGACCTTAATATGCCTTCTGAGCCACGTTATATGTTAAACATACAATCCGTAACCGCTATATAAGACGAAACACGTTGTGGGTTAATCATCAGTCATCTTTCGACAATTCAATATCAAAGAAATCAATATGAAATTCCTTCAAGCTTCCACCATTGCTGTCTTCATGGTAATTGCCATAATTTCAGTCCAAGCTGCTCCTAAACCAGAACCTCAGCATGCCGGAGCATGGGGCCAAGTAAGCTCAACAGTTGGAGGAAATCAAAGTGGAGGTAATATCGGCGGAGTAGGTGGTGTAATTTCTCAAGGTGTTGGAACATCGGTAGGAACGGTAACTGGACCAATTGTTGGATCAAATCTGCACCCACTTGCTGGTTAAAATCTTATTTAACAGAACAGTATAATGCATCATTTTAGAGATGAGAACAAGCCAACAAATGATACAGTGCTCATTTAAATTTATAATTGATAAGAGAATAAAATTGAACTTCATAACCCAAATATTTATTTTTTCTAATTAGAATTTTCTTTAAAAATGTTAATGGGAGACTAGATCTTCCGACGCTTTTTATACCCAGCACCAAAGGAAGGGGTGATATTAATTTTGACATATACAGCGGTCAAAAAAAGTATTCATCATTCAATGTTTTTTTTTAATAAGTCTACAAAAGACAATTGGAATAAAAACATATTAAACTAATGATGCAGTAGTGCTTGTGTGATATATATGTACACAATTTCATTGTTTTTAAAGAAAAAAATAGTATTTATTGGAACAAACAGGGCCATTTTACAGCTGAACACAAAAAATTAAACAAAAAAAGTATTCATCATTGCAAAAAAACAAAAAAAAATAAATAACATAATTTAAAAAAATTAATACTTTGTTATTCGACCACCGCGTCTTATAACTTCTTTTAAACGGTTTGACATCGATTGGACTAATTTAGCGGTTATATTTTGGTCTATATTAGTCCATTCCTCCATTATCACCTGTTGCATTTGACTCTTGCTCGAAAAATTGCGCGTTCTCAATTTGCGTTCGAGATGTTCCCAAAGATGTTCAATTGGGTTCAAGTCGGGACTTTGAGGAGGAGTTTTAATGACTTTGGGGCAGTTATACAGCATCCACATCTTGGTATTTAAAGCAGAATGTTTGGGGTCATTATCTTGATAATATTGAAAGTTATTACCAAGCCCAAGTTTTACAGCACTATCTTTTAAATTCCTCTTTAAAATGTCAATGTAATACTTATGATCCATTACTCCATTAATAATTTCAAGATTTCCCGCTCCTGAAGCCGCCATACACCCCCAAACCATTAAACCACCTCCACCATGTTTTACAGTAGCAACTGTGTTTCGTTCTTCAAGCTCTGTATTTGGTTTTCTGTACACTATGACCTTTCCATCGCACCCAAAAAGATTAAACTTGCTCTCGTCTGCAAAAATGACTGTTTTCCAAAATGATTCGGGCTGTTTTACATACATTTTTGCGAAGTTTAGCCTTTTCACTCGGTTTATTTTATTTATAAAGGGCTTCTTACGTGCAGTTCTTCCTCTGTAACTATGCCTTTTGAGTGTATTTCGAATTGTTTGTGTAGTAACTTCCTTCCCTAAATATTCCATAGTGTTTTTACGAAGAATGGTCGCATTTGTCTTCGGAGTTTTCTGAACTTGCCGCACTAGCCAACGCACATCTCCAACTGAAAGTGCTTTTGGTCGACCAGATCTTGGTTTATTGTCAACAGTTTTCGTTTCTGTCCACTTTCTGATGATGGATTGTATAGTAGATCGTGGTCTATTTAATATTTCACTGATAGTTTTTTGAGTTAAACCATTCCTGTGGTGTTTTATTATCAAAACTTTTACCTCATCAGAAACCTCGTTTTGCTTACGACCCATTTTGACAAAAACTATATTTTCAATGAAATTAAATATTTGCTGTCAAGGGCAAAGCCTCCTTTACTAAATAAAACAGAAAAGGGGGATTCCCAAATAATATTTGAATTTGACTTTGATGATAGCACATCAATGATGAATACTTTTTTTGTTCTGTTTTTGGTGTTATTATATAAAATTGCATTTTTTGCGCTAATTAAATTTATTTTTTGAATTTATTTTAAAACATATTACGAAAAATAAACTATTGCATAAAACTGCATTATTTGTTTACTTTAAATTTTCTTCAATTACCCAAAATAAGTGAATTTATTATCAATTTTGCTAATGATGAATACTTTTTTTGACCGCTGTATATCCTTGATTGCTGTAAAACTCTAAGAAAATTTTGCCATATACGTCTGCCTGTACGGTCTTTGTAGTTGAAACTTAATACAGAACATTTTCCCCAGCTACTGGCATCCGACAGTGGGGGCGGTGATATTACTACAGAACTTATTATACCCACCGCCGAAGGATGGGGGGATGTCATTCCGTTTGCAACACATCGAAATATCCATTTCCGACCCTATAAAGTATATATATTCTTGATCAGCGTAAAAATCTAAGACGATCTATCCATGTCCGACCGTCTGTCTGTTGAAATCACGCTACAGTCTTTAAAAAGTAGAGATATTGTGCTGAAACTTTGCACAGATTCTTTTTTGTACACCGATCCCCCGATTTAGGGTCTAAGGCCCATGAAAGACATATTTATTATCTGATTTTGCTGAAATTTGAGACAGTGAGTTGTGTTAGACCCATCGACATCCTTTTTATACCCACGACCGTAGGATAGGGAGTATATTCATTGAGTCATTCCGTTTGCAACACATCGAAATATCAATTTCCGACCCTAAATAAATATATATATATATATATATATATGTATATATATATATATATATATATATATGTATATATATATATATATATATATATATATATATATATATATATATATATATATATGATCGTAGTAAAATTCTAAGAGGAATTAACGATGTCCGTGTGTCTGTCCGAGCTGAAATTTGGTACAGTTTTAGTTCGATCTTTAAAATATTTTGCGCGAGGTGTTTTATGTGACGTGTTAATATGTGTGGAAAATTTCATGAAAATCGGCCCAGATTAAGATATAGCTCCCATATATATCTTTCATCCGATTTGGCCTTTTAAGCCTGTAGAAGCCACAATTTTGGTCCGATCTTTACAAAATTTTGCATGAGATGCTTTATTTGACGTCTTTATATGTGTGCAAAATTTCATAAAAATCGTTTTAGATTTAGATATAGCTCCCATATATATCGTTCATCCGATATACCCTTTTTAGGCTATAGAATCCACAATTTTCGTCCGATTTTGCATGAGACGTTTAAATTGACGTCCAATGCGAAAACTTTTATTAAAATCAGTCCTAATTTAGATATAGCTCCAATGTGTAAATTTCATCTGATATGGACTTTTAAGGCAGGAAAATCCACAATTTTATTCATATATAGGGCGTGAGATGTTCTATTTTATGTCCCAGTATGTGTCATTAAAATTGGCACAGGTTTCGATATTACTACCATATAATCTTTCATCCGATATGGCCTTTTAAAGATGCGGGAATCCAAATATTTTGTTCTATGGTAGGAAAATCTTACAAGGTTCTAAATTGCTATTACAATTGGTATCCAAATTAAAGGCTGACTAGATTTCGAGATAAGTTCTACATATAAAAAGTGCTACATGCACGAGGTGGTGTAGGGTATGACAATATTTTGGTCTCCAATAGTCATACCAAACAATGACCCTAATCGATTCGTAACTTGGTATAGCTCCAATGGCAAAGCAATTTTTATCCATTATCCTTTGCTTGACAGATGCGACCCATGGTGGGGAGTATATAAGTTTCGTCACGGCCGTACTTAGCATTTGAACCATTTTTTATGTAACATTCGTAGACTGCTCCCAAATACCTTTCATTTGAGTCCTTTATTGATTCGTACGTCTAGTATATATGTTTGGACAATTTGTTGGGGTTGGGCGACCCTTCGCATACTTGAACCCAATTTTTAATACCATATTCGTGTTCTACTCTTCATTACCTTTAATCTGGTACCCATACTGTCCCTTTTTTGATTTTTTGATTTTGGGTGGTGTTTTAAGGGCAACGGGGGAGGGTCCGCCCCCTTCCAATATCAACAAATTATATAGCTTAGACCTCCTTTCTGACCATATTCATAATCTACTCCCGAATACCTTTCATTCGAGCCCCATACTGCCATTATCGTCCAATAAACCTTTTGTTAGGTGGTTTTGGGGTTGGGGTGGCCCCCCAGTTACTTGGACTCAATAAACCGCTCTTAGATCTTGACTTCTTGAGCCGCTAGAGGGCGCAATTATTATCTTATTTGGCTGAAATTTTGTACGAAGTGTTTTGTTATGACTACCAGCAACTGTGCTAAGTATGGTCTAAATCGGTTCATAACCTAATATAGCTCCCATATAAATAGATCTACCGACAAAACTTCTTGAGCCTCCAGAGGGCTCAATTATTATGCGATTTGACTAAAATTTTGCACAATGACTTCTATTGTGGCCTCTTACGGTCAAACCAAACAATGGCTCCAATCGGTTCGTAACTTGGTATAGCTCCTGCGGCAACTTTTATTCATTATCCTTTGTTTGCCTATAAAGAGATATCAGGCAAGGAACTTGACAAATGCGATCCATGGTGGGGGTATAAACGATTCGGCCCGGACGAACTTAGCACTCTTCAATTTGTTTTTTTTTTTTTTTTTTTTGACTCGGGAATCTATGAAAGAATGATTTTTTGATTCGATTGAGCAGATAAAACCTTGGCCGAAGGGAGAATATCGTCGACGATTGATCTAATATCTGAGGAGCAGTATTTTCGAGGGACAATAAAATAGAAATTTATAAGCAAATTAAATTTAAGCCTAACTGCGTAAGATATAAAAACCAATTTAGCCTGTTTCCTGCTACTAAATTTCCCATGAACAAGTTATACTTCTCTCATATCAATGTGTGCAGTTCGATAAACGTTTAAGCTCAATAATAAGGGGCCTCCTCTTCTAAGCCGAGGCCGAACGGCGTGCCGTATAAGGACAGCACTTAGTAGAGAAGTTACATGTATGGCGGCATACCTTACAAATGTAGCCGGCTTTAGTAAGGGAATAACCACCGTTCACGCCGGTATATAAACCAAGGCTTTTGGCTTCAAAAGCACATATTCTTACCTCTGCGCCACGGTTACCTGCCTTCATGAAGATTAATTAATGGTTTATTTTATAATCTGTAGATAATGGCAAAGTGATGTAGTTCTATAATACATGGGAATCTGACAGCTGAATTGTAATTCCATAAAGCTGAAATCTGGAATTATTTGCTCATCTCGACCTATCTGCTTATTCAATTAATGCCAAAGAGAAACGTTGTTATCAATCCGGGTATTCACTTATTTTAATGATAACACAATTAAAACTTTCTTTAACTTGAAAACAAAGCCCTCTTCCTCATGGCCTAAATATGCCATCTGAGCCCGGTTATAACTCAAAATCCATGCCTATATAAGATAACTCTAGTTGAGCTTCAATTGTCAGTTATCTTTCAACAATTCATATCATCGAAAAAAATGAAATTCGTACAACTTTTAATCTTTGCTGTCTTCATGGTAATGACCATAAACTCAGTTCAAGCTGCACCTAAACCAGAACCCCAGCGTGTTAGTTCATTGGGAGTGGTTACCTCAACAGTTGGAGGAAGTCAGAGTGGAGGACTTATCGGAGGAGTTAGCGGAATAATTTCTCAAGATGCAGGAATATCTATTGGTTCTGTGACGGGACCATTGGTTGGATCACAACTGCCGGGTTAAAAAATGGGACCAAAATTAATTGAGTAGTGCTATTTCTTTAAAAGAGAGTTAATAAGAATATGTATAAACATTTTTGCACAGAACTTTATAAACATTTTGTTATTAATTAATGTTGGAAATTAAAATTTTAAGTTAATAAAAACTGTTACTTGAAATATTGGGTTGCCCAGAAAGTAATTGCGGATTTTTTAAAAGAAAGTAAATGCATTTTTAATAGATCTTAGAATGAACTTTAATCAAATATATAATTGCCATATTGTTCGATAACCTTTTGCCATCTTCCTGGCAAATTTAGTTTTCCACGCTCATAGAACTTCTGGCCTTTATCTGCAAAAAACTGAACCAAGTGCGATTTTATAGCCTCATCATTGCCGAAAGTTTTACCATTTAAGGAGTTCTGCAAAGATCGAAATAAATGGTAGTCTGATGGTGCAAGGTCCAAGCTATATGGTGGATGCATCAAAAGTTCCCACCCAAGCTCACTCAGTTTTTGGCGATTTACCAAAGATGTGTGCGGTCTAGCGTTGTCCTGGTGGAATATGACACCTTTACGATTGGCCAATTCTGGTCGCTTCCTCTTGATGACTGTACTCAATTTGTCCAATTGTTGACAGTAAACATTCGAATTAATCGTTTGGTTCCTTGGAAGCAGCTCAAAATATACCACACCCCTCCAATCCCACCAAACAGACAGCATAACCTTCTTTTGGTGGATATCAGCCTTTGAAGTGGTTTGAGCTGGTTCACCATGCATGGACCATGATCGTTTTCGACTAACGTTGTTGTAAACAATCCATTTTTCATCTCCAGTTATGATTCGTTTTAAAAACGGATCGAATTCATTGCGTTTAAGGTGCATATCACAAGCGTTGATTCGGTTTGTTAAATGAATTTTAAAATTAAAATTGACGCCAAACAAACAAATGTAAACAAAATTTCGCGCACTTTTTTTCTAAAGCAAGCTAAAAGTAACAGCTGATAACTGACAGAAGAAAGAATGCAATTACAGAGTCACAAGCCGTTGAAAAAATTTGTCAACGCCGACTATATTACTACTATATTACCGACAATTACTTTTTGGGCAACCTAATAAAGGGTGATTTTTTTGAGGTTAGGATTTTCATGCATTAGTATTTGACAGATCACGTGGGATTTCAGACATGGTGTCAAATAGAAAGATGCTCAGTATGCTTTGACATTTCATCATGAATAGACTTACTAACGAGCAACGCTTGCAAATCATTGAATTTTATTACCAAAATCAGTGTTCGGTTCGAAATGTGTTCATTCACCGTAACGTTGCGTCCAACAGCATCTTTGAAAAAATACGGTCCAATGATTCCACCAACGTACAAACCACACCAAACAGTGCATTTTTCGGGATGCATGGGCAGTTCTTGAACGGCTTCTGGTTGCTCTTCACTCCAAATGCGGCAATTTTGCTTATTTACGTAGCCATTCAACCAGAAATGAGCCTCATCGCTGAACAAAATTTGTCGATAAAAAAGCGGATTTTCTGCCAACTTTTCTAGGGCCCATTCACTGAAAATGATTTGCAAGCGTTGCTCGTTAGTAAGTCTATTCATGATGAAATGTCAAAGCATACTGAGCATCTTTCTCTTTGACACCATGTCTGAAATCCCACGTGATCTGTCAAATACTAATGCATGAAAATCCTAACCTCAAAAAAATCACGCTTTATTTCTTATACCCTCCACCATGCGATGGGGGTATACTAATTTCGTCATTCTGTTTGTAACACCTCGAAATATGCGTCTGAGATCCCATAAAATATATATATCCTTGATCGTCATGTCATTTTAAGTCGATCTAGCCATGTCCGTTCGTTTGGCAGTCCGTTTGTCCGTCCGTTTGTCCGTCTGTCTGTCGAAAGTACGCTAACTTTCGAAGAAGTAAAGCTAGCCACTTGAAATTTTGCACAAATACTTTTTATAGGTGTAGGTCGGTTGGGATTGTAAATGGGCCAAATCGGACCTTGTTTTGATATAGCTGCCATATAGACCGATCTTGGCTCTTGACATCTTGAGCCTCTAGAGGGCGCAATTCTTGTCCGATTTGACTGTAATTGTGGACGTGGTGTACTGGCATCACTTCTAACAGCTGCGCTAAGTATGGTTCAAATCGGTCCATGTTTTCATATAGCTGCCATATAAACCGATATTGGGTCTTGACTTCTTGAGCCTTTAGAGGGCGGAATTCTTATCCAATTTGACCGAAATTTGAACGTAGTGTTTTGGTATCACCTTCAACAACTTTGCTAAGTATGGCGCAAATTAGTACATAACCTAATATAGCTGCCATATAAACCGATATGGGCTCTTGACTTCTTGAGCCTCTAGAGGGCGCAATTCTCATCCGATATGGCAGAAATTTTGTACAACGGTTTCTGTCATGAACTTTAACATACGTGTCTAATGTGGTCAGTATCTATATATAGCTTGATACAGCTCCCATATAAACCTTTCTCCCGATTTTACTTCTTGAGCCCCTACAAGGCGCAATTCTTATCCGAATGGACTGTAATATTACACAATGACTTCTACAATGTTCAGCATTCATTTATGGTCCGAATTGGACTATAACTTGATATAGCTCCAATAGCATAACAGTTCTTATTCAATATTTTTTGTTTGCCTAAAAAGAGATACCGCGCATAGAACTCGACAAATGCGATCCATGGTGGAGGGTATATGAAATTCGGCCCGGCTGAACTTAGCACGCTCTTACTTGTTTAAAATCTATATGTACCACAAGGAGTATTCGATTGGCACACCAAATAACTGGAATTGAGTCTCTACGACTCCATCCAAAAAAATTTTTAACGTAACTCTAAAGATACTGTCAAGAGGGGCTACGAGGAATAGGTTGTAAACGAATCCAAGGAAGAGTTAGCCCGATTGACATTTGACTGCTTGGGATTATTTTCAGTTGCTGTGTTTTGCTGGGTTATGTACCGACTGTGTGGCGGGAGGTAAGGGTGGTTTTTGTCCCGAAAGCGGGAAAACCGAGACATTCACTGTCGAAGGACTACAAGGCAATAAGCCTCTCATCCTTTACTGTGAAGACTTTGGAGAGACCAATTGGCATATGTATTAGAGACCGTCTCGATCCATCACTCGTATGCGGCTATCAGCATGCGAAGACTCTAAGGGTCAGTCGGTTGAAAGTATGCTTCATAATGTGGTTGGAAAATTTGGGTGTGGGCGACTTTACTTTTGCAGCCTTCTTGGGGCCTAGAAGGGGCTTTTAGTAACGTGAATTTTAAGACTTTACATGGCACTCTGGTGGACATGAAGCTCCCCCTCCTTTGGTAAATTGGGTTGATACTATACTGAAAGGCCGGATTATCAATGCATCACTGGCAGAGGGCTCGATAAGGGAGATTGAGAAGTTTCATCTCCTCTATTGTTGCTTTTGCTGATCAATGCGATTCTGAGAATTTTTTTTGAAAGGGCGATGGAGATAGTGCCTATGCGGACGACGTCGTCATCCTGGTGGGTGGCTGTTTCCTCTCAACTATTACGGAGCTCGTTCAGGTAGCTTTGAGGAAGCTGTTCGAATGGTCGAGGGCCAAGGGGCTTGGCATAAATCCCAGAAAGATTGAACTGGTCCTTTTTTGTCCAAGAGAAGGAAGCTGTGCGTTTTTAAGGGACCTGTCCTGGATGGAGTGGATCTACCTCTTTCTTCTGAGACCAAGTGTTTGGGCATGATACTTGACCAGAAACTAAGTTGGAGAAGAAACGTCGAAGAGAGGGTCAAAAGGAGACTAGACGAGCTCTACTCCTGTCATAACTTTATAGGAAGGATTTGGGTCCTACGACCGGGGACGCTGCACTGGATCAATGGGATTCTGAGATATTTTGAGAGGGAGAGAGTGAAGGTCGTTGCCTATGCGGACGACGTCGACATCATGGTGGGTGGCCGTTTCCTCTCGACCATCACGGACCTCGTTCAGGGAGCTTTGAGAAAGCTGTCCGAATAGTCGAAGGTCAATGGACTTGGCATAAATCCTAGAAAGACTTAACTGGTTTTTTTCGTCAGGAAAACGGAAGCTGGGTGTATTTAAACAGAACGTCACTTATGCAGGGCCTGAAATGCATGATTTAGGACTGCTAATAGGAGTCCTGAGTGATCATGGCAACGTCAGTTGTTTGACATCGCGCTGGATGCAAAAAGAGGCAAACTTATGCTGGATGAAGATTACGAGCACCTGTTGTGCCAAAATTGCTAATTTTTCCCAAGAACATTCCAGGGAACAGGGGCAAAGTTCTCACATACTAATTAGTGCAGTCCGATTCAAGTTTGAGCTCAATGATAAGGGGCCTTCTTTCTAAAGCCGAGTCCGAACCAAGTGCCACACTGCGACACCTCTTGGGAGAAAAGTTTTTACATGGCAAAGTACCTCACAAATGTTGCCAGCATTAGGAGGGGAAACCTACAGTGGAAAATTTTTTCTGATGGTCACGTAAGGATTCGAACCCATGCGTTCAGCGTCATAAGCGGACTAGCTAACCTCTGCACTACGGTGGCCTCCACCTGTTGACTGGCAATTGCGAGAAGAAGACATAGAATAATGGGTGAACACCTTTTTCTGAACCGGAATTCCTTACAGTTTCTAGGACCTCTTATTATTCTTGAGTTCGGTAGAGGTCTGAATTGGCTGACTCAATCACACTTTCGACAGTGAGTATGTTCCCAAAAAAAAAAGTAACGACTAAAAACGCATTAAGTTCAATCGTGCCGATCTTTTGATACCAACCACCATGGATAACACTTCTATACCCATATTAATATTCAAATATAGTCCGATCTTGATCAAAAATTGGTGCGGCAAGTGATAGCATGTGTAGGGCATGCGTGGAGGATAATGATACGTTGGAGCATTCCCTTTGTGCACGGCTTTGGCGTCTAAGAGATACCTGCACTTAGGTGGAGAGTTTCTAGGCTTCAACTCTACCGTAAGAAAGTTTATTAATAACTTACTTACTAAAAGATGCATTATGACAAGCTTGGGATCTGTAGATCTAAAAAGATGAGTCAGCAGAGGAACACCTCAAGGGGGTGTACTATCTCCTCTACTTTGGAATATAGCCATTAACAATATATTATTGTCTTTGGAAGGAAAAGGTGTAAAAGTGGTTGCGTATGCTGATGACGTGGCTGTTACGGATATGCACTCTAAGAGATATACTTCAGGAAGCTCTCCGTGCATCAGAAAGTGAGCTACCGAAAGTGGTCTGGGTATAAATCCGTGCAAGACAGAAGTTGCTTACAGTGGAACCTGTTTCCTTAGGTGGAGATAATGTTCCATTTACAGAAAGCGCAATATACCTGGGTGATTTGCTGGACAGGAAATTGAACTTCAAATCCAACATTTTGAAAAGGGCAAGAAAGGCCCTATACACCTGCAAGAGATCCATTGGCAAAAGTTGGGGGTTAAGACCTCGTGTCATGCATTGGGTAAATACTGCAGTTGTCAGATCTATAATGCTATATGATGTTGTGGTCTGGTGGACGGCGCTTCAAAAGACAATCAATACTTAACCGGATCCAAAGGATGGCTCTATGTGTATGACAGCCGCACTGAGGACGATACTATCTGATGCACTGAATTTAATGCTGCATCTTATGCCTCTGGACATAGTGGCTACGCAAATTGCGGTGACCACTGCCATGAGGTTAAGGGAGCATTCTCATTGTTCGTGTGGCGGCTACGGACAGTGTGGATTACATCCTACCTGAGCCGCTTTTTGATCAAAATTACTGTACCACTATTCCTGATAGAACCGATTGGAACTACGATATCGCTGGTAACAGAAGTTACATAGACTTCTATACGGATGGTTCCACACTAAACGATCAGGTGAGTTTTGGGGTGTACTCTAAAGATCTAGAACTGGCCATATCGAAAAGGTTACCCAGGGATACTGGAATCTGTGGGTATGCCTCTAGCGACATGTAAGCTAAGTTTCCAAGACCAGGCCCGTAGGCCAACGAATAATAGATGGTCGCAAAGAGGGGGCTGTGAGCATTCCAAAACTATGTGGCCTAATCTAGACTTGAAGAGGTCTACTGCTTTGCTGTCATTGGCTAGAACAGACGACTCAATCATTGTGTCCGTCATGACAGGTCACTGTCTACACATGCTGACAGACTGAAGGTTGCCAGCAACGACTTTTGCAGAAGCTGTTATAACATCGAGGTAGAAGAAACTATAGAACACCTTCTGTGTGTGTCCCGCACTAGCAGTCAGAAGGAGTTCCACTTTAGGTTCTCATTTCTTTGAGAGCCTGTCTGATTTAGAGGATGTGATCATTCGCATGTTATAGGGCTTTTTCAAGCGATCTGGATGGTTCAACGTTAGGAACTGGAAGTCACTTTCCTTCTTCTGTTTCTGTGGTATCCGACTCGGACCATAAATGAAATTGAATTGAATGAAAGTAGAAATGATTGTGTTAATTTCATCCAATTCGGATAAGAATTGCGCCCTTTCGGGGATCAAGAAGTAAAATCGTGAGATCGGTTTATATGGGAGCTATATCAGGTTATTAAACGATTTAGACCGTATTTAACATAATTGTTTGAAGTGATACCAAAACACCACGTGTAAAATTTCAGTCAAATCGAATAAGAATTGCGCCCTTTAGAAGCTCAAGTAGTCAAGACCCAAGATCTGTTTGTAAGGCTGCTATATAGAAACATGAATCGATTGGGCCCATTTACAATCCCAGCCGACCTACACTATTAAAAAGTATTTGTGCAAAATTTCAAGCTAGCGTGCTTTCGACAGACAGACGGACGGAAATGGCTAGATCGACTCAAAAATGTCCTGACGATCAAGAATAATTTCAATTTTTACAATAATTATGGGACCATAAATCCGTTTGAGAGGATTTGCATTTGGGTCGCCAGTTCCAAAATCTGGAGGTTTTTAATATTGCAGTTAGATGAAGCGTTCCACTCCCAATTAAGATATGAAAAAACCAGTAAGGAAGGGCAAAAGTCGGGCGGAGCCGACTGTATAATACCCTACACCTACCCTATAAGTATAATGTGGAAGCTATATCCAATTCTCAACCAATATTGATAGACCTCTGCGATCAAATATGGTCAAACAGTATTAACTACGGTTAACAAATGACAACATTTTTGCAGCATGATCCAAAATCTGACGAAAATATATATGGGAGCTATACCATATTCTGAACCGATTTCAAGCAAAATTTCAGATAATGTGGTAGTCGTCGAGGAAAACAGCTCTTGGGGTTAAAATCTGGGTATATACCTATATGACAGTTATTTCAAAATCTAAGCCGATTTCTATGAAATTCGCCAGTAATATCGAGAGTCATAAGAAAATCCTTCCTAACAAATTTCAAGAGAATCGGTTAACAAATTACCATTTTATTGCATTATTACTGCAAATCGGACGAATATATATATATATATATATATGGGAGCTATATCCAAATCTGAACCGATTTCTATGAAACTCACCGGTAATGTCTGGAGTTGTAAGAAAATCCTTGCTGCCAAATTTCGAGAGAATCGGTTAACAAATGACCATTTTATTGCAGTATTACTGCAAATTGGACGAACATATATATGAGAGCTATATCCAAATCCGAACCGATTTTTTAAAATTTCGACAGGCTTTGTCTCTAGGCCAAAAAACATGTCCATACCGAATTTGAAGACTATCGGATGAAAACTGCGACCCGTACTTTGTACACAAATAAACATGGACAGACGGACAGAAAGACAGACAGACAGACAGACGGACATATCTAAATCGAATCAGAAAGTGATTCTGAGTCGATCGGTATACTTATCAATGAGTCAATCTCTCTTCTTTCTGGGTGTTACAAACTAATTCACTAAGTTATAATACCCTGTACCACAGTAGTGGTGTAGGGCATAATAAGTACCTAATATTTGTCGCAGGTTAATTCCATACCCTTTGTGAACATTTCAAGGAAACCGTTATGCAAATCATAAATACAAACAAAAATTTTTTTTAGCATATTTATTTTGGATAATAGTTTTCATCGCCATCCCTTCTTTTGTTTTATTACAGTACCGTTAGTTATTATATAGAAGAATTTACAATTTTTACAATATTTATAAATTGGTTTGGGCAGTGGACCATTAACGGAACCAACAACAGGACCAACAACTTGTCCATTTGAGGATCCTATAGTTTGGGCAACAACTCCATCTAGTTTTCCGATACTTCCCTGGCTAAATGCGTTTGCAATTTCTTCAGCAACTGCAATAACTTCATGGTACTCATCCTCGTCCAATTTTTCAATAGCTGCCATAGCCAACACCAAGTAAGCAGTCATAACAATATATTTTACGGAGTTCATTGTTAGTATTGTTAATTATAACCAACGATAAACGAATGAAGACTGAAGTTGGTGCTCAATTCAACTGAAATAAGTATCGTATTTCAACATATGGTCATATTGAGGTCAAGCGATATACCAGGTATAGTTTCAAAAGCTAAAAACAGATTTATTCGAACGTGATGAATAATTAACCCTTTAAGGTTGAATGGTACATATAGGTGTTATTTTTGTAGTCACCACCATAGGATATGGGGTATACTCATTTAGTCATTCCGTTTGTAAATTGCAAATTTTGCCCATGAACATTCCACTAGCGAACAGGGGAAAACTTCTCACATATCAATGAGTGCAGTCCGATTTACAGTTTAAGCTCAATGATAAGGGGCCTCCCTTTTATAGCCGAGTCCGAACGGCGTGCCGCAGTGCGACACCTCTTTGGGGAGAAGTTTTACATGGCATAGTACCTCACAAATGTTGCCAGTATTAGGAGGGGAAAACCACCGCTGAAAATTTTTTTCTGGTGGTCTCGCCATGATTCGAACCCAGGCGTTGAGCAGTGAGCTGCTTGAAAACTGCCCACATCCAATCCAAATATGGTCCAATTCGCGCCATATTAAGATATAGCTGCCATATAGACCAATATGCCGTTTAGGGTTTAACGACTATAACAGGCGCACTTATTACAAGACTTTGCTAAAATTCAGAACAGTGCGTTCTATTAGGCACGTCGAAAACCGAACCAAAAATGGTCTCGATCAAAACATATTTGAATATAGCTGCCATATAGACCCATCAACCGATTTTGGGTCTTATGTCTATAACGGGCGCATTTATTAACCGACTTCGCTGCAATTTGAAACAGTGAATTAAATCAAGACTCCCAATATCTGTATCGAATATGGTCCAGACCGGGCTATAGTAACATATAGCCATCATTGAGATCGATCTTAAGCTTAAGGGTCTAGAGACAATAAAAGGCGCATTTATTCTCCGATTTCGCTGAAATTTGAAACAGTTGCTTTAAAACTTCCCACATCCAACCCAAGTATGGCCCAGAACCCACCATATTTAGATATAACCCTCATATAGATCAATTATCCGAATTAGGGCTTAATCACATGAACGGCGCATGTGATGCGATGCGATGTCCGCGTGTCTGTCCGTCCATCCGTCCGTCTGTTGTAATCATGCTACATCTTTAAACAAGTAAAAAGGCGTTAAGTACGGCCGGGCTTTGGAACTTTGGATACCCACTACCTCCGGTATATATGTAAACTACCTTTAGTCAAGATCCGGTGAAAAATGCATATTTTATGCCCCATAGCAGCTATATCGAAATATTGGGTTGCCCAAAAAGTAATTGCGGATTTTTTAAAAGAAAGTAAATGCATTTTTAATAAAACTTTGAATGAACTTTAATCAAATATACTTTTTTTACACTTTTTTTCTAAAGTAAGCTAAAAGTAACAGCTGATAACTGACAGAACAAAGAATTCAATTACAGAGTCACAAGCTGTGAAAAAATTTGTCAACGCCGACTATACGAAAAATCCACAATTACTTTTTGGGCAACCCAATATGT
This sequence comes from Stomoxys calcitrans, assembly GCF_963082655.1. Classification (NCBI taxonomy): domain Eukaryota; kingdom Metazoa; phylum Arthropoda; class Insecta; order Diptera; family Muscidae; genus Stomoxys; species Stomoxys calcitrans. The sequence goes on from NC_081553.1 coordinate 54,045,779, forward strand.
CCCGATTTGGATCAAATAATAATAAGTACAGGTGATTGTTCAATTGTGTATAACAAAATATTGGTCTTTTTAGTAGCTATTTCTAAAAATAAAGCGATCTGAACTATATACGATACGGATGTCGAAAAACCTCACATAAGTCACTGTGTCAAATTTCAGTGAAATCGGATAATAAATGCGAATTTTACGGGGCCCAGACTTTAAATCGAGATATCGGTCTATATGGCAACTAAATCTAAATCTGAACCGATCTGGGCCAAGTTGCAAAAAAATTTCGAACAGTTTAACACAATCCACTGTCCCAAATTTCGGCGACATCGGACAATAAATGCGCCTTTTAGGGCCCCAAAGCCCTAAATAGAGAGATCGGTCTATATGGCAGCTATATCCAATTATGATCCGATCTGAGCCAAATTGAATAGGGATGTTGAAAGGCCTAACAAAACTCACTTTCCCAAATTTTGGCAAAATCGGACAATAAATGTCCCTTTTATGGGCCTAAGACTCTAAAACGGCGGATCGATCTATATCAAAATATAGTCTGATATAGAACGTCTTCGAACTTAACTTGCTTATGGACAAAACAAGTAAAAAGCTTTTATGGGCTTTAGACCCTTTACCGGCAGATCGGTCTATATGGCAGCTATATCTATATATGGTCCGATCTGAACCATATTTGGGTCAGATGTTGAAAGGCCTAAACCTTCTCACTGTTTTAAAGATCAGCAAAATCGGTTAAAAGATTAATTTTTTATGGGCTTTAGACCCTCTATCGGCAAATCGGTCTATATGGCAGCTATACCTAAATATAGTCCGATCTGAACTTCGGTCAGATGTCGGGAGTCTTAAAATAACCCACTGTTTCAAATAAATAAATTTTTTGTGGGCTTCAGACCCTTTATCGGGAGATCGGTCTATATGGCAGCTATATCTAAATATAGTCCGATTTGAACCATACTTAGGACAGGCAACGGGTGTCTGTTTCAAATTTCAGCGAAATTGGGCAATAAATAAATCTTTTATGGGCTTCAGACCCTTTATCGGCAGATCGGTCTATATGCCAGCTATATCTAAATATAGTCCGATTTGAACCATACTTGGGTCATATGTTGGGAGGCCTTAACTGTTTCAAATTTCAGCAAAATCGGATAAGTTGTTATGGGCATTAGACCCTTTATCGGAAAATCGATCTATATAGGAGCTATAACCAAATAAGGTCCGATTTGGTCCGTTCAAGAACTTAACCAGAGCGCATCAAAAATACGTATCTGTGCCAAATTTCAGCTTAATATCTCAATTTTTGAAGCCTGTTGAGTGATTACCACTGACAGACGGACAGACACACGGACATCTTTAGATCGTCTTAGAATTTTTTTAGGGTCGGAAATTGATATTTCGATGTGTTGCAAATGGAATGACTAAATGAATATACCCCCTATCCTACAGTGGTGGGTATAAAAAAAAATCTGTGCAAAGTTTCAGCTCAATATCTCCATTTTTACTGACTGTAGCGTGATTTCAACAGACAGACGGACGGACATGGCTAGATCGTCTTAGATTTTTACTCTGATCAAGAATATGTAAACGTCATAGGGTCAGAACTGGATATTTCGATGTGTAGCAAACGGAATGAGAAAATAAATATACCCCCATCCTTCGGTGGTGGGTATAAAAATTGAGATATTGAGTTGAAATTTTGCATAGATGCGTCATTTCGTTGCACGCAGGTTAAATTCGTGAACGGGCAAAATCGGACCATTGTTGGATACAGCTGTTATATTAACTGATATTGGTGAAAGATAGTGAGTTATTGTAAGCCTGCCGATATTCGACTTAAATATGGTTCAGATCGGACTATATTTAATATAGCTATCATATATATGTATGCCGATTAAGGGGGTCTGACGCCCATAAAAGCTTTCATTATTACTCGATTTAGGTAAAATGTGAATCCATGAGTTGTTTGAAGCCTCCCGCGATCTGACCCAGTATTGTAAAGATTGGGCGATATTTAGATATAGCTGTCATGTAGACCCATATGCCTATTTATGGTCTGAAGAACATAGAAGCTTTATTTATTGCCCGATTTCGTTGAAAACTGAAGAAGAAGAAGAGTTGTTTTAAGCCTCCTGACATCCGACCCAAATGTGAATCCAATCAGACTATACTGATGTAGCTGTCATATAGACCAATCTTCTTATTTAGGGTCTTCCATAAAAAGCGGATTTCTTGCCTGATTTCGCTGAATCTGTTTATGTCCTATATCACCACTGTGGTACAGGGTATTATAACTTTGTGCATTTGTTTGCAACGCTTAGAAGGAGAAAAGCTGGACCTTGATAAGTATACCGATCGGCTTAAAATCACTTCCTGATTCGATTTAACCATATGCGTCTGCCTGTCCATGTATTCTTGCGGTCAGGTTTCAGGTCACATTTATTGTCCGATAGCTTTTTTTCGATTTTCGCCCATTGTGTGACGATTCGTTCCCAGAAGACCTAGTTTGCGTTGGTATTCAACACAAAACATTGCGAAACAAATAATCGTGAAAATCGACCTAAATTTATAAATCAAAAACAAATGTGACTCCACAAACAATACCTATAAAAGATGGCTCTTATTCAATATTAATCATCAGTTAGTGAAATTTTTGAATAATAAAACAAAATGAATTTCGTCAACCTCTTTCTTGTTGTTGCTACTATGCTATTGGCTTTAAATCACGTTCAAGCTTCCCGCTGGCCTAAAGGAGTACCTCGCCCTCCTCGAAGACCTTATGGTGGTAATAGTCCACCAACTGGAGAGATAACTTCAACTGTTACAGGAGGTCAAACTGGAGGACTTGTTGGTTCAGTTGGTGGAGTGATAACTCAAATTATTGGAACATCTGGAGGACAAGTCACAGGAGCTATTGTGGGGTCACAACAATTTGGATAAGTGGATTGACAGTTGATGCAGTAACAATGGGACTACTAGTGGAAAGACTATTAAAAACAATGAAATAAATCTTTTTATATCCTCCACCATATGATGGGGGTATACTAATTTCGTCATTCTGTTTGTAACTATTTCAAATATTCGTCTGAGACCCCATAAAGTATATATATTCTTGATCGTCGCGACATTTTATGTCGATCTAGCCATGTCCGTCCGTCGGTCCGTCCGTCTGTCTGTCGAAAGCACGCTAACTTCCGAAGGAGTAAAGCTAGCCGCTTCAAATTTTGCACACATACTTCTTATTAATGTAGGTCGGTTGGTATTGCAAATGGGCTGTATCGCTCCATGTTTTGATATAGCTACCATATAAACCGATCTTGGGTCTTGACTTCTTGAGCCTCTAGAGTGCGCAATTCTTATCCGATTGGAATGAAATTTTGCACGACGTGTTTTGTTATGATATCCAACAACTGCGCTATGTATGGTTCAAATCGGTTCATAACCTGATATAGGTGTCATATAAACCGATCTTGGGTTTGGACTTCTTGAGCCTCTAGAGTGTGCAATTCTTACCCGATTTGGCTGAAATTTTGCACGACATGTTTTGTTATGATATCCAACAACTGTTCCAAGTATGGTTCAAATCGGTCCATTACCTGATATAGCTGTAATATAAACAGATTTGGGGACTTGACTTCTTGAGCTTCTAGAGAGCGCAATTCCTATCCGATTTGGCTGAAATTTTGCATGACGTGTTTTGTTATGACTTTCAGCAACTGTGCTAAGAATAATTCAAACCGATCCATAACCTGATATAGCTGCCATATAAACCGATCTGGGGTCTTGACTTGAGCCTCTAGAGGACGAAATTCCTATTCGATTTGGCTGAAATTTTGCATGTCGGATCCTCTCATGACCATCAACATCCATCGGTTTATCGGTTTATATGGGAGCTGTATCAAGCTCTAGATCGATTCAGACCATATTAGACACGTATGTTGAAGGTCATCGCAGAAGCCGTTGTACAAAATTTCTGCCCAATCTGATGAATATTGCGCCCTCTTGAGGCTCAAGAAGTCAATATCCTAGATCGGTTTATATGGCAGTTATACCAGGTTATGAACCGATATGAACCATACTAAGCACAGGCTCACGGAGTCAAGATCCAATATCGGTTTATATGGCAACTATACCAGGTTATGAACCGAATAAGAATTGCGTCCTCTAGAGGCTTAAGAAGTCAAGACCCAATATCGGTTTATATGGCAGCCATATGGAAACATGGACCGCTTTGCACATTTACAATCCCAACCGACCTACACTAATAAAAAGTATTTGTGCTAAATGTCAAGCGCATAACTTTATCCTTGGAAAGTTATCATGCTTTCCACCGACGGACAGACAGACGGACGGACAGACGAACGGACATGGCTAGATCGACTTAAAATGTCATGACGATCAAGAATGTATATACTTTATGGGGTCGGAGGCACATATTTTGATGTGTTACAAACAGAATGACGAAATTAGTATACCTCCATCTTATGATGAGGGGTATAATGAAATTGTTGCGCTTTGTTTGTTTGTTTGTCTTTTCTCTATAGACTTCCCCATACCCCAATTTTCAGAAACCTCAGATCTAGATTTAAGCGATTATTTGCATGCCACCATATGGTAACCCAAAAACACGGTCGATTTAAAACTTTGGATTCAAATAACCTGGAGAGACGCTCCATCCCAAAACCCACCCGATCGGACAATATGGGTATCAAATGAAAGGCCTTTAAGCGTAGAGTACGAGGTTAGTTTAGGTAAAAGTGGCAGTCCTTTACTGGCACACTTAGACATTTTTAAGTCCATTGTGATACCACAGTATCGACAGACCAAGGCTTCTGGTGGGAATCGATCCCACGACCCCTGCATTGGTAATCTTATCAGGCTACCAACTTGGCTACCGGGGCGCCCAGGAGTACGAACTTGGTATACAAATTTCACCCTATGTGTTTGGGGGGTCCCCCACCCCTAAAAAACCCCCAGTAAGACACTTTCACCGCTTTGGCTAATATAGGTATCAAGTGGAAGATATTTAAAAGTAGAGTAAGAATCTAACATAAAAATGTATCCCTTGGTGTCTGATGGGCCTCCAACCCCCAAAAGCCTCCAGCATGACATATTTACCAATTGCGACAATATGGATCAAATGAAAACAATTGTATGTAAAAGTAGAGTAAGAATCTGAGATAGAAATATATTCCTTGATGTCTGAGGTGCCTCCTTAGCGTCAAAAACACCTCAACAGGACATATTTACCAATAGGGACAATATGGATATCAAATGAATGGTCTTGGTAGTTGACTAGGAATCTGGTGTACTATGGGTAAGCAAAAAACCAAAATTTTGGATCAACTTTTTTTCAGTGTATAATATCCTTATGTCCAGGAACCCAACATAAAGGCAGATTATGAGACCTCTGAAATAATTTAAAACCTCTCGGCAGCCTTCAAAGCTGCTTGAATATCGCTGTATTTACAGATGTTAAGTTAGGTTAGGTTTAAGTGGCTTCCGTCCGACTCACTTAGACGTTTTCGTCCATTGTGATACCACAGGAACAGAAGAAGGAAGATACCTTCTAGTTCCTACCGTTGAGCCATCCAGATCGCTTTAAAAAGCCCAATAACTTGCGAATGTTCTCATCCGCTAATTCAGACAGGTTCTCAAAGAAATGAGAACCTTAAGTGGAACTGCTTCTGAATGCTAGTGCGGGACAGACACACAGAAGGTGTTCTACAGTCTCTTCGTCTTCGATGTCCTCACAGCTTCTGTCGTTGCTGGCAACCTTCAGTCCGTCAGCATGTTTTCCGATTAGACAGTGACCTGTCATGACGGACACAATGACTGAGACGTCTGTTCTAGTCAATGGCAGCAAATCGGTGGACCTCTTCAAGTCTAGATTAGGCCACATAGTTTTGGAATGCTCCCAAACCCCATTTTGTGACCATCTGTCATTCGAGCCTGGTTCTGAAAACTTAGCTTACATGTCGCTAGAGGCATACCCACAGATTCCAGTATCCCTGAAACGTGTAGGGTAGTTCCTAGTGTAGCAAGCTCGTCCGCTTTACAATTCCCTGGGATAGCTCTGTGGCCCGGCACGAAGAACAGGTCAATTTTGAACTGTTGCCATCTCGTTGAGAGATCTGCGACTGTCGAGGGCGGTTTTTGTGTTCAGAAATACGTTCTCCAGGGATTCAATGGCTGCCTGACTGTATGAGAAGATAATGACATTATATCTTAGCCATTCCACCACGTCCTTAATTGCAAGGATCTGTGCTTGATACACACTGCAGTGTTCGGATAACCTTTTCGATATGACCAGTTCTAGATCTTTAGAATACACCCCAAGCCCACCTGGTCTTTTAGTTTGAAACCATCAGGATAGAAGTCTATGAAATTTCTGTTACCAGGAATATCGTAATTCCAATCGTTTCTATCAGGAATAGTGGTACAGCAGTTTTTATCAAAAAGCGACTCAGGTAGGGTGTAATTCACACTGACTGCAACATCGGATATTGTTTCAAGGATAACATAGTGTCCCTAGCTGCGACATGACCAATGAGAAAGCTCCCTTAACCTCACGGCAGTGATCGCTGCAATTTGGGTAGCCACAATGTCCAGAGGCATAAGATGAAGCATAAAATTTAGTGCATTAGATAGTGTCGTCCCCAGTGCGGCTGTGATGCACAAACAAGCCGTATTTTGGATCCGGTTAAGTATTGAGCAATAGGTGGACTTTTGAAGCGCCGTCCACCAGACCACAACACCATATAGCATAATAGGTCTGACAACTGCAGTATATACCCAATGCATGACACGAGGTCTAAACCCCTCAACTTTTGCCAATGGCTCTCTTGCAGGTGAGTAGGTCGTGAGGGCTGTTTCAGTGGATTTGCATTTTTTATATGGATGCTGCTGCCGCGATACAGATGTTAGATCAATCAATTCCTCTGGCTATCATAATATCTTCCTTCCTACTCATCACAAAGACCTCTGCCTTGAATATGCTGAAATTATCACGCATAGGCAAAAAGGCGTTGATGTCATGTTCACCACAGTATATACCACAACCGGTCCCGTTTTCCATTTTAGAACCATATCTAAATATTAAAGTCTTTAAACCTAATCCGAACCTTCAGCCATTCCGTCAAAGACAGCATTATGAGTCCGCGGTCTACTATTTCTGTTCCAATTGTTAAACCCGTCTGCAGGACTTTTAATGTGCTGTCCAGTATACGAGTATGTATAACTGGAGTTTATCTAAAAAGGTCAAGCTGTAATAGTCTAAATAGAATCCTCTCTGTCGCCGTAATGCCCTGTGTAGATCGTGCATATGTTTCCCTTTATCCGTTACTGGCCAACAAAAATGACATCCATGCGTCAAAACTGGCCTTATCACTGCTAAGTACAGCCAGTGCATCAACATAGGTCGTACTGAAAGGCTTTGCATTCATAAAATTAACTGACGACCGCCGTCTGGACCCTACATGAAATCCTTAGAGGAAACTTTAATTTCTTTCTTTATCTCCAAAACCGTCCGATATCTTGTTCTCCTAGTTGTTATAACCTTAATGACCATTTAATGATCCATCCGCGTAGCATGAATTGCCAGATGTCATTATTACAGATCTGCCTATCCAATACCGTGCCGATGGCAGCAGTAACTTATACTCGGTCTAAAGTGTCGACTTAAATATCTGATCCGATACCTCTTCCATTTCATTCAGGTTTTTCTATAGTTGGTGCTATTATACCGCGATGAAAGGACCTGATCCTATCTTCTACCCATTTCCCATCGGCTTAAGTTTTTAGGCTGCAATGGCTGCTTCATACCTTATCCGTATGTCTTTGTGTCGGTTATCTAGAATAGTCTTCAGCGCCTTATTGGATCTCATCGTCCCACCATAGCCAAGAAAAATTGCTCTCTGAATCTGTAGTAATGTTCTTATTTTACTCCATCGCCATTCACCAAACTACTGAGGCTAATGTTAGTATTGGTCTAAGTACTCACCAGTAGAGCCAGTCGAATGTCTTCGGATTCAGGCCCCATTTTGAGCCTATAGCCCGTCTACATAATGGCCTTCCCAGTACACTCCAGAATATGACACTTCCAGTTCATTTTCCTTTACAAGATATCGTCGGCTATCAAAATATTTGGGTTGAGAAATCGTGCAGTCTCAAATTTCCCTACCATTGTCTTGCTCGTAAACAGTCGAAACGAAATTTTTTCTGGGTTTTCCAAACCAATAGGCTAGTCCAGGCGTATGCCATATATAAGATCCTTCCGGCTCTACCTCTAACCCTCTTACCCCTAACAAGTATTATAAAAAGTTTTAACGAGTTGCTTTAAACCCCAAAAAGTTGGTTTGAGACCAAAAAATGTTGTTGTATGTTTTTTTTTGTCATTGTTTTATTTTAAGTTTCCAGAAAAAGGTGCTCTGTAGTTTAGCAATTAGTTCATATAATTATCTGTATATGTCTTCTATCTGGAGTACCGCCAACTTCAGATGTTACATTACCAACAGAACCGGCAAGCTGGGGTGTTGCTTGAACAGCTAACAGCATAAAAGCAGCGATGGCGATAACTATAACGAATTTCATTGTATTATTATATCAGAGATTTCGAATTATCAAAAGACGAATGATGGTTAAGGCTTATGAGAAACTGTCTTATATAGAAGTTGGCTTAAAGCAAGATTTGATTTACAGGTGTCCTATTAAGGTCATACAAAATGATGGGGTTTTGTTTTCAACAAATGGAATTAAAGAAACATTTTCCGTTTATTCAATTTGTATTTTAACAACAAAAACGAATGGGCAGACAGAGTGACTAAGATTCGAAACAGGGTGTTATACTTAACAAAGCATCCAGCTATTCTTGTTTTTGCAAAATGTTCTTATGCTGGACTTAACCACAGCCAGACTCAATTTTGTTCCTTACAACATTACCGTATGACTTTTTATAATTTACGGCATTTGTTTGTAACACCCAGAAGAAAACGAGATGAACCCATTGATATGCATATGGATCGACTCATAATTACTTTCTAATTCGACTTATCCATGTCCGCCTGTCTGTCTGTTTGTCCATGTTCATTTGTGTACAACATACAGTACACAATGTTCATCCGATCGTCTTCAAATTTGGCATAGGCATCTCTTGTGGCCTAGAGACAAAGTTTATTGAAACTGAAGCAAGTAAAAGCATAATAAGTTCGGCCGGGCCGGTTCTTGACCAATTTCGACCGTACTAGGCACAGTTGTTGGGAGTCATAACAAAACACTATGTGCAAAACTTCAGCCAATTCGGATGAAAATTGAGGCTTCAAGGGCTCTAGCAGTCAAATAGGGAGATTGGTTTATATGGGAGCTATATCAGGTTCTTGACCGATTTGGACCGTAGTCGCAAAATTTCTGCCAAATCGGGTGAAAATTGAGGCTTCCAGGGGCTCAGGAAGTAAAATCGGGAGATCTGTTTATATGGAGCTATATGAGTTTATAAACCGATATAGACCGTACTTCGCTCCGTTGTTAGAAGTCATAACAGAACACTAAGTGCAAAATTTCCGTACTCGACACAGTTGTTGGGAGTCATAACAGAACACTATTTGCAAAATTTCGGCCAAATCCAATGAAAATTGAGGCTTCCAGGGGCTCAAGAAGTCAAACCGAGAGATCAGTTTATATGGGAACTATATCAGGGTCTTGACCGGTTTGGACTGTACTCGACGCAGTTGTTCGGAGACGAAATAGAATACTATGTTCAAAATTTCAGCCAAATCGGACAAAAATTGCGGCTTCCAGGGGCTCAGGAAGTCAAACCGGGAAATCGGTTTAAAAGGGACCTAATCAGGTTCTTGACCGATTTAACCGTACTCGACACAGTTGTTGAAAATCATAACAGAACACTATGTGCAACATTTCTGCCAATAAAAATTGAGGCTTCCAGGGGCTCAAGAAGTCAAATCGGTAAAAAATGTTGGCTTCCGTAGGCTCAAGAAGTCAAATCGTAAGATCGGTTTATATGGGAGCTATATCAGGTTCTTGACCGATTTAAATCGTACTCGACACAGTTCTTAGAATTCAAAATAGAATGCTACGTGCAAAATTTCAACCAAATCGGATGAAAATTGCGGCTTCCAGGGGCTCAGGAAGTCAAATCGGAAGGTCGGTTTATGTGGGACCTATATCAGGTTCTTGACCGATTTGAACCGTACTCGACGCAGTTGTTGGAAGTCAAAACAGAACACTATGTTCAAAATTTCGGCCAAATCGGACAAAAATTGCGGCTTCCAGAGGCTCAGGAAGTCAAAGCGAGAGATCGGTTTATATGGGAGCTATATCAGGTTCTTGACCGATTTAAACCGTACTCGACACAGTTGTTGAAAGTTGTAATAGAATACTATGTGCAAAATTTCAACCAAATCGGATAAAAATTGCGGCTTCCAGGGGCTCAGAAAATCAAATCGGGAGATCGGTTTATATGGGAGTTATATTCAAATCTGAACCGATATGGCCCATTTTCTGTTCCCATTGACCTACATGAATATAAAGTATCTGTGCATATTTTCAAGTGGCTGGCTTTACTTCGACAGACGGACGGACGGATACGGCTAGTTCGAATCAGATTTTTGAGACGATCAAGAATATATATACTTTATGGGTCCTAGATCAATATATGGAGGAGTTACAAACGGAATGACTAGATTAGAATATCCCCATCCTATTGTGGTGGGTATAAATAATCGAGTCAGATTTCAATATAACTGCGCTAAACATGTACGGATTTCAACAAGAGATGTGAGGCGATTAATAAGTTTTTTCCGAATTCCGGCCTGCGAAACTGCCCACTGATATATACGGGTAAGAAATCGCAACCTATTTGGTGGAACGGGGACGTAAGAAGACTAAGGCAGACTTAGGCTGACTACGAGGAGGCTGTATAATAGGGCAAACAAAACCAAGATACGTGCGAACTGGCACCTGTACAGGGAGTCGTTTAACAAGTACAAGTAGCCGATTTAGACCGTACTAGGCAAAGTAATTGAGAGTCAGAATAAAATACGTCTGGCAAAATTTCCGCCAAACCTATTAATAATTGGGCCCTCTAACACTAAAGAAGTACAGATCCAGGGTCGGTTTACATGGCAGCTATGTCAAAACATGGAGCGATATAGCCCATTTACTATCCCAACCGACCTACACTAAAAGGAAGTATTCATCAAAAATTCAAGCACCCACCTTTATTCCTAAAAAAGTTAGTGTGCTATCGACAGGCGGACGGACGACTTAGAATGTCAAGACGATTAGGTTAGATTGAAAAGAGGGTGCAGATATTAATCTGCCACATGCCACTATAAACATGCATCTTAACCAGTAATCGGCTTGTTGTGCGCTCTTGAAACTGAAAAGTAACATCGAAAAAAGAAAATTTTAAGTTAGGAATTCTGTGCTCCTCCTCCTTGTTCTCCATATCTCTGTCCTAAGTTTGTTCATGTCTGATATCGTGTCCCCACGTATGTGTCTGTGTCAGTTTGCCGCAAAAACAGGGCAATGACAAAGAAAATGCTCCAAAGTCTCATCATCTTCCCCACATGTCCCACAAATGCTATCATTTGCCGCACTAATTTTACATAAGTGAGCTCGTAGTTCTATGTGTCCCGTTATGATACCAAAAGCTATTGTGACCTCCTTCTTACCTCCTTCCAGTAATAGCCTCGTCCTCTCACAATCCGGATCACCCCATAGGATTGTCGCCGTCCTACCGACCGTTTCGCTGTTCCACAATGTTGCATGCGCATTCATCGCCCACTCCCTTAAATCAGACTGCATCGATCCGAATGGCTTTGGTTTAACCAAGACCTACCAGGGTCTCCAAATTCGCCTAATTATTGCAAATCATCTCACATTTACTATGTAAAATTTCATGTAGATATTCGTATCCAAACATATGGGATTGCCCCAAAAGTAATTGCGGATTTTTTAAAAGAAAATAAATGCATTTTTAATAAAACTTAGAATGAACTTTAATCAAATATACTTTTTTTACACTTTTTTTCTAAAGCAAGCTAAAAGTAACAGCGGATAACTGACAGAAGAAAGAATGCAATTACAGAGTCACAAGCTGTGAAAAAATTTGTCAACGCCGACTATATGCAAAATCCGCAATTACTTTTTGGGCAACCCAATATGTAATCCAAATTTTTTGTGGCAACTACGGGCTAAAGAAATAACAGAAAAATCTTTGTGCTCTCAAATTTTGACAACAAAAAAGCGAAATAAAGGATATTTAGAAAATGTAAACGACGCAAACAGCATGACATTGAGAGCAGAATTTTGTTTGCGGCATGTTCTTAGATAACTCTCATTCTATATTCACAAGCGCCACCAACCAATCTATGTGCAAACTTCAAATTCTTCATCTGTGTAATTGTCTTGGCATTTGTACACGCTACTAAACTTGTGGATTTTATCACAGTCACTACATCATTACCTTTTTGGGCACGTTGCAGATGGAGCTGGCAGCCATAAAAAATATCCCCTAAGCATTCACTTTACTTTATACCCATCACCATAGGATGGGGGTATACTAATCTATTCATTCCGTTTGTAACACCTCGAAATATTGATCTAAGACCCCATAAAGTATATAAAGGGTGAGCCTCATCGCTGAACAAAATTTGTCAAAATTTGAACACATTTCGAACCGAACACTGATTTTGGTAATAAAATTCAATGATTTGCAAGCGTTGCTCGTTAATTCATGATGAAATGTCAAAGCATACTGAGCATCTTTCTCTTTGACACCATGTCTGAAATCCCACGTGATCTCTCAAATACTAATGCATGAAAATCCTAACCTCAAAAAAATCACCCTTTATATTCTTGATCTTCTCCACATTCTGAGTCGACCTAGCCATGTCCGTCCGTCCGTCTGTCCGTCTGTCGAAATCACGATAGCATTCGAACTCGTAAAGTTTGCCGCTTAAAATTTTGCATAGATACTTTATATTGATGTAAGTCGTTGGGGATTTCAAATCGGATCAGATGGGGATTGAATCTCGGTTCAGATGTGGATATAGCTCCCATATAAAGCGATCTGCCTATTTGACTTCTTGAGCCCCTGGAAGCCACAATTTTCGTCGGATGTGGCTGAAATTTTGCACATAGTGTTCTGTTATCACTTTCAACCACTCTGTCAAGTACGGTCTACATCGGTCTATAACCTGATATAGCTTCCCCAAAAACCGATCTCCCTGTTTGACTTGTTGAGGCACAGGAAGACTCCATTTTTATCCGATTAGGTTGAAATTTTTCACATAGTGTTCCATTATGACTCTCAACAACTGTGCCAAGTGCGGTTGATATCGGTCTATAACCAGATATAGCTCCCATATTTTAGCAGAATCCATGGTGGTGGGTTTACAAGATTCGGTACTTGAATTGTCGCCAAATAAGATTTTTATTCAAAATGTCAAACTATTTAACATTTCGTATACATTTACGGCCTTGTTCGCAAAACTAGGATTATTAGACAGTTCTATAAAGGAAATCTTTAAAAAAAAAACCTATTTCTAACCTATATTAAATTTTGTGAATATAGGTGTTATTCTTGTTTTTACTTAAATATATTACTAGGACACAAAATATGGGTTGCCTAAAAAGTAATTGCGGATTTTTCATATAGTCGGCGTTGAAAAATTTTTTCACAGCTTGTGACTCTGTAATTGCATTATTTCTTCTGTCAGTTATCAGCTGTTACTTTTAGCTTGCTTTAGAAAAAAAGTGTAAAAAAAGTATATTTGATTAAATTTCATTCTAAGTTTTATTAAAAATGCATTTACTTTCCTTTAAAAAATCCGCAATTACTTTTTGGGCAACCCAATATTACTAGGACACAAAATATTTAATTATTATGCATCAGCCTCTCCTGTGTTTTTCCAGCAGTTGTTTTACTATAACTTGTTTCTATAAGGTTGCTATAACTTGCTATAACTGCCACGGCTTTTGTACTCACTACAAGACTAGTGCGGAATCCTTGCAATGCCTGAAAACGTTCCAGATGGAGTTGGCAGTCATGTAAAACCTTCCCTTATTTTAACATTCCACATGGAGTTGGAAGTCATTGAAAAACCTTCCCTTGTACAATTATATACCCTTCTAACTTAAAATAAAATGGATAACAACTCAAGTTTAATGTCAAATTCGAAGTCTACTCCCAAATACATATCATTTAAATTCAATATTGGCATAATCATTCAAAATGCCTTTTTGGGGCATTTTTAGGTTTGGGGCCGGCCCCCAAGGTACTTAGGCACAAAATGTGATATTCGTACTCTACTCTCAAACACCTTTCATTTGAGTTCCATATGGTCCCCATCGGTCCACTTTTGATGTTGGACGGTGTTGTTGGGGTAAGAGAGTTTTAATTTTTTCTAAAATTTCTTACTCCATATTTTGGCTCGTGGTGTGAGCCGAATAGGGATAATCGAGACTGATTTCGGTCACCTGAAGTAGTAACTGCAGCCTTTGAAAGAATCGAAAGAGAGTCAGTGAAAATGGGTCTGGCAGTAAATGGAGATAAGACAAAATGGATGGTTTCCACTCCCAAAAAGCCTTGTACAACCGAGCAGATAAAGAACATGGAGAAAGTTGGGAACCACAACTTTGAGATAGTCAGTAACTTTATCTACCTCGGCACCGCCGTAACCGAAACGAATGACACCAGTTTTGAGATAAAGCGAAGAATAATACTTGCAAAATGGACTATGTAAGCAGTTTAGAAACAAAGCCACCTCTCGACAGACGAAGACTACATCTTACAAGACACTGATACTATCCGAGCTGTTATATGGTTCTGAAGCATGGGTACTTGTGCAACCAGATGAGGCAGTGCTTGGAGTATTTGAGAGAAAGATTCTTCGTAAAATATAAGGACCAGTTTGCGTTAACGGAGAATATAGGCGACGTATGAACCACGAGCTGTATGACGACGATAGCATAGTTACACGCATCAAAATACAACGGCTGCATTGGCTAGGTCATGTTGTCAGAATGGATGAAGAAGCTCCAGCAAAGAAGTCTTTTGAAGGCAAACACCGTGGTACACGCAAACCGGGAAGACCAAAAGACCGATGGGAAGATCAAGTTGTGGCAGACACCTCGAAACTTGGTGTCAGAGATTTTACAATGAGCGCAGAGATCGAGGCGCCGGGAACGCTATTCCGCGTTCGGAAGAAATATTCTGTCATAGCCAATTAAAGTAAGTAAAGTAAGATTTCGACCATACATGGCACAGTTGTTGAAAGTCCCCACAGAACACCACATGAAATATCTCAGCCAAATCTAAAAAAAATTGCGGCTTTCAGTGGCTCAAGAAGTTCAAATATGGAGAATTGTGGCTTCCAGGGGCTAAATATGTAAAATCGGGAAATCGGTTAATATGGAAGCTATATCAGGTTTTTAAAATCACGGCAGAATACTTTCCACAAACTTTTAGACAGATCGGACAAAAAATGCGTCTTCCAGTGGCTCAAGAAGTCAAATCGGGAGATCGATATGTATGGGAGCTATATCTGCCGTGATTTTAAAAAACTACGCTATTTACGGTTTAAATCGGTCTATTACCTGATATAGCTCCCATATAAACCGATCTCCCGATTAGGCTTCTTGGGCCCCTGGAAGCCCCTTTTTTTTTTGTCCGATTTGGCTGAAATTTTACACATAGTGTTTTGCTATGAATTCCAACAAATGTGCCAAGTATGATGCAAATCGGTCTATAATCGGTCTATATATATATATATATATATATATATATATATATAACTCCCATATAAACCGATCTCCCAATTTGACTTCTTGAGCCCTCATAATCCGCAATTTTTGTCCGATTTGGCTGAAAGTTTGCATGTGGTGTTCCGTTATGACTTCCAACAACTGTGCTTAGTACGGTCCAAATTGGTCTATAATCTGATATAGCTCCCATATAAACCGGTCTCCCGATTTTACTTCTTGAGCCACATAGTACCCATATAAGCCGATCTGCCGATTCGACTTTTTGATCTCCTGGAAAACACAATTTTTATCCGAATAGGCTTAAAATTTGTATATGGTGTTCTGTTATGACTTCTAGCAACTGTGCCAAATACGGTCCAAATCGGTATATAACCTGATATAGCTCCCATATAAACCGATCACCGATCTCTCAATTAGCCTTGTTCGGATCCTTGAAGCTTTCATTTTTGCCTGGTTTGGCAGAATTTTGGTATATATTTTGCGTAATTTTTTTGCAGAATCCATGGTGGTGGGTTCCCAAGATACGGCCCGTCCGACCTTAGCACGTTTGTACTCGTTAAAGACTCTTGGGAAGTAATATCTGATAGACAAACATTAAAAAAATTGTGTTATTATTGTTTTAAGTATATTTATTATTTATTTACTTATTTCGTTATATACAGTATCTTAAATATAACCCATTGAAAGTCAGAATATAATTGGTCTTTCTATAACTGTTTCAACCACTTGTCCATCGGACAATCCTATGGCATGGGAAACTATCCCACTGGCTTCTACAGGTCGTCCTCTTGTTACGTTTCCAGTTATTGTGCCAATAAATGAATTAATCGAATTGGCTGATACAATACCATCATTTGGTGTAACGGCACCTACGGTATTACCAGTTGCACTCACAGTAACACCAGCGCACGTGGCCAGAACCATAAATACAGTGTTGAGGAGAATGTTAAAGATTTGCATTTTTCTTTTGTGTGCGATGCAAAGTTGTCAAAAATCTACTGATCTCGAGTGCACTCAACTGCTTTTATTTTATATAAATAATAATTTAAGTATTGTTTTTTCCGATGACCTATATAAGGCCATCTCATTGTGTAAAGGTTGGATATTCGAAATTAAGACATACATATACGAAAATGTTTTTAATTTAGGTCGCATCGAGCTTGGCTTACTCATAACATTGGATCATTTGCCTATCTTATTAAAGATAATTTACAGAGTTAAATTTAGTATCTATTAGAGTCAGGATGAAGCACTATAAACGACAAAGTAATCTGAATGTTATAAAGGGTGGTTTTTTAAGAGCTACATGATAGTTTAAGAAAAAAAAAACATATAAAATTGAGAAATATGCGTGAAATCTTTATTTGAGTTGATGGTACAGTCCATATAATTTAATGTTTGAAGATTATTTCCTGGAAATGTTGACCTTGACTGCGCCTCAAATGGTCCATCCGCCATCCGAATGTCAAAATTGGACTCGTCTTAGCATACTATTTCCAACATTTCGGCCGGTATCTCACGAATAAATGCTTCAATGTTATAGTCCAATGCGTCAATTGAAGCAGGCTTGCCTATTTAGACATGAGCTTTCACATAGACCGAGAAAAAATAGTCTAAAGGCGTTAAATCGCACGATATAAGAAGCCAATTGGCCGGTCCCCAATGTGAAATAAAATGTTTACCGAACTCACCTTTCAATAAGTCCACTGTTACGCGTGCTGTGTGGCTTTTTGAAACCAAGTTTCATACAAGTCACGCTCTTTCATTTTGGGCAATTCACATCATCTTAGAAGAAGTACGGTCCAATGATGCCGCCAGCCCATAGACCGCGATAAATTGTGACTTTTTCTATATGCATTGGTAGCTCTTGCAATGCTTTTGGCTAATATTCACTCCATAAACGACAATTCGGCTTATTTACGTATCCATTGATCGAATAGTAAGAAAAAACAGAGCACGCATTTTGATAATAAAATTCAATCATTTGTAAGCGTTTTTCGTTTGTATGATGATTCATGGTAAAATTATAGACTAAACTGAAGATGTTTGATAGTGAAACAAAACACGAAACGTGGGTGAGCTGTTTAAACCATGTTGCCAAAAAGGTAAAGGTAGCTCAAAAATTACCCTTTAGATACCTGATACTGGGTTCTTTCTCAGCCAGGCACTAGAAGAATTGAGAGTCGTAAATCCATATAGAATCAATGCGTTTGTCTTTTCATCCTAGTGCACCACAAAGTAAGTTAAAAGACCGTTAGTTGTGAAGAGAATTCGGAAGGAAAAGAGGGAAGTTGAAAAATCACAATTGGACTTAATTTGACCCACGTGGATATCTAGACACTTAAGGTCTTGTTATCGGCCGATTTACACTAATGAGGCCGTAATAGCAAACATTTCGACTGATCTTAATGTAAATTTTCGGGTAATTTCATCTAAATCCGGCAGATTGTGACGTAGCTCGCAAAAAAATAATTTTTGGGTCTAGTTTCATTCATTCTATAACTCTTGCATGATTCCATATTAAGATGAGACAAGTAAAAACATGCTAAGTTCGGCCGTGCCGAATCTTGGGAACCCACCATCATTCATACTGCTAAAATATGGGAGCTATATATAGTTATAGCCGAAGTGAACCGTTCTTGGCGCAGTTGTTGAGAGTCATAACAGAACACTATCTGCAAAATTTCAGCCAAATCGGATAAAAATAGGGTTTGTAAGGGCTCAAGAAGTCAAAGCCGGAGATCGTTTTATATGGGAGCTATATCATGTTCTTGACCGATTCAAACCGTACTTAGCACAGTTGTTGGAAGTCGAAAAGAACACTATGTATAAAATTTCGGCCAAATCGGATGAAAATTGCGGCCTCCAGGGGCTCAAGAAGTCAAATCGGGAGATCGGTTTATATGGGAGCTATATCGGGTTATAGACCGATGTAGACCGTACTAACAAAAGTTGTTGATGTTGTGTCAAATTTGAGCCAAATCGGACAAAAATTGTGGCTACCATGGGTTCAAGAAGTCAAATCGGGATATCGGTTTATATGGGAGATATATCAAGTTCTTGACCGATTTAGACCGTACTTAGCACAGTTATTGGAAGTCGTAACGGAACACTTTGTGCAAAATATCAGCCAAATAGGACAAAAATTGCGACTTCCAAGTGCTCAGGAAATCAAATCGGAAGATTGGTTTATATGGGAGCTATATTTAAATCTGAACCGATCTGCGCAAAATTTCAAGCGACTAGCTTTACACGTTCGACCGCTATCATGATTTCGACAGACAGACGGACGGCTAGTTCAAATTAGAATTTCCAGACGATCAAGAATACACATACTTTATGTAGTTAAAAACGGATCATTATCCGTTCAACAATAAGATATTTTTATACCCTACACCACCAATGTGGTACAGGATATTATAAGTTTGTGCCTTTGTTTGAAACGCTAAGAAGAAGAAGAACAAGACCCATTGATAAGTAAACCGATCGACTCAGAATCACATTCCGATTCGATTGAGCAATGTCCGTATGTCCGTCTGTGAGTCCATGTATTCTTGTAATCAAGGTACAGGTTGTATTTGTTGTCCAATCGTCACGAAATGTTCACATATCACTTTTTTGGCTTAAGGAACGATATTTTTGGTAAAAATCGGTTCAGATTTAGATATAGCTCCCATATATATGTATCTTCCGATTTGCACTTAAATCGCCGTAGTCGCTACAATTTTCAACCGATCTGCACAAAATTGGGCACGGATTATTTTGTTACTGATCTCAACATATATGCAAGATTTCATCAATATCGGTTCAGATTTGGATATAGCCCCCACATATATATTTAGCGCCGGGTTCGCTCTTATGTGCAATGTCGAAAAAGATCGGTTCAAATTTAGATGTGGCTCTCATATACATATATCTATTGTCCGAATTTATAATTGTATGATAGATGTTGGGTATAATACAGTCGGCTCCGTCCGAATTTTGCCCTTCCTTACTTTTTATACCCTCCACCATAAGATGGGGGGTATACTAATTTCGTCATTCTGTTTGTAACTACTCGAAATATTCGTCTGAGACCCCATAAAGTATATATATTCTTGATCGTCGTGAAATTTTATGTCGATCTAGCCATGTCCGTCCGTCTGTCCGTCCGTCCGTCCGTCCGTCCGTCCATCCGTCCGTCCGTCCGTCCGTCCGTCCATCCGTCCGTCCGTCCGTCCGTCCGTCCGTCCGTCGAAAGCACGCTAACTTCCGAAGGAGTAAAGCTAGGCGCTTGAAATTTTGCACAAATACTTCCTATTAGTGTAGGTCGGTTGGTATTGTAAATGGGCCATATCGGTCCATATTTTGATATAGCTGCCATATAAACCGATCTTGGGTCTTGACTTCTTGAGCCTCTAGAGTGCGCAATTCTTATCCGATTTTGATGAAATTTTGCACGACGTGTTTTGTTATGACATCCAACAACTGTGATAAGTATGGTTCAAATCGGTCCATAACCTGATATAGCTGCCATATAAACCGATCTTGGGTCTTGACTTCTTGAGCATCTAGAGTGCGCAATTCTTATCCGATTTTGATGAAATTTTGCACGACGTGTTTTGTTATGAGATCCAACAACTGTGCCAAGTATGGTTGAAATCGGTCCATAACCTGATACAGCTGCCATATAAACCGATCTTGGGTCTTGACTTCTTGAGCCTCTAGAGTGCGCAATTCTTATCCGATTGGAATGAAATTTTGCACGACGTGTTTTGTTACGATATCCAACAACTGTGCCAAGTATGGTTCAAATCGGTTCATAACCTGATATAGCTGTCATATAAACCGATCTTGGGTCTTGACTTCTTGAGCCTCTAGAGGGCGCAATTCTTATCCAATTTGAATGAGTGTTGGCACGTAGTATTTTGTTATGATATCCAACAACTGTGCCAAGTATGGCTCAAATCGGTTCATAACCTGATATAGCTGCCATATAAACCGATCTGGGATCTTGACTTCTTGAGCCTCTAGAGGTCGCAATTATTATCCGATTTGCCTGAAATTTTGTACGACGGATTCTCTCATGACCATTAACATACGTGTTTATTATGGTCTGAATCGGTTTATAGCCTGATATAGCTCCCATATAAATCGATCTCTCTATTTTACTTCTTGAGCCCACAAAGGGCGCAATTCTTATTCGAATTGGCTGACATTTTACACAGGTCTCCAACATATAATTTAATTGTGGTCCAAACCGGATCATATCTTGATATCGCTCTAATAGCAGAGCAAATCTTCTCTTTTATCCTTTTTTTGCCTAAGAAGAGATGCCGGGAAAAGAACTCGACATATGCGATCCATGGTGGAGGGTATATAAGATTCGGCCCGGCCGAACTTAGCACGCTTTTACTTGTTTTTTTTTTTTTTTTCTAGCCCACTGTGCGTTGTTGTATTCACTTGATAACATAAGTCTCCGCATATGAGTGTTTTTATACCTACCACCGAAGGATGGGGGTATATTCATTTTGTCATTCCGTTTGCAACACATCGAAATATCCATTTCCGACCCTATAAGGTATATATATTCTTGATCAGCGTAAAAATCTAAGATGATCTAGACATGTCCGTCCGTCTGTCCGTCTGTCTGTTGAAATCACGCTACACTCTTTAAATATAGAGATATTGAACTGAAACCTTGCACAAATCCTTTCTTTGTCCATAAGCAGGTTAAGTTCGAAGATGGGCTACATCGGACTATATCTTCTTATAGCCCCCATATAAACCCACCCGCCGATTTAGGGTCTTAGGCCCATAAAATCCACATTTCTTATCCGATTTTGCTGAAATTTGGGACAGTGAGTTGTGTTAGGCCCTTCGACATCCTTCGTCAATTTGGCTCAGATCAGTCCAGATTTGGATATAGCTGCCATATAGACCGATCCTCCGATTAAGGGTCTTAGGCCTATAAAAGTCACATTCATTATCCGATTTTGCTGAAATTTGAGACAGTGAGTTGTGATAGGCCCTTTGACATCCTTCGTCAATATGCCACAGATCGGTCCAGATTTTGATATAGCTGCCATATAGACCGATCCTCCGATTTGGGGTCTTAGGCCCATAAAAGCCACATTTATTATCCGATTTTGCTAAAATTTGGGACAGTGAGTTGTGTTAGACCCATCAACATCTTCCTTCAATTTTGCCCTGATCGGTTCAGATTTGGATATAGCTGCCATATAGACCGATCTCTTGATTTAAGGTTTTGGGCCTATAAAAGGCGCATTTATTGTCCGATGTCGCCAAAATTTAGTACAGTCAGTTAAGTTAAGCCCCTCAACATACTTCTGCAGTATGGCACAGATCGGTCCAGATTTGGATATAGCTGCCATATAGACCGATCTATAGGTTGTAGGTTTTGGGGCCATAAAAGCCACATTTATTTTCCGATTTCGCCGAAATTTGGGACAGTGAGTTGTGTTAGGCTTTCGGCATCCGTGTCGTATATCGTTCAGATCGGTTTATATTTGGTCCAAATCGGAACATATTTCGATATAACTGCTATGGGACATAAGGTATGCATCTTTCACCGGATTTTGATGAGAGTTGGTTTACATATACACCCGAGATGGTGGGTATCCAAAGTTCGACCCGGCCGAACTTAACGCCTTTTTACTTGTTTTTTAATAAGCTCTGCTAAAAATTGCAGATAAAACCTTTTTCGCAACAATCACATGTGCTTGTGAAACAAAAGCCAGAATCAAATATGAAGCTTTTGTTATTGTTCCATTAAGCCACCAGACTTTTTTCTGAAATGTGTTTCAGTGTATATATGCTAAAATTATATTTTGTAAAATTTTTAAAACAATGAAATATAAGCTATGGGTGCACTCCTTTTTAATACCCTTCACCGTAGGTTGGGAGTATATTAACTTAGCCACTCCGTTTATAACACCTCGAAAAATTGGTCTAACACTTCACAAAGCCATATATGTTCGTCCATCCTTCTGTCGAAAGCAAGCTTACTTTCGTACGAGTAAAGGTAGTCCCACGATTTATTGATTTAGCTAGGTTAGTATTTTAATTGTTCTTCTTGAGCCTTTACAGGGGGCAAAATCTACAATAATTATCCAAGTATGATCTGAATTTCCCGATTTAACATCTTGAGTCTCTACAGGGCGCAATTCTTATTTAAATCCAAAAATTTTGCGCAATGATTTCTGTATTGATTCGAGCCAAACTTGGCAGAAGAATAAACTAAATTATTGTTGATTTCTAATGATGACCTCCCATTGTTTTGTTTCTAAGTTTCTGCTTATAAAGAAAAACCGTGGAAAGAACATCACACATGCGATCCATCTCAAAAGTTCATACCTTGGGGGCTAGATTTGGTGTAGTGTCATATATGTACTTCACATATCAAATTTCAGTTAACTAAGATAAGTCAGACCGATTTATGTTTATACCAGGAAATAGATATGTGGACTTAAGTAACGTCTGTCTGTTCATTATAGCCACCACCGAGGGATGGCGATATATTAATTTTGTCATTCCGTTTGCAACACATCGAAATATTCATTTCCGACCATATAAAGTACATATATTCTTGATCAGCGTAAAAATCTAAGACGATCTAGCCATGTCCGTCCGTCTGTCTGTCGGTTTACCCGTCTGTCCGTCCGTCTGTTCGTCCGTCTGTCCGTCCGTTTGTCTGTCCGTCCGTCTGTCCATCCGTCTGTCCGTCCGTCTGTCTTTTGAAATCACGCTTCCGTCTTCACAAATAGAGATATTAAAAAACTTTGCACAGATTCTTTATTTGTCCATAAAGCAGGTTAAGTTCGAAAATGGGCTAGGATCGGATTATATCTTGATATAGCTACCATATAGACCGATCCTCCGATTTAGGGTCTTAGGCTCATAAAAGCCACATTTATAATCCGATTTTGCTGAAATTTGGGACAGTGAGTTGTGTTAGGCTCTTCGACATCCTTTGTTAATTTGGCCAGGATCGGTCCAGATTTGGTTATGGCTGCCATATAGACCAATCCTCCGATTTAAGGTCTTAGGAACATAAAACCCACATTTATAATCCGATTTCGCTGAAATTTGGGACAGTGAGTTGTGGTAGGCCCTTCGACGTCCTTCGTTGATTTGGCCCAGATCGGTCAAGATTTGGTTGTAGACCAATTCTCCGATTTGGGGTCTTAGGCCCAAAAAAGCCACAATTATTATTCGATTTTGCTGAAATTTGGGACAGTGAGTTGTCTTAGGCCCTTCGAAATATTTCTGCAATTTGGCGGAGATCGGTCCAAATTTGGATATAGCTGCCATATTGACCGATAATCCGATTTATGGTCTTAGGCCCATAAAAGACACATTTATTATCCGATTTTGTTGAAATTTGGTACAGTGAGTTGTCTTAGGCCTCTCGACATCTTTCTTTAATTTGGCCTAGATCGGTTCAGAGTTGGATGTAGCTGCCATATAGACCGAAATCTCGATTTAAGGTTTTGGGCCCATAAAAGGCGTATTTATTGTCCGATGTCGTCAAAATTTGGGACAGTGAGTTAAGTTAAGATACTTAACATACTTTTGTAATATGGCACAGATCGGTCCAGATTTGGATATAGCTGCCATATAGAGCGATATATCGATTTAACATCTTGGCCCTATAAAGGGCGCATTTATTATCCGATTTCACTGAAATTTGACACAATGACTTATGTTAGGCTTTTCGACATCCGTGTCGTATATGGTTCAGATCGGTTTATTTTTAGATATAGGTACTGTACTTATTAATATTTGGTCCAAATCGGAAAATATTTAGATTTGGACCAAATAAGGTATGCAATTTTCACCGTTTTTTGATGAAAGGTGGTTTACATATATGCTCGAGGTGGTGGGTATCCAATGTTCGGCTTGGCCGAACTTTACGCCTTTTTACTTGTTTTTGTTTAACAAAGACATGTAGATGAGTTTGAAGTAAAATTTGAAAAACAAATGTCAATTTTAAAGGTTATTATGTGTATCAACTATTGGGTTGCACAAAAAGTAATTGCGGATTTTTCATATAGTCGGCGTTGACAAATTTTTTCACAGCTTGTGACTCTGTAATTGCACTCTTTCTTCTGTCAGTTATCAGCTGTTACTTTTAGCTTGCTTTAGAAAAAAAAGTGTAAAAAAAGTATATTTGATTAAAGTTCATTCTAAGATTTATTAAAAATGAATTTACTTTCTTTTAAAAAATCCGCAATTACTTTTTGGGCAACCCAATACAAAATAAGCAAGTAGCACGTACAGACCATATGAGTGTATATTTTTTACACCCTACACCACCACTGTGGTACAGGGTATTTTGAATTTGTGAATCCATATATTCTTGTAATCAAGGTACAGGTTGCCTTTGTTGCCCAATGGTCACAAAATTTAGCATATGTCGCTTTTTTGGCCCAAGGACGAAAGCTACTGACTTTTGTAAAAATCGGTTCAGATTTAGTTTTAGCACCCATACATATGTAGCGCCCGATTTGCACTTAAATGGCCGTAGTTAATTTAATTTTTAACTGGTCTACACAAAACCTGGCACGGATTGTTTTGTTACTGATCTCAATATTTGTGCAAGAGTTAGTCAAAATAGTTTCAGTTTTGGATACAGCTCTCACAAATATTTATCGCCGGATTTGAAGTTAAGAACTTTCAACCAACAGATGTCGATACTGAGCCACTGTGCAACGAAACAGACGAAATGAGCCTAGTTCCATACGACGATGTAGAGTTAAAAAAAATCTGACTGAATAAGTTTAAAGCAAACCAGGTCATATGAAATAATTAACAAAATATAAAACAGTATATGCTGATGGCAGGCCACGTATTATCATCAGTTGTCTTTTGAAAGTTAACAATAACGGAACAAAAAAATGAAATTCGGTAAAATTTTCCTAATCACTGCCTCACTGATCTTGACGATCAACGGTGTTTGTGCTGCACCTAAACCAGAACCCCAGGATCCTATAGGAGGTCTTACCCAGACTCTAAGTGGAATTGTCGGAGGGATTGGCTCAGCAGTGGGGGGCATTGCTGGAGGACTAACCGGAGGACTAACCGGAGGAGGAGTTACAGGACTTGTTTCTCAAATTGTTGGACCACTTCTTGGAGCAAATAATAGACCACTTGTAGGATGATTTCAAGTGAATATTGCAAATTTGATCTATTGATATTTTATGAAGCATTGACATGAAAAGAAAGCAAAAATTAACATTCATCACATATATACACATTCTTTTCGGTTAATATTAATTTAAGTAAAAACGAGTGAAAACGCATTTAATTCAGCCATGTCGAACTTTGGATAACTACCACCACTGAAAATGAGCAGTTTGTAAACCCAAAAAACTTATTCAGGAATTCGGTCTTATAGAAATTATTGTGCTATTGAGAAAGCAAATAAGGCGAGTTCGAAACATGAAATATTTATTGGCTACTAAAGCAACTCACTGTACAGAATTTTAGGGAAATCTGGAAAAAACATTGATTTTTATTGGGCTAGCTACACCAGATACAGTTCGATCTCAAAGTACTCGGCACAGATTCCAAAAGCTCCAATAAAATTCGCCGTCTCAAATTTTAGCGTAATCGTAAAAAAAATTCCTATTTTCTATATCCAATATCTTAAATCGGAATATCGGCATAAATGGTGGATAAAGGGTGATTTTTTAATTATTATCGTTTTGACAACACTAGTTTAAACAGCTCACGTAAGTTTGATGTTTTGTTACGCTGTCAAACCTCTTCAACTTGGTTTATAATTTAACCATGAATCGTCTTACAAACGAACAACGCTTGCAAGTTATTGCATTGAATTATCAAAATGCATGCTCAATTAAGAAAGTTCAACGCGCGCTTTTTCCATTTTACGACGAAGTACATTTTTTGCTCAATGGGTACGTAAATAATCAGAATTTTCGATTTTGGAGTGAAGATCAGCCAGAAGCATTGCAAGAGCTAACAATGCATCCAAAAAAGTCACTGTTTGGTGCTGTTTATGGGCTAGTGCCATCATTGGACCGCACTTCTTGTGGGGCTATGTTTAAGCTCATGTCTATACAGACAAGCCCGCTTCAATTGAAGCATTGGAAGAAAACATTGAACCATTTTTTCGTGAGATGACGACCGAAATGTTGGAAAGTGTATCCCAAAATCGGACTATGCGGATGAACCATTTGAGGCGCAGTAATGGTCAACATTTGCATGAAATAATCTTCAAACATTATACTATATGGACCGTTCTATCGATATGGACCGTTCTATCGATTCAAATAAAGAATTTGTGTGTGTTTTTTTACCCTCCACCATAAGATGGGGGGTATACTAATTTCGTCATTCTGTAACTACTCGAAATATTCGTCTGAGACCCCATAAAGTATATATATTCTTGATCGTTGCGATATTTTATGTCGGTCTAGCCAAGTCCGGCCGTCCGTCCATCTGTCTGTCGAAAGCACGCTAACTTCCGAAGGAGTAAAGCTATCCGCTTGAATTTTTGCACAAATACTTCTTATTAGTGTAGGTCGGTTGGTATTGCAAATGGGTCATATCGGTCCATGTTTTGATATAGCTGCCATATAAACCGATCTTGGGTCTTTACTTCTTGCGCCTCTAGAGTGCGCAATTCTTATCCGATTTGGCTGAAATTTCGCAAGACGTGTTTTGTTATGATATCCAATAACTATGTCAAGTGTGGTTCAAATCGGTTCATAACCTGATATAGCTGCCATATCAACCGATCTTGGGTCTTGACTTCTTGAGCTTCTAGAGTGCGCAATTCTTATCCGATTTGAATGAAATTTTGCTCGACGTGTTTTGTTATGATATCCAACAACGTTGCCGAGTATGGTTCAAATCGGTCCATAACCTGATATAGCTGCCATATAAACCGATCTTGGGTCTTGACTTCTTGAGCCTTCAGAGTGCGCAATTCTTATCCGATTGGAATGAAATTTTGCACGACGTGTTTTGTTATGATATCCAACAACTGTGCCAAGTATGGTACAAATCGGTTCATAACCTGATATAGCTGCCATATAAACCGATCTTTGGTCTTGACTTCTTGAGCCTCTGGAGGGCGCAATTCTTATCCGATTGGAATGGAATTTTGCACGACATGTGTTGTTATGATACCCACAACTGTGTCACGTATAGTTCAAATCGGTCCATAACCTGATATAGCTGCCATATAAACCAATCTTGGGTCTTGACTTCTTGAGCCTCTAGAGGTCGCAATTATTATCTGATTTGCCTGAAATTTTGTACGACGGATTCTCTCATGACCATTAACATACGTGTTTATTATGGTCTGAATCGGTCTATAGCCCGATACAGCTCCCGTATAAATCGATCTCTCTATTTTACTTCTTGAGCCCCCAAAGGTCGCAATTCTTATTCGAATTGGCTGACATTTTATACAGGTCTCCAACATGTAGTAATATAATAATAGCAGAGCAAATCTTTTCTTATATCCTTTTTTGCCTAAGGAGAGATGCCGGGAGAAGAACTCGGCAAATGCGATCCATGGTGGAGGGTATGTAAGATTCGGCCTGGCCGAACTTAGCACGCTTTTATTTGTTTACACTTTTTTTCTAAAGCAAGCTAAAAGTAACAGCTGATAACTGACAGAAGAAAGATTGCAATTACAGAGTCACAAGCTGTGAAAAAATTTGTCAACGCCGACTATATTAAAAATCCGCAATTACTTTTTGGGCAACCCAATATATGGACCGTTTTGTCGATATCGACCGTTCTATCGATTCAAATAGAGAATTTGTGTTTTTTTTTTTTTTTTGTTTGAAAAACTTTTCTATATTTCTTAAAAAATCATCCGTTACAATAATGTGTCAGAAAAAAGACGCTATATGCTGATAACGTAGTCATTGCGGTTAAAGTTTCTCAGCGCTCTTAGAGATATATAGGCCAAGAAAGGTCATTCTTGCCCTATAGGTATATACTGCAGTTTTCAGACCTATAATGCTATATGGTGTTGTGGTGTTGTGGTCTGGTGGACGGCGCTTCAAAAATCCACCTACTGCTCAATACTTAATTGTGTCCAAAGGATGCCTTCTTTGTGCATAACAGCCGCACTGAGGACGACATCATCTGATGCACCGAATTTAATGCTTCATCTTATGCCTCAGAATTTATCCTCGATACAATATCTGATGTTCCATGCAGTTTGGATTACACCCTATCAGAGCCGCTTTTTGATAAAAAGTATTGTAACACTATTGCTGATAGAACCGCTTGGAACTACCATATTACTGGTAAGAGAAGTTATATAGACTTCTATACGGATGGTTCCAAACTAGACGACCAGGTGGGCTTTGGGTGTACTCTGAAAAACTAGAACTGGTCATATCGCGAAGGCTACCCGACCACTGCAGTATGTATCAAGCCGAACTCCTTGCAATTAAAAAAGTGGTGGAATGGCTTAAATATAATATATTGGGTTGCCGAAAAAGTAATTGCGGATTTTTCATTTAGTCGGCGTTGACAAATTTTTTCACAGCTTGTGACTCTGTAATTGCATTCTTTCTTCTGTCAGTTATCAGCTGTTTTTTTTAGCTTGCTTTAGAAAAAAAGTGTAAAAAAAGTATATTTGATTAAAGTTCATTCTGAGTTTTATTAAAAATGCATTTACTTTCTTTTAAAAAATCCGCAATTACTTTTTGGGCAACTCAATAATAACGACAATTGGCAAAAATATCTTCTCAAACAGCCAGTGGCGGTTACCGAAACTGAATTATCATTTATACAAGGCCCAATGTTACAGGCAGTGTGAATTGCAAATTGCCTGAGCCGCTTATTGATAAAAAGTTCTGTACCACTTTTCCTGATGGAACTCATTGTAACTACAATATCCCTGGTAATAAAAGTCACTATTCCTATACGGATGACTCCAAACTAGGCTTCCAAGTGGACTTTGGGGTGTTGTCAGATGAACAAGGACTGGTCATACCGAGAAGGTTACGCGACCACTGCAGTGTGTATCATATTTATCATCTCAGACAGCCAGGCAGACATTAAATCCCTGGACAAAAAATTTCTGAACTCAAATACCACCCTCGAATGTAGCACATCTCCCAACGAGGTGGTTGAAGTGTTCAAAATTCATCTGTCTTGGGTGCCGGGCCACAGAGATTTCGCAGGGAAAGTAAGAAAAGACTAGATTACAAGACTATGAACCAACTTAGACATTCCAGTAGAACTGAAATCAGTGAGTACGCCTACAGCGACATATAAGCTATGTCTTCAAGAGCAGTCCGAAGTGCAACGAATGATAGATGGTCACAAAAGAGGAGTTGTGAACACTTCAAAATTATGTGGCCCAATCTAAACTTGAAGAGGTCTACCGCATTGCAGTCGCTGGTTAGAACAGACGTCTCAGTCATTGTGTCCATCATGACGGGTCACTGTCTGATCGGTAAACATGCTGCCAGATTGAAGTATGTAAGTAACGATTTCGGCAGAAGCTGTGAGGACGTCGAGGAAGAAGAGACTATGCACCCATTGAAAGAATTAAGCACGGTTTTGGCAAATTGACCACATTTGTTCATAATAGCGAATCAACACACAGATGTTATCAGTTCAACCACAAATGAAAATAAACCAACACTGGTTTTTGTGAATGAAACGTCTACACCCGTTTACAATCTGACAACGTCTAGTAAAAGTTTTTTGAAAGATTACAAAAAGTTTTTGTGTACTTATGAATAACGAACCCGTGTTCCACCCATTGAATGTTAACCGCCTTACCAAAATCACCACACCCAGTTATGTGCATGCAATGTTTTTAGAACCATTCAAACTTAAGTTTGGTATATATACAAATTTTTTAGGGATGATGTTTATAACGGTTGTTGCATGAATCAACAACGCGTGTTCACAAAATCATCCACGCTTGTTTACAATATTTCCAACAACATCTGTGTGTGGTAATGACAACATTGGTTCATGCTTTTGCAACGTATATCAGTGTAGAACATCTGCCGTGTATGTTCCGCACTGGCAGTCAGAAGGAGTTCCACTTTAAGGTCTCACTTCTTTAAGAACTTGTCCGATGTAGCAGATGTGAACTTTCGCAATTTGTTGGGCTTTTTAAAGCGATTTGTATGGTTCAATGGTAGAAACTAGAAGGTAATCTCCTTCTCTTGCTCCTGTGGTCTCACAATGGACCAAAACGTCTGAGTGAGTCTGATGGCAGACTTCCACTTGAACCTAACCTAACCTTTTGTAAGCCTGTATCTGCAATACAGTGTGCCAGTGTTGATCATTACTGCATCAATAATGACTATAATGGTGCATGATTTTGCAACGTATTTTTTCTATCAGTGTAGAACATCTGCTGTGTCTTTCCCGCACTGGCAGTCAGAAGGACTTCCACCTTATGTTCTCACTTCTTTAAGAACTTGTCCGATGTAGCGGATGTGAACTTTCGCAATTTGTTGGGCTTTTTAAAGCGATGGTAGAAACTATTGTAGAAGGCAACCTCCTTCTCTTGCTCCTGTGGTATCACAATGGACCAAAACGTCTGAGTGAGTCTGATGGCAGACTTCCACTTGAACCTAACCTAACCTTTTGTAAGCCTGTATCTGCAATACAGGATGCCAGTGTTGATCATTACTGCACCGATTCGCATGATTTTGTTTTTGAAAGACAGACAAAAGGCAGAACATTCCTAAAACTTTTTATGTATGTATATAAAATTGCAAGAAAAAAAAGCAGTATAATATATTCTTTAGTTTTTATATTTTCAAATTTAAAAACAGAATACGATAAATTTAATTTATTTACAAAGTTTTCCTACAGGAATTCCAAGAAAAACATGGCATCTGAAAAAAAAAATAATTTAGACATTAGGAAATAATTTGTAATTTTTTTTTTTTTTTTGTCTGAATGAAATGAAAGTTTCGTTTGTGACGCCTTCAAATATTGACCTTAGACCCCGTAAAATTCTTAAGTTCTAAGTCAACCCAGTCATATCCGTCCGTCCGTCCGTCCGCAGTGAATTATAAGATACCGTCGTTATGCATACTTACAATGAATTTAGTTTAAAGGGCTGTTACAGTATTGACGACTCCGCCAACAGTATCAAGGACGGGGGCGGCAGCGCTCAAAGCAGTTCCCACCAGAGGACCAGCGACACCGGTAACGGTATTAAGAACAGGAGCTGCAGCACCCAAAGCTGTTCCGACCAGAGGACCAGCAAGTCCGGTTACGGTATTAAGAACACCGCTAAGAGGATCACCACCATTACCGCCAAGAAGTCCACCAAGCAGATTTCCTAGATCAGGTGTAGGAGCAGGAGCACCTTGGGTACCCAAAACAATGCATGAAGCTACCACAACAGAGTTAAAGAATTTCATTTTGCTTGACGGTTTTTCGGACTTGTTTAAAGTTGCGAATGGAACTGATGTCTTAATTTCGAATTTGATGGCCTTTTATATAGCACTGCTTAGTAAATAGAAAAAAAACACACACACACACATATTTACCTTGAAGAGTGCGTAAAAAACATTTAATTTTGTTCTCTTTTAGAAGAAAGCTAATAAATAAAAGCTTTAGTTTAAAGTAGACAACAAAATTAAACAAATATGTCGCACATTCACTGAATGCTGAATTTAGAACCACTGTCATTATGATGCCACGATTTTATTATGCTAAAAAAAAATACAGTACCAAAAGTTTCCATTTTAAATATTGACGTTCGCAATGACAAATTTTAAAGTAGAAAAAAATTTTAAATTTATTGCTAGACTTTAGGTAAAAAGACGTATGGAAGCCAATTTCTGCACAAGCCAATTTCTGCAGCCCTTATACAATATCTATTCATATATCACATCGCATCTACTCGCTTAACTTCAATGGGATTTTATTCATACCAGAGACCTGCAAAGTAATCTTCTTTGTCAACGCCTGGGCTCGAATCTTGGCGAGACCATCAAACAAAAAAATTTCCCATCCTAATGCTGGAAACATTTGTAAGGTACTATGTAATGTAAAACTTCTCTTCAAAGAGGTGTTGCACTGCGGCACGCCGTTCGGACTCGGCTATAAAAAGAACTGCACTCATTGATTTGTGAGAAGTTCGCCCCTGTTCCTTAGTGGAATGTTCGTGGGCAAAATTTGCATATTGCAAGTTTTTATACCCTACACCACCACTGCGGTACTGGGAATTATAACTAAGTGAATTTGTTTGTAATACCCAAAAAGAAGAGAGATAAACTCATTGACAAGTATACCGATCTACTCAGAAAAACTTTGTGATTCTATTGGGTTGCCCAAAAAGTAGTTGCGGATTTTTTAAAAAAAAAGTAAGTGCATTTTTAATAAAACTTAGAATGAACTTTAATCAAATATACTTTTTTTGCTTTTTTTCGAAAGAAAGCTAAAAGTAACAGCTGATAACTGACAGAAGAAAGAATGCAATTACAGAGTCACAAGCTGTGAAAAATTACTTTTTGGGCAACCCAATATTTAGCTATGTCCGTCTGTCTGTATATCCATGTTAAATTGTGTACAAACTACAGGTCTTAAAATTTGTCACATATATTTTTTTTTTGGCTTAGAGACGAAGATTATTGAAATTGGGAAAAATCGGTTCAGATTTGAATATAGCTCCCATATATATGTTCGTCTGATTTGGAGTTAGGTCAAAGTTTGTCGATTTTGAAGTCAAGATCAGCCAGAAGCATTGCAAGAGCTATCAATGCACCAAGGCACAGTTTGGTGCGGTTTATGGGCTGGTGGCGTCATTGGACCGTACTTCTTCAAAGATGATGCGAATCGTAACGTAACTGTGAATGGTAAGCGTGAGAGAATATCCAACTTGTTTTTACCCAAAATGCAAGAGCCTAACCAGATGGTGCCACATGCCACACAACACGCGTAACAATGGACTTATTGAGAGGAGAGTTCGTTCGATTTAAAGCCTTTAGACTATTTTTATTGGGGCTATGTTAAAACTCATGAAGACATTGGAAGACAACATTGAAATAATTATTCGAGAGTTACAGTCCGAAATGTTGGAAAGAGTGTGCCACAATTTGACTAAGCGGATGGACCATTTGAGGCGCAGTCACGATCAACATTTGCATGAAACAATCTTCAAATATTAAATTACTAGCGGAACCGTGCCCGCTCCGCTGCGCCTTCTTTAACTCACTAATATCTTTTGAGGGTGGGGACACTTCGCCCTGAATGCGGATATCGAATTCGCGCCATTGTAGCCTATGATGCTGAACGCGTTCGAATCCTGGCGAGAACATCGCACAAAGCGGTGTTTATCCCCTCTTAATGTTGGCTACATTTGCGAGGTACAATGCCATGCATAGTAATTTGAAAAATTTTCCCCAAAGAGGTGTCGAAATGCAGCACGCCGTTCGGACTCGACTATAAAAAAAGTCCCTTAGCAATGAGTTTAAACTTGAATCATTGATTTGTGAGAATTTGATGATGTTCTTCCTTAGGGTAATCTTCTCATTAGGGGGGGATGGCACCTCAGACATTTCGCCTCAAATATGGATATCAAATTCGTTCTTTATTCCCAACGGAAATGAAGTTCAGTTTAGGGGTGCTTTAGGGCGTACCCCAAAACACTTGGCTCCAAAATTGAATATCCTTTTCTACTCTCAAACACCTTTCATTTGAGTCCCATATAGTCATAATGGTCAAATAACCCATTCGACGTATCTTTAGTAGGAAAAGCGCCACCTAGACTTGAACGTAAATTTAAGTGTCATATTCGTAAACTATTCTCCAATACCTTTCATTTGAGTTCCATATAGCCTTGATCGGCTAATTTGCCGATTTGGGGATATTTGAGGGTGAACCTAATATTTTATGCCATATTTAAAATCTACTGCCTAATACCTTTCGTTTGAGTCCCATATTGACATGAACTTCGAATATATATGCTTAAAGGGTTTTGGGGTTGAGCGGCCCGCCGAGTACTTGGACCCAAATTTTAATACCATATTTCTTTTCTGGTCTCCAGTATCTTTCATTTGATACCCTTATTGTGCCCATTGGACCACTTTCGGATATGGGTGACATTTTTGGGGTTATGGCGAGGGTCCGCCTCCACCCGATATCTAAAAATTATATAGCATATGTCTCCTTCCAGACAAACGTACACAATCTGTGAAAATTTTAAGAAAATCGTTTCAGCCAAGTATCGTATAGTCATAATGAGTCTAATGGGGTTTTTGAGGGTTGGCGTGACCCCCTATATTTCAATCTGATTGTGTATGCTAGATTCGATGGGGTTTTGGGGTTGGACGGCCCGATGGGTACTGAGACTCAAATGTTAATACCATATTCATATTCCACTCTCCAATGCCTTTCATTTGATACCTATATTGTCCCGATCGGTCCACTTTTGATTTTGGATATGTTCTTGTTATAAGGGGGGAGGTCCGGCCCCCTCCCGATATAAAAAACTAATACAGCCTATGTTTCCTTCCAGACCAACTATTTTCATATATAAGATATGTATTTTACTATCGATTCAAACAAAGATTTCAGGCATTTTTCTGAATTTGTGTGTTTTTATACCCACCACCGAAGGATAGGGGTATATTCATTTTGTCATTCCGTTTGCAACACATCGCAATATCCATTTCCGACGTAAAAATCTAAGACGATCTAGACATGTCCGTCCGTCTATCTGTTGACATCACACTACAGTCTTTAAAAATAGAGATATTGAGCTGAAACTTTGCATCGATTCTTTTCTTGTCCATAAGCAGATTAAGTTCGAAGATGGGCAATATCGGACTATATCTTGATATAGCCCCCATATATACCGATCGGCCGATTTAGGGTCTTAGGACCATAAAAACCACATTAATTACCCTATTTTGCTGAAATTTGGGACAGTGAGTTGTATTAGGCCTTTTGACATCCTTTGTCAATTTGGCCCAGCTCGGTTGAGATTTGGATATAGCTGCCATACAGACCGATCCTCCGATTTAGGGTCTTAGACCTATAAAAGCCACATTTATTATCCGATTTTGCTGAAATTTGAGACAGTGAGTTGTGTTAGGCCCTCCGACATCCATCGTTAATTTGACCCAGATCGGTCAAGATTTGGATATAGCTGCCATATAGACCGATCCTCCGATTTAGGGTCTTAGGCCCATAAAAGCCACATTTATAAACCGATTTTGCTGAAATGTTATGACAGTGAGTTATGTTAGGCCATTCGACATACTTCGTCAATTTGGCCTAGATGGGTCTAGATTTGGATATAGCTGCCATATAGACCGATATCTCGATTTGAGGTCTTGGGCCCATAAAAGACGCATTTATTGTCCGATGTCGCCGAAATTTGGGATAGTGAGTTGTATTAGGCCCTTTGACATCCCTCTTTAATTTGGCCCAGATCAGTGCAGATTCGGATATAGCTGCCATATAGATCGATCTCTCGATTTTAGGTCTTGGGCCCATAAAAGGCGAATTTATTGTCCGATTTCGCCGAAATTTGGAATAGTGAATTGTGTTAAGGCATTCGACATCTTCGTTCAATTTGGCGCTCATCGGTATAGATTTGAATATAGCTGTCACATAGACCGATATCTCGATTTAAAACCTTAGTCCCATAAACGGAGCATTTATAATCCGATTTCACTGAAATTTAACAGTGACAGTGACAGTGACATATGTTAGCCTTTTCGACATCCGGTTAATTTTTACATATAGCCACTAATAAAGATCAATATTTTCTTATACACAATTGATCAATGACTTGTACTTATTAGTATTTGGTCCAAATCAAAACATATTTCGATATTGCTGCTATGGGGCATAAGATATGCATTTTTCACCGGATTTTGACGAGTTGTGGTTGACATATATACCCGAGGTGGTGGGTATCCAAAGTTCGGCCCGGCCGCACTTAATGTCTTTTTACTTGTTGTTGTTTTTTTTTTTTTGTTTAATTCAATCAGTCGGCACCGCCTGACTTTTGCCTTTCCCTTTAATTTATTTCCAAAAAGGTAAAGTAAAACAAGTAAAAACATGTTAAGTTCATCCGTGCCGAACTTTGGATACCCACCTACATGGATATATTAATCATCCTTTTTTATAATAACTCCACTACCATGTCCATATTTATATCTAAATAGCGGATGGTCTCGATCATATTTTTCTCAGGCCCCAAGAACTCATACACAAGTAACAGTTTCGGCGATATGGCAGCTAAGTCCAAATATTTAAACCATATTTGGGTCGAATCTCAGGAGGCATAAAATAGCCCACTATCTCAAATTCAGCGTAAAATAGCCCCCTATCTCAAAAAAGCGAGCATTTATTACCCGCTTTTTTGAGATAGGGGGCTATTTTACGCTGAATTTGAGATAGTGGGCTATTTTATGCCTCCTGAGATTCGACCCAAATATGGTTTAAATATTTGGACTTAGCTGCCATATTTTGAGATAGGGGGGCTTCTGACCCTTGACCAGCAGATCGGTCCGAACAATATTTGGGTCAGATATCGGGAGGATTAAAACAACTTACTGTTTCAAATATCAGCGAAATCAAGTAATACATGCCGTCTAATGGGTTTCAGACCCTTAATCGGCGGATCGGTCTATACGGCTGCTATATCCAAATATGGTGCAATTTTGACCGTTCAAAAACTAAAGGTGCGTGCTGCAAAAAGAAATATTTATGCCAAATTTCATAACTTCATTTATCAAAATGAAGGCTGTAGAGTTACAACAGATGGACGGACAGACAAACGGACATAGTTAAATCGTCTTAGAATTACGACGATCCGAAATATACATACTTTGTAGGATCGGTAATGGATATTTCAATGTGTTGCAAATGGAATGACTAAATGAATACTTCACCTATCCTATGGTGGTGGGTATAAAAAGTAACCTCTAAAAAAATCGAAGTCAGGAATTCCAGGGTACTTACAAAATCCTTAACTGTTTCCCATAACACGGCCCTAAGTTGGTTCATGTCTGATATTGTGTCTCCACGAAAGTACTGGTGTCTTTTAGCAGCAAAAGCAGGGCAATGACATTGAAAATGCTCCAACGTTTCATTATCTCCCCCACATGCCCATACATACTATCAATTGCCGCACTGATTTTGCATAAATGAGCTCCTAGTTCTATGTCACCTGTTATGGTAGCATAAGCTATACTGAGCTCCTTCTTACTTCCCTTTAGCAATAGCCTTGTCTTCTCAGAATTTGTATTTCCCCATAGGGTTTTCGTCGTTCTACCAACCGTTTCGCCGTTCCAAAGTGTTTAATGCTCGTTCGTAGCCCATGCACTTAACTCGGACTGCGTCGACCCGAAAGGCTTCGAGTTAACCAAGCCTTAATTGCTCTTCACTGCCAGTTCGTCTGCTTTTTCATTCCCCCTTTTCATTCCATTCCGCTATGGGCCTAAGCGATGGGTATTGTGTCATCCAAAGAAAAGGCCTTAATCTCCTTTTTATACTCCAAGACTGTTCGTGATCTTACCGACCTGGTTATTATTGCCCTTATGGCTATTTTACTGTCAGTAAAGATGTTTAAACTCAATGTACTCGCGCTAACACCACACCACTTCACGCATTCCGTGATCACCCGGATCTACTCCTGCGGGCCGTTTTATGGCAAGGCAGTCTTAAAAAGATCTCAGTCCCTGGGTTCTCAATGTGGACCGCCAGGTCCACTCAGTTCTCTAGCTTTTATCCATCTGTGTTACATGATCTTCCAGATGCCAATACCAGAGTTTCGTCAATCCAACAGTGTGCCTCTGGCAGGAGTCTCTCGCATTCAACCTCAAGTGTCGTCTCAGGTATCCGATCGGAAACCTCTTCCATTATATCGTTGCGTGGATTGATTACTGCATAAGTTAGCTCATCTCTGTTGGGCTTCCCTGCAACATTGGCGTAAAAGGGCGGCTCCTTACCTTTCTCAGCGACCATCTTCCCTTCCGTGATGGCTGTATCGTACTTTTGAAAATCACAGTACTCCACGAAGACTCAGGGGCAGTGAACGCTTCCTTCGTTCCTGTTACGACTTTGTCTCCCTCCGCATTACACTGTCTTCAGTCGCCATTGCGGAGAGCTTGCTTGGTCTTCCCAAAGAACTTGAAAGTGGGGAGCTCTTTTTATACCCTCCACCATAGGATGGGGGTATACTAATTTCGTCATTCTGTTTGTAACAACTCGAAATATGCGTCTAAGACCTCATAAAGTATATATATTCTTGGTCGTCATGACATTTTAAGTCGATCTAGCCATGCCCGTCCGTCCGTCCGTCTGTCCTTCTGTCGGAAGCACACTAACTTTCGAAGTAGTATACATAGCCGCTTGAAATTTTGCACAAATACTTTCTATTAATGTAGCTCGGTTGGGATTGTTAATGGGCCAAATCGGTCCATGTTTTAAAATAGCTGCCATACAAACCGATCTTGGGTCTTGGCTTCTTGAGCTTCTAGAGGGCGCAATTCTCGTCCGCTTTAACTGGTGTCTGGTATTACTTCCAACAACTGTGCTAAGTATGGTTCAAAAACCTCATATAGCTGCCATATAAACCGATCATGGGGCTTGACTTCTTCAGCTTTTAGAGGGTACAATTCTTATCCGATTTAGCTGTAATTTGGCACATGATGTTTTGGTATCACTTCCAACAACTGTGCTATGTATGGTTCAAATCGGTTCATAACCTTGTATAGCTGCCATATAAACCGATCTGGGATCTTGACTACTTGAGCCTCTATATTTGGCTGAAATTTTGCATGAGGAGTTTTGTCATGACTTCCAACAACTGTGCTTAGTATGGCGCAAATCGGTACATAGTCTGGTATAGCTGCCATATAAACCGATCTTGAGCCTATAGAGGGTGCAATTCTCATCAGATTTGACAGAAATTTTGTTCAACGACTTCTGCCATGAGCTTCACCACTCGTGTGTAATATGGTCTGAATCGATCTATAGCTTGATACAGCTCCCATATAAACCGATCTCCAGATTTTGCTTCTTGAGCCTTCTTGAGATACAAGGTGCAATTCTTATCCGAATGGACTGAAATATTACACAATGGCATCTACAATTTTCCACATTTAATTCTGAATCGGACTATAACTTGATATAGCTCCAATAGCATAACAGCTTTTATTCATTAGTCTTTGTTTGCCTAAAAAGCGATAAAGCGCAAAGACTCGACAAATGCTATCCATGGTGGAGGGTATATAAGATTCAACCCGGCCGACATTAGCATGCTTTTACTTTTTCTCTTTCAGAATTTTAGCAGTATTATACTCTTCGGATGGTCTGATTCTCTATCCAGCTTCCGTTGAAGTGCCTGGAATATCAGTTCTATCCCTTCCAGCATCCTCCACTTCCGCCCGATTACACTGGCGGTGCATTCTCCTCTGTCTCCATCATCGTACCCCGTATTGATTTCTCGTCTTCTTGTGAGCATATCAAAGCCCTCGCTGACTTCTGCCATCATCCCGCTGTCCTCATCTCTCGATTCGGCTGCGATGACTGCTTCATTGAAACTTTCGATGTCTGAATCGGAAACACCACCTTTAATTAAATGCTGGGGACGAACTGTGCATCCCACTGATTTATTCGTCTCTTACTCATTAGTTAGTCTGCACAACCCTTGAAGCATTACACCCGACTCCAGTTGCCAAAGCGCCCACACCTATAAGAGGGGCGGGCAACATTCTACGTTCTGATGCCACCACCGCAGCTGTTGGGTCTTTGGAATCTCATTGGTTTCTTTATAAGATTTGTAACTGTGAGAGTTTTGCACCTGTTCATCATTACCAGCAAGAAGTCTTTCCAGAATGAGTTCAGTTATCAGGTATGTACATATCTTAAACTAAACCAATGACCAAACCTAGACAAACCACTACGTGGATAGAGCCCAAGAATTCCAGTTTTTCTTTCTTTATCAGTATAAAGGTACGAAGTGTAGTATTCCGTCTTACGGTTCTTTATATTAAATGAACTAAAACATTGTTGCCAATGTAGACATTTCTTTTGTTTTTTGAACTCACAAAATTCACTGAAAGAAGCCAGGAAGCATTGTTCTTTAAAAGCAATACATTTGGTTTAAACAACAACTATTTACTCGTTTTTACTTCTATTATTATTCTCATTTTAAGACAAATAATCATACAATCAATAGTCATTTCAAATATTTACACAACAAATATTGACATGAGACATTTCAACATGTGTTGACATGTGTCATTTAAAGCGCC
Source organism: Stomoxys calcitrans (assembly GCF_963082655.1). Taxonomy (NCBI): domain Eukaryota; kingdom Metazoa; phylum Arthropoda; class Insecta; order Diptera; family Muscidae; genus Stomoxys; species Stomoxys calcitrans. The sequence continues at coordinate 54,086,818 of NC_081553.1, forward strand.
TAATGCTATGTCTACACTGACTTGTTTTACCTAACTCGTTTTGGAAAACACCCAAACCGTTCACACCAGTTGTGACGTTTTACAAAACTTATTTTTTCAAAGCTTTACCATGTATTTTCTAATGCACTGTTGTTGAGATTTATATTCGTTTCCAGTTATTTAATTTTTGGCATTGTTCAGGGCTGAAATTTAGGCAATGATTTGAGTTCACATGCACAACTCGCTGTTATCCAAAATCGAAAACTTCTCAAAATCCTTCTGCAGCTTTGAAATGGATAGCTACACTCTCCCAAATTTTTCGAGGAATATTAGAGTCGCTACAGGTTCCAGAAAAAGACCTATCGGTGGTGTAATTTTATAATAAAATAAGTGCGAAACTTAGGATTACTTGATAAAACACTATTTATAGGCCAATTCGATTTTCTGTCCGCATATTGCCTTGGTCGGTAAATGTGTCTGCTTTAGGGGTGCTTTGAAAAAATATCAGCATCCTTCTCTAGTTAAGCGGAGTTTATGGGATGAGGCATCCCCCAAATACTTCACCCCAAAATTCGCCTTCTAATCACAAATACCATTCATTGGAGCACTTAATTGCAATAGTCAGCAAATATGTCTGGTATGGGGGGTGAGGCCTAAAAACTATCATATCGCTCCACTCTTCTTGATCCTAAATTGTCATGGTGGGCAAATACGCCCTATTTGAGGGTTGTTATGGGGGTGGGACGTCCCCCAGGCAAATTGGTCTCGAATATTAATATCAGATTCATGCTCTACTCCTAAATATCTTTCATTTGAGCTCCCTATATTCAGAGTCGGTAAATATCCGGTTTGGGGGTGTTTTGGAGGATTCGGTGGTCACTGAGTGACTTGCCCCTAAAAATATTTGGGTTGCCCAAAAAGTAATTGCGGATTTTTTAAAAGAAAGTAAATGCATTTTTAATAAAACTTAGAATGAACTTTAATCAAATATACTTTTTTTAAATTTTTTTTCTAAAGCAAGCTTAAGTAACAGCTGATAACTGACAGAAGAAAGAATGCAATTACAGAGTCACAAGCTGTGAAAAAATTTGTCAACGCCGACTATATGAAAAATCCGCAATTACTTTTTGGGCAATCCAATATATCAGATTCGTATTCTACTCTAAAATATCCTTTATTCGTACCCTAGTTTACCAAATGCGTCTTTTTTGGGGTGCTATGGGGGTAAGCAGGCCCCATAGATATTTTTACCGAATTATGATATCAAATACGTGCTCTACTCCCAAAGTCCTTTCATGTGGGTTCCATATTACTATGGTCGATAAATTTGTCCTCTTTGTGGGGCTTTTTTGTGAAGGGGTGACCCCCAAATACTTAGTATCAAATATGGATATCAGATTCGTTTTCTACTCTCAAATACCTTTTATTTGAGCCACATATTGTCGCGGTCGATAAATATGTCCGATTTAGGGATGTTTTGGGGCGGGGTGGTTCTAAAATTGGATATCGGATACGTTTTCTGTTCTTAAATACCTTTAATTTAGCACCCATGTTCTCATAATTGGTCTATACATCTATTCAGCAGGTTTTGGGGATGGGGCGGTCGCCTAGGCACCCCGTCCAAAATTTTAATATCAAAATTTAAGTGGACACACAAAATTTCGCTTAAATCGCACTATCTATCTCCGTGATCTGGTGTTTTTGAAAATAATTGTAATGAAAGTAATTGTAAATAATGTACCATCAAGAAAATCGGAACACATAAACAAACACAAATTCATTTTCATACCCACCACCGTAGGATGGGGGATACACCAATCTAGTCATTCCGTTTATAACACCCCAAAAATTGATCTGTGACCCTATGATGTAAGTATATTCTTGATCGTCTTGGCATTCTGCGTCGATCGATCCATGTCCGTCCGTCCCTCCGTTCATAGATATCACGATGGCGGTCGAACGCGTAAGGCTAGCCGCTTGAAATATAGCACAGATACTTCTTATTGATGTAGGTCATTGGGGATTACAAATGGTCCATGTCGGTTTAGATTTGGATATAGCTCCCATATAAACCGATCTCCCGATTTGACATCTTGAGCCCCTGAAAACCGCAAAAAACCGATTTGGCAGAAATTTTGCATGTAGTATTTTGTTACGACTTTTCACAACTGTACTGAGTACGATCGAAGGTGGGCCAATTTGACGCACCACGTTTCCTTAACAGAATGATTTCGATATACGAAATGTCAAATACTTAGAAGTGATCTTGGACAAGAAACTGAACTTGAAGTGTCGCATTAGGGAGCGTACCGCCAAATTTTGGAAGGGCCGTTGGTTCGAATGGGTACAAGGATAGTCCACTGGCTCTACAGGAGCGTGATTATGCCAATACTTAGTTACGCCCCAGTAGTTTGGTGGACTGAGATGGAGGGAAAGTGCAACTTAAAGACAATACAACAAGTTTAGGGATTATATTCTCTTGCCATAGGCGGGGCGATGAGGACCACGCCAACTAGGAGAATGCAGACTATTCTGTCCCTTTTAATGCCGAATCCGAAAGGTGTGCCCCATAGTGACACCACTTGGAGAAATTTTAACATGGAAGACAACCCCCCAAATGTTTCCTGCAATAATAAGGGCATAACCACCGATGAACATTTTTTTACATTAACGACGGGGTTTGAACCCTAGGCGTTCCGCATCACAGGCGGACATGCTAACCTCTGCGCCACGGTGGCTAGACAATGTAGAAAGTAGGACTTTAAAATTTTGCCTGGTCAAAAATAAATTTAAGTGGGCCAGGAATGGGAAAAATTTTGTTTTTAGACAATATTTGTCTTTAGGAAAAATTTCGAAATCATTTGGGATTGTTGAAAAATTGTCTTAAACCTGTAAGGAAGGGCAAAATTCGGGCAGAGCCAACTGTGTAATACCCTACACCTAACCTAAAGTGCAATGTGGTAGCTATATCTAATTCTGAGCCAAATTTGATATACCTCGGCGGATGTTTCAGATGGTTTATTTAACAATCCGTTTCAAATTTCGAGCAAATATATTAAAATTGTGACAACTGACAACATTAATGCAAATTACCCAAAATCTGACAATCATATATACGGGAGCTATATCTAATTGTGAACCGACTTCGAGAAAACTTCTCAGATAGTGTGGTAGTCTTCTAGGAAAGCGTTGTGCAATATGTTGGCAAGATTGGTCAGTAAATGCGCATGCAGCGGCTCTTGGAGTGAAAATCTGGCGATATACATAGATGACAGCTATATCTAAATCTGAACTGATTTGTATGCAATTCACCACTAATGTCGACAGTAAAGAGAAAATCCTTCCTGCCAAATTTCGAGAGAATCGGTTTACCAATGACCATTTTATTGCATTATTAATGAAAATCGGTCGAATATATATATGGGAGCTATATTCAAATTTGAACCGATGATTTGCGATTTTTGTAGGCTTCGTCTCTAGGCCGAAAAACATGCCTGTACCAAGTTTTAAGATTGTAGGGTGAAAACTGCGACGTGTACTTTGTATACAAATTAACTTGGACAGACGGACATAGCTAAATCGAATCGGTCTCTCTCTCTCTCTCTCTCTCTCTCCCTCTCTCTTTCTTCTGGGTGTAAAAACAAATGCACTAAGTTATAATACCATGTACCACAGAAGTGGTGTAAGGTACAATTATAAAATTTCTAAGTGGGCCTGGACTTTTTTTTTAGGACTTGTCCTAAAAAAAGTCCCTTAAATTTTGTCTTAAAACTAATTTCATTAAAATTTGTCGGTGGCTCCAAATATTTATGCCAATGGTCGTTATGAAATTATGTCTTAGCCATTCACCACTTGATTTCAATTAATTGCAAAGATCTCTCCGTTCGGCTAACCTTCTCGATATGACTAGTCATAGTTATTCAGACTACGCCCCAAAGCCCACCTGGTCGTCTATTTTCGAACCATCCGTATAGAAGTCTATGTAACTAGGCGGGTATACAAAATTTTTTTATTGACTCTTTTAAAGCGTCTACAATGTACCAGTCTTTAATGAGCTGTAAGAGTTTGAACAGTTTGGAGAACAGGTGCAGCAGCTTGAAGCAATTTATTTACAACAGGTCCAGCGGAGGCCAAAGCCTTTTGTATGAGGGGCCCAGTAACGCCATCAAGGACTGCTCCTCCATTTCCCCCAATAAGGTCACTCAAACTTTTACCATTCGCCAAACCGCCAAGAAGCCCAGCAAGAGCAGCCAAGTCAAAGGGTTCTGGTTCTGGGTGAGGCAAAGGACTCGCTTGAACCGAACTGATGGCCAAAACTAGGCAGATGGCAATGATGGCAGCGATAAAGGATTTCATTTTTCTTTTTTCTTCGAGTTTTGGGGGCTGTCGCCAAATATTCCGTTTGACACTGTTAAAGATGCTTGGTATTGGGACGCCTTATATAGGCCAATGAAGCCAGCTTTTCTATTGACTGAGTAAATAGTTTTAAGATATGTGGGGAATTTGTTTAATTTAGAAAAAAATGCATTGTCATTAGTCAAAAATGTCTGCATTGTCTTTAACATTTGGCATCGCAAAATATGCATATTATCAAGAACAAGTAAGAGTGGGCGGGCCGAATCTTATATACCCTCTACCATGGATTGCATTTGTCAAGTTCTTTGCCAAAGGATAAGGGATAAATTTTGCCATGCTATTAAAGCTATACCAGGCTATGGACCGATACAGGCCATACTAGCTTTGAATGTTGGAGGCCCTAGTGGAAGTTTTTAAGCAAAATTTCAAAACCCGAATCAGATAAGAATTGGGCCCTTTAGAGATTCAAAAAGTAAAACCGTAAGATCGGTTTATAAGGGAGTTATGCCAGGTTATGGACCGATTCAGAATATATTTGGCACATATGTTGAAGGTCATAGGAGAAGTCGAATTTCAGCCAAATCGTATAAGAATTGCGCCCTCTATAGGCTCATGCAATAAAATCAGAAGATCGGTTTAAATGAATGTTATATCAGGTTATAAACCGATTTAGACCATACTTGATATAGTTGTTGGAACTCAAAACAAAACACTTCATGCTCAACTTCAGCTAAATCCGAAAATAATTGCGCACTCTAGAGCTTCAGGAAGTCAAGATCCCAGAACGATTTATGCCATACTTAGCACAATTGTTGGAAGTCATAACAAATCATTATGTGCAAAATTTCAGTCTAGCCATATAAGAATTGTGCCCTCTAGAGGCTCAAGAAGTCAAGATCCGAGATCGGTTTATATGGCAGCAATATCAGATTATGAACCAATGTAACCCATATTTATTACAATTGTTGGAAGTCGCAACGAAACGCTATGCCCCAAGCTTCAGTCCTACCGGATGACAATTGCGCCCTCTAGAGGCTCAGGCTCAACAAAACAATACGTGCAAAATTTCAGCTTCATCGGATGCGCACTCTAGAGGCTCAAAACATG